>NC_043701.1:49145579-49152690 GCF_006229205.1 Suricata suricatta | reverse complement strand
AATTTGCTAAAAATCAATTGCCAAATAACCCATTTATCTAAACGCCCCAGGAGTGCCCGGGTGGCTTAGTCAGTTAAGCGTCCAGCTTCGGCTCAGGTCATGATCTCACGGTTCGTGGGTTCAAGCCCCGTGTTGGGCTCTGTGCTGACAGCTAGCTCAGAGCCTGGAGCCTGCTTTGGATTCTGTGTCTCCCTCTCTCTCTGACTCTCCCCTGCTCGTGCTGCCTCTCTCTGTCTCTCAAAAATAAAAAAATAAAACATTAAAAAAACATTATCTAAACGCCCCATTCAATAAATTTTCCAACTTCACTAACTTACTGAAACTAGTTTCTTTCAACTGTTTGGGGAGTTTACAGACACTTGTATTGAGCAGAATGATTTTCAACAGCTCTTGAAACAGGATTTCTTTAAAGTTATAGTTAACTGTGTTTCATTTTCTCTTCATAACCTGTTAGGCAATATTCTGTTGGTCAAAAGGAAGGAATCACAAAGTGGTTTGGTCTCTGTGAATATATTTAATGTTAACAAAATGTAGGTCATCGTTAATAACCAAATTTCATTGTTCTACGAAGTCATCTTTCGGTTGATGCTGATTTCTTGATCACATTCTTTTATATCAGTTTCTGTCTTGTTCCAAGTTCAAATCAAGACTCTGCCACTTAGTCTCTGGGTATCCCTGCCCAAGCTGCTTCATATCTCTGTGCTTTATTTCCTTCAACTGGAAAATGGAAATAATTAGAGCCTCTCTTTCACAGGGCTGTGGAGGATTAATCTAGTTTATTAATATACATATACAGATATAGATCAGTCGATATATATATGCATATAGACATACATATGCAGATAGGTAGATAGATAAATAGATAGATAGATAGATATAAAGGGCTTAAAACAGCAATTGATATATGTAAGGCTCAAATGGATGTAAACTATTATTATAACTTTTAAAAAATACCACATCAAAGCACATATTTCAACACTTAGGTCACCTTAAAACTCCTTACTTTGATGCACTCTACACTCCTGACCCCAGGATATGTCCTTTCTTGCCTCTCTTGTACTGTCATAGCACCTGAACAGACCTCTATGAAAATATGTATTTATATCTACGTCCCCACTGGACTGTGTGCAAAGACCACTGTCTGTTCGTATGGTGCCCATAGTGCTGGCCAGCACGGTGCTCAGTCTTCGATGCTTGGTGAGCTTCCCATGAACATTTGCCAAATGAACAGTTGAATGGTACAAATGGACCTAGCACATCCTAGGATGGGTTACTCATGTCTGGGCTCATCCCTTGTGTGTTGGCTCTTACTGCCTTCTGTTCAAAGGGTCACCTTTGTGTGAACTCCTGCCCCCATTCTGGAATACACTCTCTTGTGAACAAACAGTTCCCATCTCCACTTAACACTAGCCCCCTTCCCTTGGAGCCGAGGAGCAGTATTGCATTACCAGGCCTTCTCATTCTCAGAGGTGCCTTCCTGAGATGAGGTGTAAATTAATGCCAGCCTGACCACTCTGGGTCATTAAAGACCAGATGGTAATTTTTGCAAGAGGAGCAACTGAACCTTACTGGCCTGGCCCATGTCCAACCTGGATAATTGCCTCCTGCCTCCACAATATCCCCCGTCTCGTTTCAGACACAGAAATGATTTTCATTTCATCCTCTGAAAGCTAGCCAGGCACGGCCGTGCTGGCTTTTCACCCCACTGTTGTTGAGTGGGTGCACTGTAGCAAACCAGGGTCCCTCCAGGGGGATCCGCAAAGTGCTCTAGGGTGAGAAGGGTGGGCAGCAGAAATCTAAGTGGTTTAATAATGTATTTGGAAAAATAAGACTTGGTCATCAGAAGTGAAAACACTTCATCTCCACTGAATTCTTCTGAGCCGCGAGATTGATCAGAGAAGAAAAAAGTCTAATTTGGACATGGACTATCTTTTACTGGAATTAAAGAACTACGACTCATCACCAGCCTAGGTGGAGCAGGTCCACTTTTGCCATAGAAGCTACGGAAGGCAATCAGGATGGGTTTTTGCTGGAGCAAATTCCAGTTCTTATGACTATCTAGGGAAGCCGAAGGATACAGCAAGAACCTCCAATGCTTGCTCAGTGTGTAACTGCCTACATAAGAGAAAACCTGACTGGCAGGATGAATGGAACAGATCAGTCTGACCAGCAAACATCCAGGGCCAAGCACCAAGGTCAAGAGCACCCAGAGCTAACTGATTGGCACAAGGGTAAACAGACCAATCACTAATCATGAATGAGCAAGAACTGGTTAGGAACGCCGTCCCCAGGTGGCCTGTGGGTCCTGACCCTTTTGTGTGAGATTATCCAGGGCATGCTGGATTCACTTGAAGGGGGTAAATGTTCTGAAAGTGGTTTATGCATTGGCTTGCCACTCTCAGGAAAACCTGAGGCTCAAGATTCTCTACACCTCCCCTTGTGTCCTCGGCCCAAGCTATGGTTTGTATGGAACGGGTTAAAGCATATTTTCTCCACCCAGAAAAATGTTGGGGCACAGAGGACCACTGTGTAGGCCATTACAGCGCTGTAGGGGAGCCCTGACTTGCCCACAAACACATTCTCTTTCCCAGTGGCCTTGGCTCAAACCTGGCGTGGAGAAGCGACATCTTGAGTCTAGCTAATACTTAGTAATAAAGCTTCCTGGGAAAGCAAGACTGCCAAAGTTTAAGTGGTGGGTTTTTATGACCAGGATTACAGTCCATTAAGGGACAAGGATGAAAACACAGCTCGTTTCATTTTGATCTCTTGTCTAGGCTGAACCACCATTCTCTTTCCAATTAAAGTTCCGCAAGAAAAATGCTGATGTTTCTCCTCCAGAAACAAGCTTTTTGGCACTTTCCCAAAGAAACCCACCATGGTCTGAAGCCACAGGTTCACAGCATTGAGATTCTGTGGCTTTGTTTTCGCCAAGAGGAATAAAAGGCCTATAAATGATCGAAGTTTTCAATTGCTATTCTTGAATTCGGAAAGAGAATACATAAAAATATATTCTCTCTGAATGGGACATGAGGACAGTATGCCATTTGACCATAGGGAAATGAGGGTCCTTTGCATGGATGACCTTCCTGCCTTTGCTGTGTGAAGGGTCATCACGGTGAAGCGCCCATGACCATAATTTACAATTCGGCCTCTACCTTAACTTGCCCCGTGGCCCAGGGGATGGACGTGAACAACTCAGCCTCTCTATTCTTCTCACACCACAAAATTCCAATAGTGACTGCCCTTTGCCCTGCATGGTGAGGAAGGGTTCCCTCCATTCTAGACATGGGTATGGTCATTTTGGGGAGCCAGATGCACAGGCACCTTTAAAAGCATTCTGGACAAATCCTAATGGGTGTGAACATGGACAAGGAGAAAATTAGGAGCTTCCATTAAACAACTCAAGAAGGCTTGAGTGTATCCCACCACTCAGGGCATATTGATATATAATAAGCTACTCTTTAGATTTTTCTAGTAACAAGTAAAAGGAAGCTTTGTATCATGTATTAAAATAAATTTCAATCTAACCAAAGAAATCTCATATCTATGTAAGAAATCTCTCAAAGGCTATTTGAAATGAAGTAAATAAAAAACACCAATAAGTTATTTTTGTGAGAAATATTGAAGAGCTATGTCAGGAAAGAACTTCAATAAGTTGTACAATAAAGTCACCTTCAAGTAAACATGAAAAGGCCCAGCTTTTCCCAAGAAAGTTAAGTAATTTTTTCTGAGAATATTTTGTCAAGCAATGAGATTCCAAATAAATTTGAGTTGAAAACTAACAGAGGACCATAGGGAGGGGAAGGGAGAAAGAGAGTGGGGAGAGAGAGGGACACAAATCACGTCATAAGAGACTACTGAATACTGAAAACGATCTGAGGGCTGAAGCGGGAGGGGGAGAGAGAGAGGGGGTGATGGTCATGGAGGGGGGCATTTGTGGGGAGAAGCACTGGGTGTTATATGGAAACCAATTTGACAATAAACTATTATTTAAATAAATAAATAAATATAAAATAAAATAAAGAATCCCATTTCTGTCCTATCATTAAATATTCAGTTCTAATCATTGGTGACAATAATAGCAAACCTGATGAAACCTTTGTCCAACATCCTCAAGAAACCAGATGTAGCAAATATCTTCTGCATGTGTTTGTAGAGATATTTAGTTTGGCTTTATGTTTTATTGAATGATTTCTTAGAAATAGAGAATACCAAGTAAAAAAAAAAAAAGAAAGAAAAGAAGGAAAACGAACCAAACCGGAAGTCCCAATATCACCTAGCTTGTGTGTGTCCTATTATGTCACTGCATAGCAGAAAACACATTCACCTATTTCTAAACATAGAAAGAAAAACATCAGGGGCCGCCTGGGTGGCTCAGTCAGTTAAGCAGCTGACTTCAGCTCAGGTCATGATCTCACAGTTCGTGGGTTCCAGCTCTGCTTCGGGCTTTGTACTGACAGCTCAGAGCCTGGAGCCTGCTTTGGACTCTGTGTCTCCCTCTTTCTCTGCTCCTCCCGCACTCTGTCTGTCTCTCAAAAATAAACTTAAAAATTAAAAAACGAAGAAGAAAAACATCCTTCATAGACAACTAGAACCAAATACTTTAAATAATACTTTCTTTCAACTTAAAATTTAAGGGAAAATGCAAATCCCTACAAGTGGCTTGAAACAAGTTGTTTTCTGTCTCTCCCCTTCTCTTCCCACGGCCCACTCCACAAAACACTCATCCAAAATGATGATTTGGTGTATCTCAGGAGAAAAGAGAGTATGAGATACAATATTTCCATGCGAAAGAGTTTCTTTTTTTGCCTCATCCAAGCTTTAAGATTTTGAGAATGAAGGAACAGGGAAGATGTCTGTAGATGATGGCCTTGGGTTATCCCCTGGACGGTAATTATGTGAGCAAGTTTTCCTGAGTGGCACCTCCTTCTACCCAAGGCAGAAGTGGTACCTGGTTACAATGACCTTGGAAAGATGATGCTATTGAAATTTGAATGTGGAATCTGTTTTTATGTCATTGTATATGTACAGATAAACTGCAAATGGCCACCAAGTACGTACATACACACACACACACACACACACACACACACACAATCTTCTTTCAAGCTACTATACCCTAAAGACAACTAAATGGACTACTGGGTTTTTCAGGGAGAGAATCAATATTTGTTAGAAGGATCTTTTAGTCTGCTAAGGTTGCCATCATAAAATACCACAGACCAGGTGGCTTAAATAACAGAAATTTGTCTCTCGCCACTCTGGAGGCTGGAAGTGTAAGCTCAAGGTGCCACAGGTCAGTGTTCGGTGAAAGTTCTTTCCATGGGTTACAGGCAGCCACCCTTTAGCTGTGTCTTCACAGGATGGAAAGAGAGAGAAAGACAGGGGATCTCTGGTTTCTCTTCTTGTAAGGACACTAATTTCTTCAGCTCAGATTCCACCCTCGTGACTTCATTTAAACTTAATTACTTCTATAAAGACCCTCTCTCTAAATACAGCCACACTAGGGGCTCAGGACTTCAACATATGAAAGGGAAGGTGTGGGGGGGGAGGGTAGGGGAAGGAGGACACAATTCAGTACATAGCAGACGCACAATGTTTAAAATATTTAACTATTAGGCACAGGCACCAACCAGTTAGAACAGATGCTTGCCAAAGCTGATCACATTGCAGCCGGACTGGTGCATCCTGGCAGAACTTCGCTGTGCCCTTCAGACCTAGAAGGTCCTCTTGGTCTCCTCATGGAAACATCCCTACCTGTGACATAGTGCACTGCCCCGACATGTAAAACTAGGTCTTATTCATTCACGTGAAAGTAAATGTGTTGTTTTATCAATAGAAACATTTTAAGTCATCAACCTATTAATAGGGTTTATCTGGAAGGAAGGGAATTGTAGGAAACATTGACTTCAGAGATTGCATGGTTTGACCATGTGCACATAATATTTTCTAATCAAGAAACATAAACAAGTATTTCAACCTATTTTACATTTGTAAATATGCCCATTCTTTAGTCTTTAAAATTCTAAAGGAATGAGCTATGTAGCTAGGGAGTTTTGAGAGTGGATCTGTTCTGAACATAAGAACAACCTTTCACTGGTGGCGATCATTTATGCCTCGCTCTTGGGTTGTTAGTTTTTAACGATAAGAACTACACATTTTGGAATGAGAGACTGAAGTGTTCAAGAAGACAATTCTGAGGACATTCAAGAGTGGTTTTCAGGAGGGCCCCTCACTTCCTAAGCATAGTTACGGTCTCTCGCCCCTAAGAAATGAAATCACTCTTTCTCTTCAGTATTTGAAGGGAACTTCTTGTCCCTAGAGGAGGAGACAACAAGGTGGAGAAGCCGGACCCTGTTTGCCATATGGATTTCCTGTTTGATATTTGTACTCATTTCACAACCCTCGAACTGCAAGGCAGGTAGCATCCTATCCACCAAATGCTAGAATCACCTCCTGGGCATTGGGACATTTCCAAATTCTCTCTGAGGGGCAGTCCAGCAGACAACCACTGCATTTAACTAAGCTGAACTATTCCCAGCCTCTAAAACACTCCACACAATACGATGCCTCTGGGTCACTGCACATTCTGTTCCTTATAACTGAAACGTTCATCTGACCTTTCTTCCTCACCTGACTTATCCCCCTAATTCTGAAAAGGCTGCGTCCATTTTTCCCCTGCCACAGATCCCATGCTGCACTTTGAATATTGCCTATAGTAGCCAATGGGTTCATGTACCAACCGAAAATCTGTCTAATGGGGGCTTTGAACTGTATGAAGTCTAGAAGTGGGTGAATTCAACACTTTCAGCAGCTCAGTTTTCCTACTGAAAATGCATACTTATTCCTTCCTGCAGCTCCACAATCTTCAGCATTTTGGCTTTTCTTGCTTATTGCCTCATGGTTGCAAGATGGCTGCTAGAGCTCTAGCATCATATTTTCACAGAACTGTTGGAATTAACAAAGAAGAGGATAATCAGAAAGCTTTCTCCCAAATTTATTTTGTGTTTTTTTATCTGAGAAGTAAACCTGTCCCCACAGACACCCTCCATGTCTCATTATAATATATTATAGTTTATAATAGATTTACTGTTGCTTAAAAAATAAAGTT
>NC_043701.1:49112450-49145479 GCF_006229205.1 Suricata suricatta | reverse complement strand
AAAAAAAAAAGAAAAAAAGAAATTAAGACCGCCTTATGACGGGGGCCAGGGTCAAATGCCCTTTCATTCATAGTATGGTACTGACACAAAAACAGACGCATAGACCAATGGAATAGAATAGAACCCAGATTTGGATCCACAAATGTATAATCAACTAATATTTGACAAAGCAGGAAAGGGTATCCAATGGAAAAAAAAACAGTCTCTTTAGCAAATGGTGCTGGGAGAACTGGACAGCAACATGCAAAAGAATGAAACTGCACCACTTTCTTACACCATATACAAAAATAAACTCAAAATGGATTAAAGACCTAAATGTGAGACAGGAAACCATGAAAACCCTAGAGGAGAAATCAGGCAATAACCTTTTTGACCTCAGCCACAGCAACTTCTTATTCGACACATCTCTGAAGGGAATTAAAAGCAAAAATGAACTATTGGGACCTCATCAAGATAAAAAGCTTCTGCACTGCAAATTAAACAATCAACAAAACTAAAAGGCAATTGACAGAATGGGAGAAGATATTTGCAAATGACACATTGTATAAAGGATTAGTATCCAAAATCTATAAAGAATTTACCAAACTCCACACCTGAAAAACAAATAATTCAGCGAAGAAATGGGCAGAAGACATGAATAGACACTTTTCCAAAGAGGACATCCATATGTCCAACAGATGCATGAAACGATGCTCAACATCACTCATCATCAGGGAAATACAAATCAAAACCACACTGAGATACCACCTCACGCCAGTCAGAGTGGCTAAAATGAACAAATCAGGAGACTATAGATGCTGGTGAGGATGTGGAGAAACGGGAACCCTCTTGCACTGTTGGTGGGAATGCAAACTGGTGCAGCCACTCTGGAAAACAGTGTGGAGGTTCCTCAAAACATTAAAAATAGAACTCTCCTACAACCCAGCAATAGCACTACTAGGAATTTATCCAAAGGATAAATCATCAGCATCAGGGGTGCTGATTTATAGGGGCATATGTTACAATGTTTACACAGCACTATCAACAATAGGCAAATTATGGAAAGGACCCAAATGTCCGTCAGCCGATGAATGGCTAAAGAAGATGTGGCTTTTATATATATATATATATATATATATATATATATATATATATATATATATATATATATATATAGTGGAATGCTACTTGGCAATGAGAAAGTATGAACTCTTGTCATCTGCAACAATGTGGATGGAACTGGAGGGTATTATGCTAAGTGAAGTAAGTTAGTTGGAGAAAGACAGATATCATACTTTTTCACTCATATGTGGAATTTGAGAAACTTAACAGAGACCATGGGGGAAGGGAAAGGGAAAAAATAGTTTCAGAGAGGGAGGCAAACCATAAGCGATTCTTAAATACAGAGAACAAACTGAGGGCTAATGGGGGCGGGTGGGGTGGTCAAGCAGAAAATGGGTGATGGGCATTGAGGAGGGCACTTGTTGGGATGAGTACTGGGTGTTCTATGTAACTGATGAATCACAGGAATCTACCTCCAAAACCAACAGCACACCGTATACAATGTATGTTGGCTAACTTGACAATAAATTATATTTTTTTAAATTCCCTGTCATGCCCTTATTATTTACCCCTTAGGGATGCAGGACCATTGTATAACTACGTGATGATAGTAAAACACCTGTTTCTATTTTACATACCACTTTGCAAAGTCATTTAATCTTAACATCTACCCTGGAGGTAAATAATATTATCCTTAATTTACAAGGGGAAACAGAGGTTGGAAGAGGGTAAGTCCTTTGCTTGGGTCCGCATAGCATAGGTAGCTCAAGTGGGGCTGCACCTCAGGTCTACCTACCTGCACCTGCTCCCATCATGCCCTGCTCTCATTTCCCCCGGGGCCCTTCCAGGCTAGGCATAGCCAAAATTTGGGGTAAGGCTCCATGAAATCCCCTAAGCTTACCACTCAAAAAGAGATGAATAAGCTCCCCCTGTCTCTGAGTAGTTACAGGGTCAGTGTAGCACCTAGACTCCAAGAAGGAGCCAGGAAATAGTCTGTCGAGCCCTGCTCTAGACTTGATGATGGACATGATGCGAGGGAACATTTCAGGATTTCATTGGGCCAAGAGGACCCCACTTCTTTTAAAAATAGAAAGATGATAAGTATTTGGTTAGTATCATGAAATCCAGCGAGTATTAAATAAAAGTGTTTATTATTAAGGCTCCCGAATGGGTTGACATCTAAAACAAAACACAAAATCAGACCTAAATGTCTAGAGAAAATGTCACCACTTCACTGACTAGGTAATGAAATAGTATCACCCTAGATTCATATGTTGTTCCCAGTAAAGATAACAGATGCAGGCCCTTTTTAAAATCAGATGCCCTATTATTAAGAGCATTCATATAAATGTTCCCTAAATGTTTATAAGGTGTCAGACTCAGTTTCTATCCTGAAAATCAGGGCATCTTGGCACCAAAAATACTTCATGCCCCACAGTTAATACAAAACCACTATTTCTTCACTTTATAGCCTCTCTTAACCTCCTTGTGGAACTCTCCAGACCTCAACTACATTCCTTGAAATTTTACAGGGCACAAGAGGAACAGAAATCAGCTCAAAATGAATATGTGGATTCAGAAATGCACTGAGATTTTTTTTCCAACTTTTCAGGTTCCCCATACAAATTAATCTTCGCAAGGGCTCTGGTGGTCTCTGAATCATCGCTTCACTCCCCCACCTTGTCGCACCCCCACTGTATTCTCTTGACAGGAATAACTGCCAGATCATTAGGGAAGAAAAAGTTTATTGAGTCAAATCTGGGAAGACCCGCACAAGGTCAGGGGCAGGTACCACCAGGTTTACATAATTTTTGCATCCACACCAATTTGATTTAAGGCTATAAGTGGAATTTATTGGTAAGCATCGCATTATAAAAAAGTGGTTTATACCATATTGTCTCGTATTTATTATGATTCAGTCAAAAGTGAATTGTAGACATGCATCTGCAATGAGCTGATACAATGGCGGGGGGAGGAAATGGCTCTTGAAAAGCACATTTGTTTTCCTTTCCATTGTCTTTAATGGTTTACTTAGGTGGAAGAAAAATTGCTTTAATGTTAAAACTGTCTCTTTTCCTGTGGCACTGATTACCAAATGAAAATCATTAGAACAAAAAAAGAAGGAGAAGAAAAGAAAGAAAGGAACGAAGGAAGAAAGAAAGAAAAAGAAAAGGGAAGTCGAACATGATGTATTAGGGCAGTGGTAATAGAGAAGAATAGAAGTGTTTGAGCCAAGTGTATAAAATAAAGAAATTGTTTAGGCTCTCCAAGAAAAAAAATGTGTAGAAATGCTGGATAAAACTTTCTAGAATTTCAAATTCTGAACAACAACTACACAAACAAGCTACTCACTTAGCGTTCCTTATTTAGATTGTATCTCTATCAGCAGCTGGTGACATTTCAAACACGATCCCAACAGCTTGTCCCCCAGGCAGCTGGAGTGCTCGGGGAGGGAAGGGAGTGGACACCTACCACACTCTTCAGCAGTATGATAGTGAAAAGCGACTGAAAGGCCACTAGAATCTTCTCTGGGTTCCTTTTTAGAAGACAAATCAGGCATTATGATCTTTTTCCATACCAGTTTTGCCATTTTCCTTCAGAAATGTAAACGCCCCTCTTTGGTACATCTGAGTAACTGATTCTACAATTCCAAGACTCAATAACACACTTCCTAGGCTGAGAGGAACATCAGGATCCCCTCTCGGACTACAGCAGGGTTCCCAGATTCTATCTGGCTTATTCCTCCGTTAACACGTCCCTCTTTGTGTTGGGGGTAATTTTTCTAAAGGATTTTTTTTAATCTTATGATTTTTTAAAGTTTATCTATTTTGAGAAAGAGAAAGAGAAAGCACTGTGTATGCGTGAACAGGGGAGGGGCAGAGAGAGGGAGAGAGAGAATCCCAAGCAGGCTCCATGCTGTCAGCACAGAGCCCAACACAGGGATCAATTGCAAACGAAATCAAGAGTAGGATGCATAACTGACTGCTCCACCCAGGCACCCCTGTCCTGGCTGTAATTTTCTCAAGAGCAATGAAACGCTGAAAGCAGAAAATTTACTTATTTTTTAAAAATGTTTTAAAAATTGTATGTATGTATGTATTTTAGAGAGAGAGAGAGAGAGAGAGTACATTAGCAGGAAAGGGCAGAGAATCTTAAGCAGACCCACCCATGTTCAGCACAGAGCCCGACACAAGGCTAGATGCCACAACTCTGGAATCGTGACCTGAACTGAAATCAAGAGTCAGATGCTCAACTGACTGAGCCAACCAGGCACCCCAGAACATTTACTTCTTAATTGAGGGATGCTGGGAAAGACTTGAAGACTCAGGACCAGATGCATCCCTAGTAGTTGCCTCAGAGTTGGGATGGTGAGTTTAGTCTGGCCATTTCTCCACTCAGGGTTTCTACAGAGGCCTCTCAAAGGTCACAGGCAGTCTCTGTGCTTCTTCCTCCTCTGGGCACCAAGTACCATGACGAACTACAGGGGCAGTCCCTGCTGGCGAGCCAAAGAAAGCATTCCCAGGGCATAGGCCTTCCACTTCCTTTCTCCACCACCATCAAAGTCAGCACCAAGGAGCCCTAGGGATATTCAAAAGTAGAGACACACCAGGCTTTTTAAATGCCTAACTGAAGGTAGAACTAAAGGGTGACAAGGCTGGTAAACCAGCAAGTCATATAAGGACGTGGACAGCATGAGTGTTTCTGTCACCATCTCCTGGGGGAGGAGAGAGAGCCGGCGCCTCCTGAGTGCCTCCTACATCCCAACAGTTCACTTTATATGCTATGATCTCCAACAGCATTTAGTGAGGAAACTGAGGCATGGATTGGACTCACATCAGGCCTCTTACTTCTGCAGGCCCAATATGGTGGAGTTACGAGCTGCCTGTCAAGGCCACCCCCACTGCTTTTTGCCCCTGTACCTTCTGCTGCCCCTCTGGCATGCCAAGCAAGCACCGTCCTCAGGACATTTGCACATGCTGCCTCCTCAGCCCAAAATATAAATCCCTAGAAATTCATCAGCTCACTCTCTTGCTTCATCAGATCCCTGCTAAGCATAACCTCCTTGAAAAACTCCCTCTGACTTCTGTGTCTATGGTCACACCTCACTCTACATTCCTTATTCGCTTTACTTTTCTTTAAAAGCCTGTCTCTCCCTGAATCATCTTATACCTACATATTTGGTCATTTGATTCCTGCCTCCCCCCCAAAACAAGACAACCACGAAGATGGGAACATTCTCTAGTTTGTCCTGCAATGTGTCTTGAAGGCCCTAAATGCTGCCCGGTGCATCGTGAGCACTTGGTAAGCAGCTGTTGAGGAAATTTGATAAGAAGTGTGTTCCAAAAACAAATCGTCCTGATTCGAGAAGCGCTCCTAGCTCCCACCTTCATGGGAACCATCCCTGTGACTTATTCCCAGGGCCTGCTGCTTGCGAAGCTAGCCCTCCCCACTGTCCCAGGTCTGGAGGGGACACACATGTGGCCGCTGTCTGGAACGGCCGGCTGGTGCCTCCGGCCGAGGCTCAGAGATCAGCCGACCCCGCGCAGCACCACTGTCACTCTGCTCCAGTGACCTGTGGCGGCGTGCAAAGCCCAGGAGCCCCCTCTGAGGGGCCCCATCTCCTCTCTGCCTTGCTCTGTGGCATGGTTTCTCCTCTCTGAACCCATCAGGAACAACACTGGGGTAGCAGACACCCAAGAAAACTGCCAGGAACATTTCAGACACAGGGCAGGCCAACACAGCCAAGTCCACATGGAATGTCATGGACAAGGCCAAGAAAATGAAAAACTGCACAGCTTCCATAACCCGGAAAATTCCAGAAATCAGGTCAGGCCAAAGGCGGCTTTTCAGTGAACATTAAATCAAATCCTCTATGAAGTGTTATAAGATCCTGGGGAGCAAGAGAGCACCCACTGTCTTCCACCTGGGGATTTGTCCACATGTCACTTATATTTTCACATAAAGCGTCAAAGGAGATGTTTAAAAGAAATAAAATAACACAGACCCTAAGAGAAGCTCCAACTGCAACATAGTAGCTTGTCTTTGTGATTTTGGTGAGACTGAGAACTTTAAAAGAGTGAGTTTAAAGAACTCGAGGTAGGGGCGCCTGGGTGGCTCAGTTGGTTAAGCAGCTGACTTCAGCTCAGGTCATGATCTCGCAGTTTGTGAGTTGGAGCCCCATGTTGGGCTCTGTGCTGACAGTGTGGACCTTGCTTGGGATTCTTTCTGTCTCTCTCTCTGCCCCTCCTCCCCTCACTTTCTCTCTCAAAATAAATAAATAAACTTAGAAAAAGATAAAAAGGAACAGAGCTCTGACACATGGATGTACCTTGAGACCAGATGCTAAGAGAAAGAAGCCAGTCACAAAAGGGCCACAAATTTTATGACTCCATTTATGCAAAATGTCCAGAACAGACAAATCTGTAAGAGACAGAAAGCAGACAGAGTGGTGGCCTGGGGAGGGGAAGCCAGGGCACTGAGGGAATGGGAGCCATAGCTGAAGAATATGGCGTGTCTTTCTGAGGTGATGAAAATATCCTAAAGTTGTGGCGTCAGTTGTCCTTCGCCATGAATATGCTAAAAACTGTTGAATTATGTATTTTGCTTTTTTATGTTATTTATTTTTGAGAGGGAGAGAAAGAGTGGGGAGGGCAGAGAGAGAGAGGGAGAGAGAGAATTCCAAGCAGGCACCGAACTGCCACTTAAGAGCCTGATGTGGGGCTCAATCCCCGAACGTAAGCTCATGAACTGAGCCAAAACCAAGAGTTGGATACTTAACCGACCAAGCCACCCAGTCACCCCTGACTCGCGTACTTAATTTTTTATAAATTGTTTTATTTCTTAATGCTTATTTATTTTAGAAAGAAAGAAAAGAGAAAGGAAGGAAGGAAGAGTGTGAGCAAGGGCAGGGCCAGGTAGAGAAAGGGCAATAGAATATCTGAAAAGGGCTCTGTGCTGGCAGCAAAGAGCCTGAAATGGGGCTCAAACTCACAAACCGTGAGATCATGACCTGAGCCGAAGTCAGAGGCTCAACCCTCTGAGCTATTCAGGCACCTCTGAATTGTGCGCTTTAAATGGGTGAAGTGGGACCCCTGGGCGGCTTAGTAGGTTAAGCCTCCCACTTCAGCTCAGATCATGATCTCACATCCAGTTCATGGATTCGAGCCCCGTGCATCAGGCTTTGTGCTGACAGCTCAGAGCCTGGAGCCTGCTTCCGGTTCTGTGTCTCCCTCTCTCTGTCCTTCCTCCACTAGCACTCTGTCTCTCTCCCTCTCTCTCTCAAAGATAAATAAACATTAAAAAAATTTATAAGTGAGTGAATTGTGTGGCATTGAAACCACATTTCAGTAAAACTAATTTTTTAATCAAAATGAAAAGGATGAACTGCCTAGCGCCCCTGTGCCATAAGCTTTCTCACTGCAAGGACATCCTTTAGTCCTGTTTGCTGATTCTGGGTTGATAATGAAATTAACTTAGTAAATTGTACTCAGCAGCTTCAAATAATGAAATAAACACCAAATGGAATTAATAGAAAATATCCGGGTATGGTGCACGGAGTAAAAGTCAGCTTCTTTTCGTAAAGCTTTAATTTTCATCTGGTGAGTATGCACCGGGTCATAGTGTGCTCTTTCAAAAACTTGTGACATGTTTTATGAAGTGACCTCACGTAACCCACTTCCTCCGCGCGTCCCGTCAAAGCGACTCTGTTGCACAACCCTAGACAGTTTGAGATTTGCCGCCTGACTCATCACTACCCAAAGTCAAAGCTATCATCCGATTTTCCTTGCACCGCCTCCAGAAGTATGACGCTTGGCGTGTGCATCTGTGAAACGGCGACCCAGATTTTGCCATCAATACTAATGACGGAAATGTTTTACCTTCCCATACAGTCATTCTTCTCTCCGTCTCTCTTCCAGGACGCTGGGGCGTCTGCCGTCCTCGGCAGCACATTCAGGCTTGCTGATCACGTGGGGTCCCATTGGCACAGAACCGAGAAAGCCACATCCTCTCCTAGGAAGTCCCCGGTTTCTATTCATCCTTTCATTTACTGAGTCAATAAATGTCTTTGGACTGCTGGCTATGTGCCTGGCGTCCGGGACGTACAATCATGAACAGGATAAGCCTGGTCATCGCCCTCTGAGAGCCCACGGCCTGATTGGATGTCAGAGTCTAGTTGTCAGAAGAGAGATACGGTCTCAAGTTCTTTTTAGAACTGACAATCAATTACTGTATGGCCTTCAGCGAGCTTTTTCCACTCTGCCACTCCGAGGTTTGTCTGCCCAGAAGCTGGATTTTTCTAGCCCACTGAGAATCATAGGATTTTCGAGCTTGAAAGTTCCTTAAAGAACAACTCCCCCATTTCACATGAGGACCGAGGGCCCAAGAGGTGACATCCTTGCCTACTGACACAGGACCAGCCAGACGCATGTCTTCCAGCACCCCCGCACCCCCACTGCCAACCCACAGTGAAGCTGAATGGGGTTCTATGCCTGGCAAGGACTGAGAGGCTTTAAAAGGAAGCACCTTACATCCTGGACTTCTCAGAGAGATGGGTTCCAGCCGCAGCTAACACAAGAGCCAACGGCGTTTCTGGATCTTACGGGAAGGTTTTCAGCAATGCACAGGGAATGAGAACGGCAGGGGCCCTATTACAGAAACATTCCCCTCAAGCCTTCTAATAAATCCTTTTTTTTCTTTTGAAGTTTAAGGTCTCCCTCACTGAGTGGCTTTCTGATACCCAGGACCCCCTTTGGAAACAAGAGCCACATTCCCCGAGCCTGGGCACTTAGCTTGTTTGGTTGACTGACCGGCTGGATGGCTGGGTGGATGGGCGGGTGACTTTTCCCTCCCTCCATCCACTTAAAAATCCAACCAACATGCTAGCAGCTCTTGGTTTAGCTTTCCCCAAATCCAAGAAGTTTCCCTAGAAGTCTGTCCCATTAAATATGAAATCCACAGAACACACACCACGCTACCTTTTCTCTCCCCTAATAAATCAGGCAAATTACCTCCTTTGTTTTTAAGACCATTTCAAGTTCACTTTTAACATTCTTAGTTAAGGTATTATTTATGTTACACTTTAATTGAGATTTAATCCACTTTTCAGCACACAATCATATCACAATATCCCTGAAATTTTTGCTCCTATTACTAACATTGAGAAGAAAGGTCGTTTTGCTCAGATGCAGGAGTGATCATTTCCAGATTGTGTAGGCACTTGAACCCACCTGAGTGTATAAGGTCCACCAAAATAAACAACAGTTTGGTCTGCAAAGGACTGAGCTGTATGAATAGATGCAGAGAGAGATCTATGTTTATCTCCACTTTCTAGAAACGTAAGAGTCTTCTGCAAGTATGTTTACACACGGAGGAAACCATGTGAACCTCCTGGTAAATGTTTGCCTTCACACCACTGGGGCATATTGTACACCAGATGGTTTGGTCAAAACAAAATTACACACGTGCGCACACACACATACGTTTGAGTGCTGTGACTCCCCATTTTTTTGAAATTTTTTTCTCCTCTCATGCATGAGAAAGAATGTGGAAATACTTGGAATAATGACCAATATGTTCTGTGTTTACTGCTGCTTTCCCTCACTAGAGATGAACTCATAAAACTTTACTCCAAATTAAACAAACTCAGGCTCTCCTTACAGCCAGTCAAAAGCTACCACTTACACCGAAGGAAATTTTGACTTCCATCTCTGAGAGGTTAAATGTCCACCCCTATGGAAAGATAATAGGGTCTCTTTTTTTTCCTCCCTATGTTCTGGCTAATCCTTGGAGATGCCAAAATTCTCATCTCTACTCTGGCGCCCACACCACTTCATCTGGATTTGAATGGAAGCTACATGAATCACAGATAGGCTATCTTTTAAAGCATTAACATCTCATCTGCTGTTTTTAAAAAATGATCTGATTGCTCCAATAACAGTTATTTAGAGAATTCAGAGTCAAGAAGGGATGGGGCAAGATGGCGGAGAAGTAGGGAGCTCTGTACTTTTCGTCCTCCTGATCTGGAGAATTCAGAGAGTCAAGAATTTTCCCAACAGGGAGGCAAGAAAGCATGGTTGACGGTGGCAGAGAACTTTCAAAGAAAGCCATGGCTAGAGTAGCTTTAGGAACTCTCTCGCCATCCCATCTTTTGAGCCACGATTTCTGTGGGTACCGGCAGGGGCTGTCTTTGAAGACCCCAAAGGGGAGACTGTGTATACAATCATGTAGTTCTATGCCTAGAGCACAGTAAATTCCCAGTGGATATGAATTCTAGCGGCATCCCAGTCTTGGGACTGTAATCCAATGATGCATGGAAAAGACCTTGAGAAAGAAAACAAAAATCTCAAGGTCATGTCATTCCGGCCCTGACCTCAGCAGTCTATTTGTCTTCCTCTCCACAGCACTTGGGTTTCACAGCCTCCAGCCCTCCAGACAACATTTTTACCTGGAAGAAGCTTAGAGAAGGTTTTAATTTTAGAGCGGGCATTTATAAAGACCATTTGATGCAAGCGGCCTGCTTCCTACTCCCCAAGGTCTGCTTATTTTCAAACATGCCCGCCTGGAGCCGTGGGGGTGTTTTTGTGTGGTCCAGTTCCCGTTTTATGGATTGTTCCTGGACTCTGGAATCCCTGGAATACTTCAATTACGAAAATTACCATGCGCTGGGTCCTTTCGGGTTGACAAGACTGCTTTCCTTTCTCTGTAAGCCGGGCTGTGTTTGTTTACATAGGAAATGTACTCTTTCTGAACATTCAGACCGTTTCAACATCCACTTAGATAGGCCCATGAAAAATAGGAGGTTAAGAAAATTAAGAAGGGAGGCAGGAGGAGGACAAAGAAAATAGATCCTTAGATTCTAACCAAGAATCTGGTTCAGAACAAAATTAGAAAATCAGAGGCTGTTTTCTTTTCATGGTTGAGACAGCGCTCTGCTTGTTCTCGGAGGCGATGAGGACTACCCCCACTTTGGATCAGTGGTTACTTTGTGCGAACTGATTTTCCTGCTTAAACTCTGTGCTTTCTTATATGTTATCTTTTCGAAGGCAAATTAGATAAACCTATGTCCCCAGACTGTCTCCTATTTGTTTGAATAGGAAATGCTAATATTTTCCTACATGTTTTGCTCGGTGTCAGTGGGAACTCAGGTTGGTGGTTAAGACAGGTCTCTTTCAGCTCTGGGAATTTCATTGGCTGTCTTCCAAGAGCCAGAAGGTTCATGGTGATTTTGAATAACGAGCTCCATAGCTATATGAATGATCTGTATTATTTAACAAGAGGGAAAGAAAGTTAGATTTACCTTTTCTATATGCAGTGAATGTATCTTTAAATGTATCATTTCATGAGGGCTTTTCTTCTGACTTTCTCTTCTTTACCTCCACTCCATGTTACTTTTGCCTTCCACCCTGCCCACGGCCAAACTCACTTTCCAAACTCCCCTAAACTCTACCTAAAGACTCATGCTTAGGGGCGCCTGGGTGGCTCAGTCGGTTAAGCATCCAGCTTTGGCTCAGGTCATGATCTCATGGTTAGTGGGTTCGAGCCCCGTGTCAGGCTCTGTGCTGACAGCTCAGAGCCAGGATCCTGCTTTGGATTCTGTATCTTTCTCTCTGATCCTCCCCTACTCACGCTGTCTCTCAAAAATAAATAAAAAACATTAAAAATTTTAAAATTAAAAATAAAAAACATTAAAAGAAAAAAAAAGACTCATGCTTAATTCATCATTACCTCCAAAGATTCCTGCCTGTCATCTGTTTCTACACTCTCATTGGTCGAAGGCAAGGCCTGTCACAGCATAGCCCTGCCCCCTCCCATGAGTCCCTAATTGTGTTCCGGCCCCAGTATCTGACAGGGAACAAAGCAGAAATGGTAGCAGAACAACAGATTCTCCAGGAAGACAACTCTGTCCGAGGACAAGACAGCCCTTTCCTCTGTAGCCAGCATTAGCCTGGCCAACATTTTTTTCTATAGTTTTGGGAGTAGAGATCTTTCACCTCCTTGTTAAGTCTATTCATACACATTTTGTTTTGGGGATGAAATTGCAAACGGAAGTGTTTTCTTAATTTTTCTTCCTGCTACTTCATTAATAGTGTGTGGAAATACAACTGGTTTCTGTGTATTAATTTTGTGTCCTGCTACTTTACTGAACTCATTTGTCAGTTTTAGCAGTTTTCTGGTGGAGTCTTCAGGCTTTTCTATAGATAGTATCATGTCATCTGCACATAGTGAAAAGTTTTACATCCAACATTTTTAGGAGTGAGGCTTTCCACTCGCATCCCAAACTCCATGTTTCAGTGCCTTCTTTTCAGACACACGTGTCAAGGTACCCCTTGCCATCTCTTTTCCCCTTGTGAAAACCTACCCCTAGAAAATCTAGCATGAGGCATTTATAGCTGAATGTGCACTTAAGTTCATGTGTTCCCTCTCTCCGCGAGACTTAGATTCTGAGCCCCACATCTAATTAAAGTTGAAGATTTGTTCCCTCTTAATCCTGTTTCAGCCATGTGCTCAGAGGGCGACGTTAGGCACTAAAACACAGTCTTTGTCACCAAGGCAAACACACCACATAAGCAGTGTGCTGATCTACTGGAGACAGTAAGGCCTCTGCCAAGAACCTTACCACGTCAGTTTACACCCAGGGCTTCAATCTTCCGTGCTAAATGGTAACACTCCTGTCCTGCCGCTTTTTATTCAAAACCAACATCCTTTGCTATATACCCGGCAGATACAAATGAGTAGCATTTATGCGCACTATTAAGTAAGGTGCAAAACGGCAATGAGCAGGGGAGGCTAACTGTGCAGCCACAAAGGCCTCAGCCTCAGGGTCCTTCCAAGACCCAAGAAGAACGAGCCTCAGGGTCCTTCCAAGACCCAAGAAGAACGCCTCACAATTTTATCTTCATGATTTCATAGTCTCTTTATTTATTTTATTTTATTTTATGTTTATTTATTTTTGAGAGAGAGAGACAGAGTGCAAATGAGGGAGAGGGCAGAGAGAAAGGGAGACACAGAATCTGAAGCAGGCTCCAGGCTCTGAGCTGTCAGCACCAAGCCCAATGAGGGGCTCGAACTCAAAAACTGTGAGATAGTGACCTGAGCCAAAGTCAGATGCATAACTGACTGAGTTACCCTCATGCCCTTATATTCTTTTTAAAGAGAGCCCCAGAATTATATGAACTTCAGGCCCCCCAAAACCTAGATATATCCTGTCGTGGACTGAATCATATTCTACCCAAATTCATATGTTGAAGCCTCAACTCCCACTGTGACTGCATTTGGAGGTAGGGCCTTTAAAGAAGTAATCAAGGTTAAATGAGCTCTTAAAAGTGGGGCCCTGATACAAAATAACTCATGTCTTTAGAAAGGAGCGCCACCAGGGATGTGTGCACACAGAAAAAAGGGCATGTAAGGACATGCAAGAAGGAAGCCTTCTGAGAGTCTAGGGGAGAGGACTCAGGAGAAACACAACATGCCGGCATCTTGATCTTGGACTTCTAGTCGCTAAACTGTAAAGAAATAAATCTTTATTGTCTAAGCCAGCCACAGTGTGGCATCCTGGTGAGACAGCTCTCAAAGACTAATAAATACCCATAGAAATTAAGATCCATTTTTTTAATGTTTAGATATTTATTTTGAGAAAGAGAGAGACTGCATGTGTGCACGTAGGGGTCGGGCATACAGAGAAGAGGAGGGGGAGGATCCCAAGCAGGCTCTGTGCGGTCAGCTCAGAGTCTGACTCGAGGCACAGTCAGATGATAGATCTCAAAGAATGAGATCATAATCTGAGCTGAACCAACTGAGCCACCCGAGTGCCCCTGGGAATGAGTTTCTAGCTTTTCACTAGCAAATTCCCTATTCATGATAACACTCAGTGCTAACCAAAGTGTGGCAAAACAGGTAATCACGTGCATAACCAAACATACATTGCTGACAGCACATGGTCCTGAACAACTTATTGAAAAGCAAGCTTGAAATAAATAGTAAGAGACATAAAAACACTCATTCTCATGGACCTAGTAATTCCTCTTCTGGGAATCTATCCTAACCAAATAACTCAAAATCATTTTCAATATATATATGCAAAGTATATATATTTACAATATTTGCCCATGACTAAAAGTTCCCCCTCCCCATAAATCACAAGGTGTGTGGCCCTTGGATTTCTGCCAGACTTCTGCAGACTCCCAAATTTGACCATACATCTATATATGAAATTGCATTTGTTTACTTGCAAACAATAGCTTTTTCTATTCTAGTACGCCTGACTCTTTGCAACGTGGCATTGCTTCTCTGTCCATCAAAGATAAGGTCTATGAATGGACTTTGATCTGGGCTTGGCCATGTGGCTTGCTTTGTCCTATGGGACATTAGCAAAATATGATGAAAGGCCATTGAGAAATGCTTGCATGAGAATTTTGCTTTCTCTTTCCGCACTTAAAACCATGAGACCACCATGCGCTCAATCTAGAGAGGTCATGTGCTGAAAAGGCCAAGCCCCTCTGGCTGACAGCCCTCCAACCCCAGATCCATGACTGAGTCCTTCCCAGGCCACCCAGCCCCGGCCAGTCATCCCAGGCCAGAATTGTCCCAGGCTTCTCAACCAACCCTAGCATCATGAGCTAACTAACAAATGTTTGTTGTTTTAAGCCTCAAAGTTCTTCGGTGGCTTGTTATGCAGCAAAAACGAATACAATGATTTCCCATAAAATGCAGATGGGGACAAACAGAAAATAGAAAAACTATGTTAATATCCTAGAATTGGGCAATCAGTTCATGAACTGGCTGGCTAGCTCCCGGACTCCAATCTCATGATTCAAATTCCCCCAAATGCTTCAATAAAATTACTAATTATCATAAGCCTTGGGACTTTGAAATTACTTCAGAACAGCTGAAATCTTGAATGATAAATCTGCAAGTGCCCATAGTCTAGTTTACTACAAAGTTGGAAGTGAGGTAAATGTTCTGCATTTCTTGCTCTGCCTCAATTAAGCTATTTAAAATTATGGCTATGAAGACAATAGAGAACATGGGAAATATTTTAGCACAGTATTAAATGAAAGAATAAGATACCAATCTGTCCTTAAATTCTGATGACAAATATGTAAAGAGAAATAGATAAATCGTTACACTAAGGGAAAAGTCTATAAAGAATTATACCAAAATGCATTAGAAGCTGCTTGAGGGTGTTGCCTTATGAGTAATTTTTTTCTTTCCTGTTTTCTGTAAGATAATCACATTACCTTCATAATTTAAAAAAATTAATATACATTTTTAAAAATTGAGGCCTGATTAGGGGTAGAACTCTACTTTTTGCATTATAATCTTTGATCGTGCTAGCATTCAAACCCTCTCCACTAGTTTAAAACTGTAATACCGTAGAAGATGAAAATGCCTATAGTTTCTGATTTATTTGGGTCTTACTAATATTATGCTGGAGTTTTGCATAAATCTGTTTAAACTCGGTTTAATCTACCTCTGGAGACCAGCACGAGCCTAACCTCACTAAATTACACATTGTTGAAACCTCCTGGCCGAGGCCCAGTTTGATTCAGATCTAAGCTGAGCACAAAAGCAAAAATCATGCTGCCACTTTTTTAGGACACAGCGGCTGTCTGAAAAATGGCTCCCAACCCAGTTATCTAGCTCGGATTGAGTAGGCCTTCATTATTCTCCAAAGAAAAGCCTAAAGCCTCTGCTAACTAGTTTATATTTACACCCACAGCCAGGAAAGCCTCGTGAAAGAAAAGATAATAAAATCAGACTACAGAAGTGCATGTCTGTGCCCTCCCGCCCCGAACAATCTCTTAACAGAGCAATCCCTTTGACCTCTGGCCTCTACAAGTTTCCGTTTTTGAGCCAGCCTTCCCTCAGCTCACATCCAATCATTGCACAATGTGTCCAAATGAGTGAAAACGTGGATTTCGCCTCCAAGAAATCTTCTTGTGAAACTGAAACAGAAAAGACTCTGGTCAGTTTGTAGTGCAGCCTCCCACAGACAGTCACCGTGGATTTCCCACATCACTCGCTCCGCCAGCTTAACATAAATTCTTCCTAGAACTGTTGTCAGTCTCCATTAACAAACATAGTTCCAACATACAAATTCAATCACATTATGAAATCTCATATGTCAAATGGCAAAACTATAACACAGAAAGTTTATGTAATTAGAATATTAAACAACTGTCACTCAGCTGTAATACTTTCAAACCCACACCAGCAAATGGCCCCATTAATATGGAAAGGAGCAGGATTCGGTCAGCTTTATGGCTTTGTCCATCAGCCACCCAGGGAGCGGTCCCAAGAGCTGAACTTGATTCCAGGAAAATATCTGCCCCGAGGAAAAAAGGGAAGAGAGCTGAGCTCTAAAACTTCAAGCCAGAACTTTAACCATTTGCCTGCCCCGCTGGGGTCCTTTTCTATTTGTTAGACACTGTACCTCCGCTCAACTGAGAGTCAGGACTTCAAGGCTGCAGAGGTGGCCTGGACATTTCCAGAAGAGGGTTAAGTTGCATGCTAATGTTCATAGCAACATTCTTCCCGGCAGCCAAAAGACAGAAACAATTCAAATGTCTGTCAACAGACAGATGGATACGCGACATGTGGTGTAGACATACAATGAAATATTATTTGGACAAAAGAAATGAATAAAATTCTGACACATATGACCACATCGATGAACCTTTGAGATTCTACTAAAAGAAATAAGCAGATACAATAGGACAAATATCACATGATTCCACTTACAATGAGTTATCTGGAATAGGAAAATTCATAGAGACAGAAGGAGGAGTAGAGGTTACCAGAGGCTGTTTTTTTTTTTTATTTCTTTTTTTTTTTGGTTTAATGGGTAGACTTTCTGTTTAAGACGGTGGAAAAGCTCTGAAAGTGGAGTGTGTGATGGCTGCACCACAATAGGAATGTCCTTACTGCCCCTGAATTCTACACTTATAATTATTAAAAGGATACACGTCATGTTACATTTTTTTTATCATACTGAAAACATCAGGAAAAAAACCTTGCAAGATACCTATTGGGGATAGGAAGAATCTGAATGCCACTTAACACAGAACTAGACGGCACATCTCCACCCTCCTGCAATGCTTTTCTCATCTTTTCAAGCTTTGTTAGCAGAATTTCTTCGAGGCCTCATGTACCATCACTTATTTGGCAAGTGGAAAGACTACAGAACCATAAATTGCCCAAGGCAGTCACCAAGCTGGTACATGAATGAGGACACCCTCATTTCCATTCTATCTTTTAGCCCAATGACCTGTATCTCCTCACTTCAAGGTTACAAGACACTTACCTTATGCTATAAAAAAAAAGAATATGTAGTCTTAATTTACGTTTTATGTCTCTGATTTCCATAGAGCCAAAGCCCACAGAGTGAAGATTCCAGGCCGTGCACACACCATGTGCTCAGTAAGCAATGTTTCATCACTAAAAGCAATAGAGTATTCATGTATCTGATACCACACTAGGAGCTATAGGTAGTGAGTTGAACAATCCACAGTTCTGACTGATGTGGGAATCTGAGAAAGATGCCACTCGTACAGAAAGAGACCCTTGGTTTTATTATTTAAAGAAATACAAACAGCTTAATAGTTTGTTCCAGGGGTGGGGGAAAGATGGTTGGGGGAGGGGATGGCTCCTAACAAGATCACTGAGCTCCATAAGAATCAGAAAGCATGAGACCTTAAGGATTATTTTCCAAATCTGTGTTTTATGGCACTTGAGGGTGAAAGAAGTGGTAGCTCATAAAGGAGCATTGGACTTGCTGACATGGGAAGGTTTTAATGTCTGGTTCTCACTCACTGAAACATGAGTCTCAGAACTCCATATGCTCCATTTGCCCAGACTTTCAAAGAAATGTCTTTTCACAGGTTAGTTCTAATACCTCAAGATGGAGCAGAGCAGCATTTCCCAAAGTATTCTCTGGGGAATTTGAGATGTACCTCAAGGAAAGGGTTCTGTGGTCAATTAATTTGGGTAAATCTGTTTAATAAAACCTCCCACTTGAAGATTTACCATGCACTTGAGTATTTTAACATCTGCCGCCCCTGTAAGAGTACAATCCGCTCCTTACTTGTGCTACACTCGCGTTGGGAGGCTTGGCCATGTCACTTGCCTTTGTCAATGGAATATGCACAAAATATTACATACACCATATCTAAGCAGAAGCTTCATATATGCATGAGTAATTTGGGTCAATCTCCTTGTTCCTACCTCTGCTATGAGAACAGAGTGACCCAAATAGGCACTGTGCCCTTCAGTCTAGGTCCTGGACTGAGAAGAAATGTCCAACTCACCAGCGCCAAGTCAAGTCGGAGCAGACCTACAGATCTAGAGGCCAAAAGTAATGTTAGGAGAAATTTTCAGGTCTGAAGACAAAAGAGAAAAATCTCAGAAGGAGCGAGTCCAACACTAACTACCAAAATACTGAACAGTGGTCAGGGGCCTGGTAGCCCGGGGAATCTGCATCTGGGAAGGGACTTGAAAGTGAGCAAGACAGCAGCAGTAGCCTTGAAGAATCACGACCCAGGAGGAAGCCTCAGAAATACAGATAAGAAGTGGTGGCTCTTGGTTATGCAGCAAGGAAGGTCAAGAAAGAAGAAACTAAAAATAAGAAACCTGCAGAAACAAATATAAAAATAAGACACTGTGGCCACTCCATCATCATCAACATTATCCAGTAAAGATACTGAACTTTACTACAGTGATAGAAAGTGGTGCTTTTGATTTAGAAAACACCCACAAGATGCGTGGGAAAAGAAAAAAATCTAACCAACCATATATAATACTACTGTCAGAAGAAAATAACAGTGTAAAAGGCTTTTCAGCTAATAATAACGATCCCCCAAAATCCAGCCATGAAGCAGAAGATGGCTATGATACAATATTGCAAATTGAATTGAGTATTTTCAAATAAATGTATAACTACACATATCCAAAAACTAAGGCTAAAAATGGACAGGAAACAGGAAGACATATAATGATAGTTCGTCTTACCAAAGAAAGAAATGGAAAGACAAAACCATTCCAGAAACTACAAGATGTCCAAGGGAGAACAGATTCAAATGGAAATTAAATGCATTACAGAACTGAGCAAATGAGGAAACAGGTTGTTACTTTTGGGAGCCAGGGTTCTATGTGTACCGAAAAGAAATACAAAAATGTAGAAAGCAAGGAAGAATCTATGGGTTTAGATTGGAACTGGAAGTAATATTATCAACTCACAATATCACTAATAATGTTTTAAATTTCTTTAAATTCTAAAAGCTGTTACACTCCAGTTAACCGTGAGCCCACCTACCACCCAGGTCTTGGTTCTAAATATCATCCCCAACTAAAAGGAACCAGGGCTCCTTGCAGAAGTGGCCAACTCCAGGGCTCGGACAGAGAAGGTAAAGATGAATCTGGAATACTGTGTTGTGCAGAAAGGAAGGAAATATCCACCAGAAATTATAGAAATACCTATCTTTGTCAAAAAGAACAAAGGAGCCAGCTTGAAAGGGTTCCCACTGGCCGAATCTGGGCCAACCTGAGCATCGAAACAAATGGATTGTAATCCATTTAATAAAATAAAAAATCTTTGCATAGTGTATAAAAAAGAGAGAAAAGAAGGGAAATAGAATGCAGATGAATAAATGTGAAATGGTCAGGGGGCACACTGGCATTTGGCCTCCATTCACACCCTTTGCCCAAGCACCCTTGTCCAGCTCACAATCTGCACACCCACAAGCAGTGGCCCTGGGGAGCAAAACGAAGCACTTTATTGATCATAAGTGTCTAAAAAACAGACTTCTCAGGGTATCTGGGTGTCTCAGTCGTTTAAGCATCTGACTTCAGCTCAGGTCACGATCTAGCCATTCCTGAGTTCGAGCCCCGCGTCCACTTCTATGCTGACTGCTCATAGCCTGGAGCCTGTTTCAGATTCCATGTCTCTCTCTCTCTCTGCCCCTCCCCTGCTCATGTTCTGTCTCCCTCTCTCTCTCTCTCTCTCAAAAATAAACATTAAAAAAATTTTTTTAATACAGACTTCTCCAGAGAAGTCATTATAGTCAGAAGAGCCAAGAAAAATAGATGAACATAAGTAAGGACACAGGGGACAGAAGTGAAGTAATCAGAGGAACATAAAGCGAGATGATGCTAAGACCCAGCAACGGGAACATAGAATCTAAGAACTGCTAACAAAAGAATAGAGAGCTGATAACAAACAAACAAACAAACACCCCTGCTCTACAGTTCAGAAGTCCTTGAAGCCCTAGAGCAAGAATCAGAATTGTGTAGCATAAGATACTTAACCCCTCTCTTGAATCCTCGCACACATCAATCATGCATCATGGAGCTCTTTTCTACTGCTCCTAGGTGCATCCTCAGAATCTTTCCCAACACATCAACCCACTGGCTTTCATTCAAGGCAAAGGACATCTTCTCTGTGTTTGTGAGAGTTTATGAGGCTGGGGGGTAAAAGTAGAAGAAAACAGGAAGGGGAGCCCCTAGCGCTGGGTCTCAGCTCAGTTCCCATGTGGGTGACAGACCGAAACTGGGAACTTACATACTAAGAGTATATGGTACATTTTAGAGAGCTTTCAACTCAAACAACTACTAAATTTTTAACAATCATAGCAATCTGGTGCCTGAAAGCTAATTCCTTCTCAACTATAAAGAAGAATCCTTTCTCTAAGCAGTCCAGAAGTCTGAAATTAACTATGGAATGCCAGAACAAGCCTGCCTAACTTTTGCTAAATCTACATGTGGGACTGGAAATGTTTATAGTCATCCACCACAAATGCCAGCCAAAGGCTTGTGTCAAACATTTATACCTCCATTGAAGAAATCAGCCATTTAGACCTTGAAGGCTCCACGAGCCATCACACCATCTGATTCTACCAGTTTTCCCATGTTCCCTGCTGCACAAGAAGCTAGACCTGTTAGCTACAGGCATTGGTGTCTTAGGGAAACACAACCAGAATAACGTAAAAGAGTTTGAAAGCTTCGCAATAAGGCTAGATTGTAGCCTAAATGTCCCAGATCCAGCTCTCCAGGCTTCAAAGCACAATTAATTGCAAGGCTTCTCTAAGATTACAGAACCTCCTACCGAAAGCTTAATTTGGTGACTTCATAGGAAAATTGTCATCTGGTCTTATCCATTAGAGCAATCTTCTTCTGTAAAAAGCTGAAAAGGGAAGGTTTGCAGCTTTGTGGGTCCTCGGATCTCAGTCCCAGGCACTGAGCTCAGTTCTTGCAGAGCCAAAGAGCCATAAACATTACCTAAACAAATGGGTGTGGCTGTGTTCCAGTAAGACTTTATTTACACCAGGCCCTCTGCTGGATTTGGCCCACGGCCTCTATTTGCCGAGCCCCCTCGTGACAGTTTGCTGAGCGTGAGTCCAGTTGAATTGCAAAGCAGTGTTTAGGATGCAAACTTCCAACTTCTGCCCCCACCCCCAGGGTGAGACCTTTCCTTCTGGCGGTTCCTAACACACCTTTGTTTTCACATGCAAGAGGACGTTCATTCACTACTGATACACACTGCCTCCTGAGGCCCCGTTTCTGAAAGGCTTTGGGGCTACCTAAGAGTTTGCTTTCCAGCAACCTCCCAGGTCAAGCAGAACCCAGAGGCTCCACTGGAAAGGCTCCCAATACACAATGAAGTGTCATCACTAGAGAAGCATTGTTGTGCCCTAAACTTGAGTTTGCTGCTAATGTTCCTATTTGCCTTTTCATTCTTCTTCCTGTGTTATGACGGCGTGGGGCCTTTAGCATGGGCCAGATTTAAATTGTCAAGAGATGTCAACAAGTTTTGAGGGACAGCCTCACACTGGCAGCAATTATGAGAGGGCAATGATCAATGGGGGTCTTTTGTTAGCTTTGCAAGATCGCCATTGACTCAGGAAGTACGCGTCCCGGTGGTTTAGGCGAAGCTGAAATGGACAAGCCGTTTCACCCTGGCTGCTCGCAAGCCAGAAACCTACACTTTCTCCATTAATTATTCCTGCCCAAAAGACGGGCTGTTGCCATCCACGGTCTGCAGTCTCCTGAGAAGAGGGGGTGGCCAGGCTCACAGAGGCTGTATTTACCGCACCAGGAAATGCATCCTTCTTGCTTTCCAGGAAAGGGTGATTGCCTTATTCCACTGTGATTTCTTCTGTAAACAGATCAAGGCCACGTGATAGCCACTAGGAAATTGGGGACTTTGAAACTTTGGTCATGTTTTTCCACTCGAGATTCTATTTATCTGGCACCATGGCCTGATGAATTATGCCAGTGTGGAAGAGATGCTCTTTATGACCCATAATGCCCATGCCAACTTGCTCTTTCTCTTTGCATTTTTTATTTTTACACTTCCTTGTGTTGAAGACACATGACTTGTACAAGATAATCTAAAGTTGGGGGTCCAGAGAAAGACCCATGCTAATCATCTCTAACCCTAATTTCCATAAAGAATGTAAGTAACTAGAATTATCCTCTAGCGGAACATAAAGTCAAAATCCCATTCCCGCTTTATGTCGCCTCTTCTGGATCTGCCCACAGTTCTCCCCTAGTTAGATGCTGCCTCCTCCAAAAAGCCTTGCCCCATCTCAAAGCTAGAAACAATCCCTCTTGATTTTAACTTTCCATCAGAATCCTGCACCTCATTCATCCCTCATGTTCATGCAACACACCCCATACGTGTTTTGATATGCACATGCTTCATTCTCCCCACCTTGTCTACATCCCAGAAAGCAGAATCTGGGTCCCATCCATCTTTATAATCAATACAGCACCCAGAGGAATGCCTCAAATGAAGTCGGGGCTGGACAAATGTGTCATGAACGAACAAAGCAGCTCCAACCTCTAGCCTCTGGGAGGCTGGAACCAGAGCATAAACACAAATATTTGGCTTTATAAGTCATGATGTTACTGCATGGGACTTCCCTTCCAGTTAAGATTAGAAGAGCACAGGGGCTCCTGGGTGGCTCAGTCAGTTAAGCATCCCACTTTGGCTCCGGTCACGATCTCAGGGTTCATAAATTTGAGCCCCACATTGGGCTCTCCGCTGTCAGCACAGAGCTCACTTTGGATTTCTCTGTCTCCCTCTCTCTCTCTCCCCCCAAAATAAATAAACATTAAAAAAGAATTTTAAAAAAAGATTAGGAAGACACAAAAGACTTCACATCCTTGATTATAACAAACATTCAGACAAAATCAACATCAGATTTTCCTATGGGGTTAATGAAGAGCTGTGGAAACATGGAAGGCTTACTGGACGGAACTCCAGAAAGAAAGGGTGTTATTGCCAACAAGAAAAGAGAACACCATTTGCAAAATGTTCCCAAATTAGCATCTTGCCCATACACATTAGGATGCCCCACCAGAACCACACTCGGCTCTAAAGTCAGCTAGAAGATTTGAGGAAGACAAAGTGAGTTGGCTAAACAGAGATCCCTCTGGTCTCCTCCTTGGGAACTCCAACAGAGCCCCCTCCGCACACTGGGTCAATTTCTCAGCCCCTAGAACATCCTGCTCAGAGGAGAATTCCCGCCAAATTCCATAGGATGGGAAGCTGGCGGGCTGCCTCGAGATGAGAACAGATAATGATGAATGAGGCCAGTTTCCAGGGAGGCCTTCATTGAGGAAGTTTGCTTCTGAGCACTGACACTCTCTCCCCGGATCACTGAGTTGTGCTATTCCACTGGGGGCCCCCGAGAAATGGAAAGAACATCCAGCCAGGGGAATGTTTCCCATTTAGAAATTGGCTTTGTGGAGAGGTAATTATGTCCTAAGGTAAATTTTAAATATAAGGAAGGACAACCATTTCCATACACAAAATTACGCCATTTAACTTTATAACCATATCTTTCCTCAAGCAGTTAATTTTTTAGATGAAGGGCTTGACCGTCTATTTTTACTACGTGTAATTTGGTATTCTGTAACGTTCACAGCTATTGGTCTTCATTTCTATACGAAAAATCATGGAGATTACCAGGCGTGTTGTTTCCACCATTCAGCCGTAGCTGAGGGTCTGCAGATTTATGACAGGAGAGAGACACTTCCTCCCCAACAGAGTTTGTGGTAACTGGATCCCCGGGGCCACTGGACTGCAGGACGCCCCCTTTGTGATGTTTTACTTGGCACATGGGTTTGTCATAACCTGAATCGAAAGTAACTATTTCTGACTCTGTACATACGTAATAAATGTGCCCTCCTCTGGCTCAGTTTGCAAACCTGTTAAGTGGAAATAGCCACATTTAATTATGTCACAAGAAAAGCTCCAATTTACTGTTGAAACTTCTATTTTGTATTCATGAAATTAAATGGTAAACAGGTATCACTGTAATAATAATAACCAAGACACCAAAAGAAAAGAATACAAGAGAAGACAGGATTGTGTGTGTGCAAAAGGTAGGACCGTGCCTGTGGACTTCATTCAGGAAAAACAAAAGTGGGAAGAGTAAGAGGAAAAAAACTTTTTTAACTAATAGAAGGTGGAAGAAAAACAGGAGTGACATAAAAACTTCACCTAGTCTTCCTGCTTCCCGAGGACCATAGGAATTTCCCCAGATCGGTCAACCTCACAAATCACATGCCTTCATCTTCCATTTCTGACAAAGCGACTTAGACTCTGTAAAAGATTTATTCTCCGGTAGCCAGATCAAAGACAGCAGTCCGTGCCCTGTTTGGTCCAAAGCCCCCTTTGAAAAGCTGGTAAAAATCTATAGGTTTTACGTCCATTTAAAATCCACAGAGGCGCATCACTATAACAACAACAGTTATAATAGCGTCTAATGTTTAGAGAACACTTCGGGGCCAGGCATTGTGTTAAGTGCTCTGCAAACATTTCTCATGTAACACTAACCGGGTGAGGCAGGCATTATTTTCTCCCATCTTACGGATGACCAGAAGAGCTTGGAGAGGCTGCATAACTTAGCCCCCCATGCAAACAGTGACTTAGGATTATAAGGATTCCCAGACCTTGCTGAGGCTCCCCCCACACCATGGACCACTGAGCCTGCACCCCAGGTTAGGAACCCGCCCTTCACAGACAGAACAGGTGCACACAAGGGTTCTTCAACATGTGACTGAGGATGTCGTAAATTCAAAGCTCATTCTAAAGCATCAAGAACAACATCGATGTGTGTGCATATACAGGCACACATACATATGCATCCCTGTGTGTGTACACGTGGATCACCACGTCTAAGGATCAAGCACTTTTATTTCTGATGTAGCTTTCGAGAGTTGATTAGGACTGATGAACTGTTTCATCACTAACCAGCTCTGTTACCTCTAAGACACTAATATCCAGTGTTTACAACACGCTCACTCATCAAACACAAACTGCATTCCAGCAGTCATGAGCTTTTGCATTGACCCTGGGGAGGTGTCAGATAAAGTGCTACCAAAAAACAGACAGATTCACAGTTCTTCAGCTGACATTGATAATGCATAAAATATTACCCTGGGCCTTGAAACCCCTCTCAGACCCATTACTGATGACCCTTCCTGTCACTGGGCTGCTCTTGGAGCTGGAGTTTAATCATAGACCAGCAATGACATCAGAAGTCTGGTGCTGGGCTCTTCAGTGGGTCCTGGGGAGGGGCGGTGGATGTTAAGTGCCACTGAGGAATCCCGAGAGCAGTCGCCAAGAGTCCCTACAGACCACATCTTTCAGCTGTCAGCATCCAGGTGGGCACATACGGATCCGAGAGACTCCCAGCGAGCCCTAAAAGGCATGGCCACATGGGCTTGCTGGAGACTCCATTAGCATCTCTTCAGTCTTCCAAAGGGAGATTCAACCTGAAGAAGCCACTGCTACCTTCCAGGGCATCTGCCCGATGGCAAAACAGCTTCAGGGTGCTACCTCCCAACGTGTACTCTTCCCTCTTTCTTCCCAACAAGAGACTGTGAAGTCCAAGTGATAAGCCGAGACTCCTCTCTGATTATCAGGAGTTGTCAGAGACGTTATCCAGTCCTCTGACTTTGGGAATCAGTGGGTCCCAAAAAGATGAGTTTCCCAGCTAACACGGAGCCAAGATATATGTCATACAGGTGTGCTGATCCCCTCCCAAACTTAGTGGCCCAACACCTGGTCAAGACAAAGGAGTAAAGGTAAAGAAAACTCCATTGGAAAACATCAAAGAGACATAGCATCACAGGGTTTCTTTAAACTGCAGTGAATGAAAGGTATTTTGATGTCGCCCATTCCGTCCGGCATGAAAAATAAAATGTCTACACAAATCCAAGATGCTTTTCCAAAACACCATCCTGGGTTTGTTTACCACGCTCCAATTTTCCAAGCAAATCAGTTGTTGATTTGTTTATTTGTCACTGAGCAAGACACGTATGGCTGCTGGAAGCAATGAGACGGTGGTGGGTTCAAAAATGAATCAATCTAAAGAGCAAAACATACTGCAAAACAGCTCAGGACCCAGGCACACCTTCCAAGTCGTGTTATTCTATGCTATTCATACCACTTTCCTTATTTATGTAAAACAATTTTTGTTTTCTTTTCCAGAAAGAATGCTGCCAATCGCCAGAGGCAGACATGTTTATCAAGCTGTGCATCTTGAAGTCTGACATAAAATTTGTGGCCTTTGGTACAGCTGAAAAACACTCTGTCAACACCATGGAGAGAGCAAGCCCGTGGCGCTGGCCTCGACCCAAGGCGTGCAGGGGAATGGACAAGAACTTGACATGGAGCCAAAAATTACAAGATGAGGGAAAGTCAACTTGAGGCGAACAAACCTTTTCCATCGAGTCTGTTTAATATCTGGTGTAAGCATCCAAACCACAAATCGGTCAGTGCTTAGGTGAAAAGACAAGTTTTTCTCCCCTTTGAAAAGCTATTTTGCTTAAGCTCCTATGAATACATCAATTATATTAGCCCTGAAAGGGTCTGTCAGGGTGATGTTAAAAGGTCCACTATGTAACAGACTGCCCACTTTAGAAACAAAATACCCTTCAAACTCCCTGCCCTGAATTGCTTCGGCCAAAGAGAGCTCCAGAGGAGAGGGAAAAATAAAAAACCAAACCTGTAAGCTCTGCTGTATCGAGAAAGAGAAGAGCCACTGGTTTTAAGTAAATTTGTATTAATATTTGTGGGCTTAATAAAATCCCCCCCCCCAGCACTTGGGTGCTTTCAAATTCTTCAACAAGTCAGGAAAATGTTCTTTTGTGACAGAAGGTGCAAGGCCAAAGAGAAGGCTGTTAAACAGCCTCTAGCCCCTCCAGCCCAGAGTCCGGGGCTTCAAAGTTTGGGGAGCCATGATTAGGAAGAGAATAGACGTGTTACAGAAACACCATGCTGTGGCTGTCCTTCGGGGCAGGTCTCTGGATTCCCAGAAGAGAAGTCTACAATATCCAGACACAACTCTGAATCAGGATTGTGTCCGGAGAAGCGAACTATGGCTGGAGACAGCCCACAGGCCTTTGGATACATAGAGGAAATGATAATAATGGCAGTTCATAATGGTGCAGTTTCCAACGGACTTTATTATGACCTGGTGATCATCAGTCAACTCCAAGTCACCGTCGGCTAAACTTCCAGAAGTGGAGTAACCTCAAAGCTATTGTTGTCAACTATCATGTGTTCTTTCCAGAGTTCCTCTACCCCTGCCTCTTCCAGTCATATCTGTCCCCAATCTCCACCACCCTCTGTTGCTTATGTTGGCTACCCCGCCTGAAATGGAAGAGTTTGAATCCTTCATGCTATGTGCATAGCCAACATTCCACAAGATTGATGTCACCAGAGCCTATGAAAAGGACAAATGGTGGGAAAGAGGGCCAAAGGGGGAAGAAAAATAAATCCAACTATGATCCATCCGTAGGTGGCACAGTACCTGTACCCGAGGGGTCCTGTGATGTCTTAGGGGACACAGATTCAACAAGACAGAAGAAAAATGCTGCATGCATATCTTTATAGCGTCCTTGTTTTCACTTCCACGTCTCTTCCGTAAAGTTTACTTTTTACCCTTACATCATAATCCAAAGGTGTCAGATTTGGGTGGGTGACTGGGCACAAGGACGGACGACTCTTCTCTAAGATATTTACGTCTATTCTCTAAAAAGTAAGCATGGGTGCAGATGGCATTCTGGTTGCCTGGGGTGATACAGTCCTGGAAGGCAAGCCCCCCCATGAGGAATGAGGATGTCCATGTTGTAGGGCAACGGTTCCATAAACTAGTCTGTTTATCCTGGTCACCATTTAATGGGCACACTGTATCTACCAAACGTCACCAGCTCTAGCCCACCCATCCCAACGCTAAAACCAGTCTTATGAAGAACTTTTAACAACATACAGTGATGCCTCTGATGTAACAGTGAATGAATAATAGCAAGATAGATAAGCACAGTATAATCACAACTAGGGAAACACTCCGCAGATAAGGACCTCAATATCCCAGAACTTTGAACGGTGGTTATCTCTAGCTGGTGAGATTACAGATATTTATTTTTTTATATGTTATATTGTCTAGGTATTCTATAACAGGTAGGGATTCATTTTATACTTAAACATAAACATTTTAAAATAGAATGAAATCCTTAAAAGTTATCATCTACTTTTTTTAAATACCAGATGTTCCTCAATTCATAGGTTGGGGCCTAGGACTCGCCTTTTCAAAAACTAAAAGGACACTGTGAAAAGTTTCAGAACCTACTTTCTTCCGTCTTTTCTCTGATGCTTAAGAGCTCTGTTGACTCTTAATGAAACTGTGGGAGGAAACCCAACTCTTGACTTTGTACATGCATCTAGACTTCCCAGAGCTAGAACTCTCTAGAACTGCACTGTCCAATACAATAACCACTGGCCTCATGTGTTCCTGAACATCCAAAATGTGAATTAAGGGGCGCCTGGGTGGCTCAGTTGCTTAAGCACTGACTTCGGCTCAGGTCATGATCTCACGGTTCGTGGGTTCGAGCCCCGCATTGGGCTCTGTGCTGACAGCTAGCTCAGAACCTGGAGCCTGCTTCAGATTCCGTGTCTCCCAATCTCTCTGCCCTTCCCCCACTCATACTCTTTTTCTCTCTCTCAATAAAAATAAACATTAAAAAAAAATTTTAATGTGAATTAAGATGTGTTATGAGTGTTCAGTACCTACCAAATGAAGACGTGGTGGGGAAAGAGAATGTAAAAAATCTCACCACTAACTTTATATTGATTATATGTTGAAAAACTACTTTGGAGACATTGAGTTAAACAAAAAATGTTAAAATAATTTTACCTGTTTTTTTTTTAAAACGTGGCCTCTAGAAAATGTGAAGTCAGTCACCTATGTTGTTCACATCATATTTCTATTGGACACAAACGGTGAAAAAAGTTCTGCAAAAGTATGATTCAGTGATCCATCCATCATCCTTTAGAAAGATTCAGGATCTCAATATGCACAGACAGCTTGCCCACGCCATGTCTACAGTCCCCATAAACGTATTTGCCTACCCCTCTTCTAAGTTCTAGCATACTCTCAGCACTCAGATAACTTCAGACATTGCCCAGCGTGGATGGACTGAGGCCGATTCCAGGGCAACAACATCCCCCAGCTGTACCATGAGGGAACGGACCTGCCTTCAGACCCACACAGCCCACGGGGCTCAGAATTCTCTAACTCCCCAACGTCTGCGCGGACAGCCCCTGTTCCCACGGATTCGCTCACACTCGCATGGGCGTAACACTTCATCTGCAGGGTTTGGTCCCCACCGGGGACAGCCTCAGATAGCGCCAGCTACCAAAAGGCCATGCCTAAAGGACTCCCTTTATATGGTTCTAGGTCATCTCTTAAAGTGTCCCCCTCCCAGTGTGAGCGGACTGAAAAGGATTACTTTTCAAAAGGGCAGGGAAAATAAGAGAGGAAGGATTACATCTGCCCAAATTGCCAAACCAAACTCTGAGAAGCAGGTCCTCCAGAGAGTGACTCAGACCCGCATGATGTTTTCCAGGGACGATGTTTGCACGGGAGGAGGCGTACAGAGCTATCCGGACAAAGGCTACTCCAGCTGTAACAGCCAGTCCCTATCCCACAGCACAGGGGTACCTAGGGGCCCCTTTTCTCCCTGCTCAGGGCTCCATTCTCTCTCTGCAGCAGAGGGGAATAAATAAAACCTCTCTAGTCCACATGAGGAGCAGAAGACATACCATCTCTGCAGTACAGGGCAGCCATGCGGATGATGGGAAGAGAAAGGAAAGAAGCAAGTAGCAGAGGCTGCCAGAGCACAGTTCCCACCATCCTGAGGCAATGAGTTCTAGTCCTGCATGAGGGGCTCTCTCAGAAAAGGCAAATCTGTGTTCCCAGGCCCTTCTGGGACAGAAGGCAAGAGCTTCATTCTGAATTTGCCACTTAGCATAGTCTTCTTCCTTTAGTGTCTATTGTTTAAAAGAAAAGAAAGGTGGGGCACCTGGGTGGCTCAGTCGGTTAAGCATCCGACTTAGGCTCAGGTCATGATCTCACGGGCTCTGGCATGGCAGCTCAGAGCCTGAAGCCTGCTTTGGATTCTGTGTCTCCCTCTCTCGCTGCCCCTCCCTACTCATGTGTGTTTCTCTCTGTCTCGATAATAAACATACATTTAAAAAATTTTTTTTAAAAGAAAAGAGAGAATGTCCTTTGAATGGGACAGACCTGGGCTCCCTCAGCAGCTACACTGGTCCCCTCCCCCCAGGCGCACAGGACATACCCAGGAACCCACAGATGGCAACTACTGCGTCAAGGCTCACGAAGCTGAACTGAGCTACTAACTCCCGATTACCCTCTCAAAGATGACCAACACACAGCCCTAGCCCAGCAGTTTTCATACTTTAAAATAATTTTCCACAGAGCTCTCTAAAAGAACCTCAGACCCAATGTCTGAGGAGTAGCCTCAATCCGAATTTTCCTACGGGGATGAGAATCCAAAGTCCCAACTCCTGCTCCACGCCACCAAACTGTCTTCATTTCCCTCTCTGAAATTTTTTTGGCACGACTTGCAAATCCAAATGTTAAGAGAAATTAATTATAAACATAAGAACAATGACGATCATTTGTTTCACTTGTACATTCTTATTATGGAGGTGGATTTTAGGAAGCAAAAACTGCACTTGAGTGCTCTACCATCTACCTCCAAAATTGCTACATTAAAGGGTGTTAGAAAAGGATGACATTGTACGAACAGTTAATTGGCATGATTTGGGGGCGAGGGCTGACAGCACACAAGGAAGAATCAAATTTGAAAGAGAATTTGTTAATTTTTAAATGTCATCCAAGTAATTAGAGTCATTATACTTCCCCATGTGCAGCAAATAAGTACAAATACCAAACTGTACCGCACATTTTCACATATATATATGTATAGTTAAAACATACACATGTGCACACTAACACACACAGTGAAACCAGATTTTAGACTTTAGCTCTCGCTTGCCAAGGTTCACCCTAGAGCAAATATTTACTGCAGAGTTACAAAGTTTTCCTAAAGGAGGACCAAAATGGAAGGGTTTACATATGCTGTGAGTACTTTATATGTGCAGGGGCCACAAGAAAGATATAGCTTAATAAAAACATTTATGGACTTTGAAAGCAAACACAATCCAAGGGGCTCACACATGTGGGAAAAGATGGTATTTCAGCCTAACACGTTTTCTTCTAAAGATCCTTGGGCTGTTCCCAGCAAACGAGGCCCAGTTTCCACTGAGGCCCCGCTAATCCATATTGTAAAACATTCACAGGAAACAAATAAAAGAACAGTCCGACCCTGCCCTTGAAGACAGAGGCAGGGATGTGGTTCTCTCTCACTCACAGACAGAATCTTTCTAGAATTTAAAATGTTGCTGCGTTGGGGTTCTCCTCCCACCCTGAGAATATCTTTCTCAGTTCACCTCTGCATTCTCCCACCCCATCAGCCTACCTCTCATTCACCTTGGATCGCAAAATAAACCCAGTTTTGCAAAACAATCAGGAAAAAATACACTAGAGTGCATCCTCACTGTCTTAATGACTTTGGTCCTTATCTCCACTTCTTTCTCTGATCCTGAAAGCCCACTAAGTGTACCTGGCATCAGAACCAAAGTTTTGCACTTCAAGTTAGCCGTTTACACTCACTCTGTTTTACTCGGCCCCTGGGTCTTGAGGGTAGAGGGGAGTGCTAGCCTGTTCTTCATTAATGCTTTTGTACTTCACGCCCCCATGATCCCCAGGCTGCATCCATCGACCTCAGTGCCGATGACCAATTGAGAGCTTAAAAGAAAAAAATCTCTGCCCTATTTACTAGTCAAGCAAATAGGAAAAGGAAGCACTGACGAGTTTTGACAAACTTGTAGAGCTTGCGCCGCCCGGCTTCTCTATCCTTGGGCTCTAACGCCCCCTGGTGGCTTCTCCGAAACCAACGCGGCCAGGGCTAGGCTAGCTCCTCAAATGTTCACGGGCCCTGACCTTGGGGCCTGGGGCTGCACTCTGGGAAGTCCTGGTGCCAACCTGGGTGTGGGGAAGGACGGGGCTGGAGGCAACAGTAAATGCAGAGGGAAATGGACCTTCTGGAAACCCAGCCGGCAAAACCCATCCAAACAAAAGAACATCAGACCTGAAACCAAAAAACGCAGAGATCCTAAAACAGCCTTTTCATTTTACAGACGCAAAACTGAGGCCCAGAGAGATCATCTGACTTGCTGGGGGTCCCTGGTTGCTATTGACTAATCTCCCCACCCCGAGTTACGCTGCACTTTCTGGGACGACAGGGTTGGGGGGATCCAAGTCGCCGGAAGAGACAGAGGAATTGGCCTCCTTCGGTTGGAAGGGGCAAGACGCGAGCCGCTGGAGGGGCAAGCGGCGCGAGAGATTTGTCGTAGTCCTCCAGGACCCCCGTTACTGGTGGGACAGGGTGCTGCGGCTCTCCGGCCACCTCCGCCCCGCGTGGGAACGCGCCGCGCCCCCGGACCCCAGAGCGGCCCGGCCCGGCTTCCCAGGCCCGGGGCAGGCGGGCGAGCGAGACACAAAGCAGGCCCCGCAGGCGGCGCTCGGGCTTCGGGGAGGGCGGCGTGGGCT
>NC_043701.1:49028436-49112350 GCF_006229205.1 Suricata suricatta | reverse complement strand
GCCGGGACCGGGTGCGGGGGCTTGATTTACAGCCACGCCGGACCGACTCTAGCGAAATCACTTCAACCGGGAAACGGACTCCCAAGGCTCAGCCCGGAAGAGGCCCTGAAAGGGGAGCAGAGGGGGGCGAGGGCGGCGGCTGGGGGTTGGCGCGCTGGCGGGCCTCAACCCCCGCCGCCGGCCAGGCTTCGGGGAGAGGCCTTCTGCCCGCGTTTGCGCGGGGACCTGAACTCACCGGAATGCTGGGGGCCGCAGCTGTCCTGTCCCCCGGGAACGCTGCCCCGCGCGCCGCAGCGCAGGCCCCGGGCCTTTTCTACCCCGAGCGGCCAAGCCCCCGAATGCAGCCGTCCCGCCGCTCGGCGGGCGCCAGATACGCACCTTTGGGCCCGATTTTACTGGGGGGGAAGTGGAGGGCGCAAAAGAAACAGACTCAGAGATTAGGGAGGCGAGCTGCTAGCTCCCTGAGGTCCTGGGCGAAGCCTCGAGAACCCCTAGGCCCCGCCGCTGTCTAAACACAATTTGCCCCCTTTTTGCAGCGCAGAAGACCAACTTAAAGGCAGCGAGACTGTGCTTAGAAAGCTAAGGTGCTCTTTTAAATCGCCTGAGAATTTACGTTGCTGTGTTCTCTCCTAAGAGGAATAAGCGCTCCCTAAAATGTTTCCTTTACCGTTAGCCTGCCTGTGATGCTCCACGATCATAATTTTGCTTTGGAGGGAGGGGGAAAAAAAATCAGATAGTGGATAAAATAAACGTAAGGTTCAACTTGAACAAATCCAAAGTGGTAGTTCGAAATCAAAACAAATAATCTTTTTCAATTTTGTATGTCTATGTGACTGGGTGTGATGAGTTTTCCTACCTACAGTATGTGAGGTTGATCACCAGAGACGGGGTTGGTCAAATGTGCAGAACCTTGCGCTTGCACACTCTGGGGATATGAAGTTAGGCTAGGCAGTTACCCACAGTTAGGATGTCAGGGGCAGACGTGAGTCCTCGTGGGCACAGTAACCGTTACTTCCTTACTAAACAAAGGTCCACAGACAAAGCACAAGGAACAAACCCAACGAATCTGCCTTTTTGTAAGAGGAGGGCTCAATGGCTAGTTTAAGATTTTTTTTAAGTAATAAATACCTCTGTTTAAGATCTCCTTTTTAACTCCTGACTGCAAGTTTAAACTGCATAATTATGGAGTAGAGAGATCAAAAGTAAATGTAGAATTATTCTGCTTGTAAAAAAATGAGTGAAGAAAACACAAAGTTTCCCAAGAAGAGAGCAGTCAACCTGTAAATGACCTTACTTGCCGCTTGACTTGGGTATTTCCTTCTTGCCTCCCTTCAGCCCTGTGCACGTACCATTAGCCCTCAGTCTTGTCTTGAGGTAGGAGTTGCACGAATCCCTCTCTTCCTGACATTTTCAAACAGAAAAACAGATATTTTCATAAAAAGGAAAGCAGATGAGAAGTGGAAGTCAATCTTTCCCAGGCTCCCATCCCCACAGCCGCCGCCCGGGGTTGGCAAACAAAGGCACTCCCTTCCAATTTACAGTGACTTGCAAACGGAAAGAATGTCTTCCCTGTCGGTAATCGGGACCCCAAAATAAGCCCCTGAAAAGGCTACCCTGCTCTAACAACAGCTGATCCAACCTCGGCCCCACGGGTCCAGCCAAACTTCCCTCGCGGGAAGACCGCTCGCTGGAAGATTTAGCTTCACCCTCGATCTCGGTTTAATATCTGAGGCCCTGAAGACACCCTCAGAAACTGAGCCGCTTCTTGCCCTTACATTGTAACTCGCTTGGTGTTGTGCTTAAGGTGAACACTTTGCTTTAAGAAAATCTGTTTGCAAACACTCTCGCTGGATGAGTATTTTATTCGCCAACTTTCCTGGGCAAAATCTCAAGAGTACGTTTCACACTAAAGCAACAATCAACAAAGCTTATTTTCGTAATATGCAGCTCTTTAACAGTGCGAGTACGTTCTCACTTCACTTAGCTATAAAATATAAAAGTGTTTGGTTTTCAATTTTTCTAAATTACTTGCGGGGCACGGGGAGGTCGGGAAGGCACGGAGTCTGGAAGGAGATCCTTAATGCCATCTGGCGGTGCCACGCGGAATTTCGCTGAAGAAGCCAAATTTCCTGACCATCTGTGCCTAGAGTGGGTTTCTCCAGGGAAAGGCTTTGTAAATCTCCTCCTTTTGAAATCAAGAGGGTAAACAGTCTCCTTCACGATGGATTAATTTAAAAATCAGAGATTCCCTGTGTTGGTGGGAACATAGACGGAAATTCTATGCGTTGGAAATTCTGTGTATTGGAAATTCACAGTTACACAGAGTTCTAGACCAAACTACCATATTTGTGCACGACGTATCTCTTGTTTTTTGAAAAAAGAATATATTTATATTCCAGGGACATACAAGTTTAGGAAAGGCCAAGGCGAGCTGTAGAGTTGACCATTTTACTGCATTTATTTAGAGGACCGTGCTGGAAATTGTGCAATAACCACCACTGAACACGTGAGGGCGTGCTCAAGTACGTCCGGCCCTGGTAATAAGACACCTTCTTTTATTTGCATGAATTGCCTTGATTGGATGTTAGGCTTTTAAAACGTCAATTTTACGTAAAATTGTTGTCAACCAATCAGCATCCGACTCCAGCGTGATTGGTTTCTACTCTAGGTGTCAATCATCTTAAATTTGCATACTACTCCTTCGGTCGCTAGGAGCTTGTCAGTCGGCTGTGGCAGCTGGCCCGGAAAGAATCCGACGGAGAAGAATGAAAAATCATTTTGTCCTAGCAAAACGAAAGAAAAGTATTACTTTGCTCGTTATTTTAAAATAATTTTAAGCGTATGTTTACCTAATAAAATAAAGACATGCCATTAAACAAAAACAAGCAACTATCAAAGCCTTGTTTACTAATTGTATTTAATGTTTGCTGCTTTAAAATGCCGATGAATAGTGAAAGGCAAAACAAAATGCAAAGAGAATATTAATGCTAATAATTTCGTGTCGTAAATGATTTCAAACTTTAAGGTGAACATGAGGCTCCTAAATAAAATTTCTGTGATAGTGTAAAAGCACTGTTTTAAATTCTTAGGCAAGTTGAAAGCACTGCTTCAAAAGAAAAAACTACACCTAGGGGAAATTTTAAAAGAACATCATTTTGTTTTTAACAGTCGCATATTTCTATCACTCTGCTTTTTACTTATTTACGCGCACTCAAAGACAGGACAGTACTTAAATGGAGCATGTGTAATATTTGTATTTGTACTTTTGTTCCTTCCCCCGACCCACACACTTCAAAATGAAAACAAAGGGGGGAAAAAATCTCAGGGCCTACTAAGAAGGAATTGCCAGCTTTAAATCTCAAAATTCGTAAAACCGAAGCTTTGATTTGCTAGCTACAAAATTCTACTAAGTCTACTGTAATTTAAAATACGTTCAGCTCTGTAAGATTTTTATTATCTCCCTAAAATATATGCAAACACGAAGCAAAGACCTAACAATTTGTGTTGGGAAAACACACTCCAGCCGTTCTGCCCAGCCCCAACACGCCGAAGAAACTTGGCGGAAATGAGAAATTTGGATGCAACAGGGCAACGGAGCGACGTCTCTCCCCTCCGCTAAGCCAGCCTTCGCCTCTGAAGAATTTTGTACTAAGCGTTAACAACAAGCATTGCAATAAGCTGGCGTTGTTTCTACGACATTAACCAGATTGGGGGATTAATTTTAAACTTTACATTCAACAACCAGTCGGGTTTTCTCTTCGGTATTTTATTTATTTTTGACACTATTGTTTTAACTGCTTGCTACTAATTTCTACTTTTTTCCTTCCTCTTTCATTTTTTTTTCTTCTCTCTCTCTTTTTTTTTTTTTTTTTACTTCTTTTTTTTCCTTTCTCTCTTTCTTCCAATTAAGTATTATCACAGTGTTTCGGGTGTCTTGAAAGTTCGTCCTGATTTGCATGACTGCAGGAGACCGAGATGGGCTTGTACCTGTGACTGCTGGGGAACCGGACAGAGCTTAGTCAGAGCTGAGAAAAAGTGGGGATGAGGTGTGTGGTGTAGACGAAGGCTGGGCTGTGATACGAAGAGTGATTTCGTGTGTGCTTTACAACAAATGCACAAACCAACACAGCGGTAAAATTAAATTCCCTCCTGGATGTTTTTAAGTATCTTCTTCAGACACAGTATAGCATGCCTTCTACTTCTTTCCTCTATCCCCAATTAGCCTACTGCTGGAGACCCTCCTCACTAAATCGCTTCCAGACAGTCTCCCGAGCCCGTGAGTCGCAGTCTGTTAACTGTCAGCCATTCTGACTTAGCGGAAAATGCCCGCGAAGAAGACTACACCCACGGAGAGGGCAGAAGCAGCTTCAATTCGAGCACTCATCGCCACTACTATCACCACCATCACTCCCACACTCCGAGCACCCTTCCACCACACAGTCTCACTCACGCGCACGCGTGCACACCTCCCCTTGCTGTCAATCATACACTGACGCCATAGGGCGCATGCGCACTGTTGGACTCCGACGCCACGCCCTTTCTGTACGTCATCCATCCAGACAGACCAATAAGCGGGCAGATTTGGGGGCCGGGCTACTGGGAAGCAGCCAATGAGAACGCCCTTGGAAGTCAAGGCTTGAGAAAAGTAAATCCTTCCGTAGTCCACGTTCAGTCGCGCCCGTGATGATTTATGTGTCCCTTTTATTATTTGTAACACTTTGGGAAGTTATTAAAAGGAAGATCTACTGCTTCCTCTTTTTTGGGTGGAACTGGATGGCAATTTTGTCACTGGCCCTTATTAAGAAAGAGTGAGGCGCGGTGGAAGGTGGTTGGATGCTGGGTTTATTTGTGTAGGTCCTGTTTTTTATTACAAGACAGATTATCCTTTCCATTACAAGCTGTAGACAGGGCCAACTTAGAGTCCTCGTGCCGAATAATCTCGATCTCAGGTTGCTGAAACCTGATGCCTTTTGACTTTCTTGTCTGTACTCTTGGCGTAGGGAAGAGCCTCTCAGGAAGGTATTGCAAACTTTGGTTGGGAGAAAACGAAATAAACAAACTCCTTCCCCCGCCCCCACACACCACCACCACCACCACCACCTCTGCCTTAACACCGAGTAACCTCGGCCTTTTTCCGCTTGGATGCTCATTAAGAGTTAGTTGACTTTGTGGCGGATGCAATAAAACTTGGATGGTTTCAGGCCCCAAACAATCCAGGTTTCTGTTTTTCTCTCCCCGACCACACCCCCAAGGAAATTGCCTTTTCAGCAGGCGCCTGCGGGAAAAGCCGCAGGAGACAGATTCCCCTTGGAGACCTGCAGTTTGGGGAATGAGGGGAGGCGGGTGTGAGGGAAGGCAAGTCTGGAGGTATGGAAATAAAGAGGGCCAAGGTAACCGTGAGGGGCGGTGAGGGTCTTTCATGTCTGGATCTGAATTTTCTGGTCCACTTGGGGAGAAATCCACAAACCTGCGGTATCTGGAGGACACGCTGAGAAGTTAGTGGTCACACACAGAGCCACTGACCACCCTGACCCTGGCTGGGCTTCTGCTCTGCCAGGGACGATTAATCCTGAGAGTGGAACAAGCAAGAAGGAGGGGAGAGAGAGAGAGAGAGAGAGAGAGAGAGAGAGAGAGAGAGAGAGAGAGAGAGAGAACTGATTTAAATTTACTGCTCCCGACCTCCAAATATAAATAACAGTTTCAAACGTAAAACACGATTCCAAGAAGTGAGAGGGGACAGTATGTTACCTCTGTTCACTAGGTCACAGTCAGGAACTTCAGTGCTCGTCTGGAGATTTTTTTTTTTTAATCGTTACGAAAATCCATACAGGAAAAGTTGCTGGAGGATCAGAGTGAGGTGATGAGAGACCTAGGGAGGAGTTAGAGGAGGAGGGTAGAAAGAACCAAGAACTGTTTGATCCCAGGGCTGAGTTGAAGGAAAACAAAACCGTGAACTTCAAAGCTCGAGCCTAATCCCCTTCAGGTTAATTTCTGCTTCCTAAAAAGTTGATCAGGGTCATAAATCACCTGCCCCGCCCCCGCCGGTCCCGCTAGGTTCCCGAGAGGTTTTCCAGCCGCCAGCCGCCGCAGGGGCGCAAGGTGATTCTCTAACAGGAGGTCTTCTAAGGCCTCCCCAGACAGGAGGGCTTCTGGCCTGGGTGGGCGGATGGGTGCGCGGGAATTGGCTTACTGGAGGAGGTAAAGGTCTCAAAGAGAGCTAGAAAGAGGGACAGACCTGATTGTGGAGGTGGCCTCTGCAAAGGCAGCTTCCATTCCACCAGGTCCTAAAAGTAAAACTCCACCCTTAAATGTGTCTGGAGTACTGTTTGAAGAAGGTTACAGCGTGTTTAGAGATTTGCAAAGCTCTGCAGAGCAGCAAAGATGAGAAGAAAGGCCTGCCTGAGATCTGTCAAATGACTTCCGGTAGCAGAGCCCCCTTTAAACTCGGGCAAGCCCTGCAGCCTCTGATCTTGGGTAGGTCCGGGCTTGTAACTCGCGCTAGACAGCGCGCTAGTGGCACCAGTGGGCCAGGCGAGCAGTCTGGAGGGGGCCCTGCTTTGGGGTGTGATGGTAAAAGTCAAGTCAAGACTTTTCCATTGGCTTTTCCGCGCGAAAACTCCAGATGTGGACCAAACAACTCGCAGTTGACTGCTAGACTGGAGGAAGTGTCACCAGAAGGTTGGCCCTCCCTAAATGAAAGCCATCCCGCTGAAAGCTAAAGAGCCTACCTGTCCAGGAAGGCCAGGAAGGTCTTCATCATAAAAGCCCACATTCCCAGCAACAACAATAACAGAACAAAATTTTTAAATAAAGCCAAGCACCATTTTGTCAAAAGTCTAACAGGTGATGATCCTTGCAGTCCAGGTCGCTTAGTGAGTGGGCTGCAGCTAGTAGGAATTCTCAGCTTTCTGGGGTTCTTTCCAGGCGGGCATTAACGCGGGATTTCTTTCCATTGAGAATGACAGCTTGCACTTCTGCGTGTCCCAGAGCTGCGTGTCAGATCGCGCTCGCGACGCGACTGTCGCAGAACCAATCCACAAGGCTCTTGTTTACATGGAATTTACAGCTTGGGCTCACCAGACTAAAGAACTGAAGGAGACTGTGGACCAAGGGGTGGGGGGTTGGGGGATGAGATAAGGAAAATGAGAAAGGGCATCTGTTGTGGATGTCAGTCAGGTCCCTCCACTACACCGGAAGAGGTGTTTGGTTTTGTTTGTTGTTATTGAATATTGCTAATGTCTCTGCATATTAGATACAAAGAAGTATATATCCTCTGCATATTACATGAAAATGAAAAATCAAGCCTGGTAGAAATCGTTACTCTAGATGAACAACTACTTAGATTCACACGTTCAAATGTTCTTTTTTTTTCTTCCATGGAAGGGAGATTAACATGGTCTATAATAAGACACACACACACAACAATATTATATTTCCATTTTTTAAAATATAAAATAATTCTAAAGTTGACCAGTGATAGACATGTTTCACGGTTTAAATATTTCATAATCCGGAAGTAAATGCAGGATTAAGTTCCAGTAAAACACAGATTGGAGATTTGATCCTTTTCCCCAATTCTAAGGGGAAAATTATCTTTTCCCAAATTAGAGCTACACGACTGATAAAAATTGAAGACATAGAGAACCTCAAGAGACAAATAAATTAGGGGGAAAAAGACTACGTGATGCCTTGAGGCATATGTAAAGATCGAGCGCCAAAATAATGAAATTCAAGGGCAAATTAAAAGAAAGCAACGACCATTTCTTTGAGAGACAGCCACCGTTATAGAAACATCTGTTCCAGACGTCGGTATTCCCGCAACTTGCCCCTAGCGTTTCAACTTCGGTTTTTGAATCCAACACCGCGCGTGCTGGGACGGGCCCGCCTGCAGCCCCCTAGGGCAAAGCTGGCTCGCCTCTGAGTGCGCCTCTAAGTGCGAACTCTGCCCGAAGGCTCTGAAAGGCGACCCCAGGACTCAGGGACCCTTCTTTCCAGCCTACAAGGAGAGGATGACAAGAACAGAGTTTTCTCTCTTAGTAATCCCAACCCCATGCGGCCAAGTGAAAGCAAATATTCTCGACAGCTTCAGAATTAAACTGATTTGCTAATAACCGCTGCTCACACTTTCCGGGGCCCCGACCTGTCTAAACTCGTGGTATTTACATTCCTAGAGGCCCGATGAGGAACTAGCACAGGCTCTGGTGCCTTCAGCGCCGAAAGCCGGGCCTCCCAGCCCAGGGCAAAATATTTTCAAGGTCTGCCCCCCACCTCCGTGAACGACTTGGGGGCATTCATCAAGTCTGCAGTGAGTTTATTCATTGCTGTAGTCCAGAGCTTTCCAAACGAATATGAACCTATTATTTACATCCGTTCCTTGCACAGATATTTATTATCTGTAGGAATATTAAGGGTCTGTATTCCGCCGGCCACCTTTGACAGGCGCCGTCACCTCACACTCCCGGGTAATGGACCACACTGTGGCTGCATTTAATTTATTGGGGTGAGAAGTTACTGCGGGAGGTTTCCAAAGGGGGCCTGTGCCACGAAGAGAGGGGCCGCGGCCCAATTCCGTAGGTGCTTAGAAGATTATATATAAAACACTCAAACACAACCCCAAATATGAGAAACATTTTCTTAAGGCGTGGGTTGTTAACTAGAATCCAGGATGTGTAGGAGTCTGGGCACTGGCCTTAGAACTCCCTGACACGGAAAGCCAAACTTGGTTGATGGTTATGGGGCTCTTTAACTTTTTAAAAAGTAAAAAAAAAGTTTGTGACCACTACTCACAGATAAATTTTAAAAATCTTTAAGGAGCTCTAAATTGAAATTTACACAAAGCTTGATGCTTGCATTGGGCCTGAATAGAGGAAATCTGAGAAGCCTGTATACTTAGCAAGGAACTAGGCGCGATTTTTCGCTTGCTTTAAGGCAGTAGATCAAACCAAGCAACACTGAAACCCTTTAATAGCCATGCCGTTGTGATAAACTCAAGAGAGCTCAGGAAACTGGCAACCGGCTACCTGGTGTTAATATTAATACGTTTTTAAGCCAGAATATTTCAATGACTCCATTTTCCCTCCAAACTTCAAGGCAACCGAGATCTCTTAATATTGTCATTACTACAGCCGACAGAGGGAACCCGATCCGATTTGGTTCTCAAACAAAATGGGATATTAACCGTGTTTGTTTTCACTTTGATCCATAGGAAATAGGTCCTGCGCCCTGTGACCCATTAAACTAATAAGATTATACACATCAGCGGAGCGGAGGTTCTAATTGTTTCCATCTGTCTCAGATCTTTGCATTTTAAAAACTGATGAAAATGGGACCTGAGTTACAAAAAAGAAAATATATTGAGAGCGAAAGAGTGACAAAGCTGAGCCGATCCGACCACACATGAAATCAATTATCGAGGAAAAAAAACATAGGTGTATACGGTGTGGTGCTTTTGAGGAAGAAATAAATGCGGTCAACAATCCTTTAAGGTGAGCTGGTCGCAGGTTTCCTAAAACTAACATATACTTGAAAAAGCCAGCCAATCAGAAGCGTTGCCGGAAGACACTCTACACCTACCCGCCTCTTCATGAATCCTTAAACAGCTAGATTTCTAAACTTCTTATTTAAATGATCAAAGAAATGAGACGCACAGGCTCGTCTCTCATTGGGTTGCTTACACCCAGGTGGGGCAAGAAGGAGGAGATTCGTAATAAGAAGGGTTTGCCCGAAGCTCTCATTTGCTTAGATGGCCCTTTTATTACGTCATCGTACAGCTAAACCAATCCGTGAAGCTCACTTTGACAAGCTCCTCCGCCCCTCCTTCTTGAGCTGGTAGCCAGCCTTAGCCAATAGAATTGCAGTATGTAAATAAGAGACCGCGAGAATTTCTCGCTCCGCCTACTTCCCCTCCTCTTCCTGAGGCGTGGAATGCCACACCGACTGGGCGGGGCCGATTGAGGGCGGGGAGAGGGGAGACAAGGAGGCGGGGTTGGGAGGAGGGACGGAAAAGAAGGAAGAGGCGGAGAGAGCTGTGACACGTGGGACTGGGTTTACCTCTGAGCTTCCTCCTCCTGGCTCCACCTCCCGCGGGGCGAGATACCGTTGGGTCATTGGCTGGATTAAGAAAAGTGGGGGTGTTTTTCTCTTTTGCATAATGAGTGGGCGGGCGTCCAGAGCCTGTGGTGCAACCGGAGAACGGGGTGTCCCGCCCCTCTTCCTGGGGGGTGTGGGCGGACCGGGGGTGGATCCCTACCACGCTCGCCCAGCGTTGGCCACGGACTTAGTTAAGGAAATTAACGGTTTTCTGAAAACCGTTTTAATTTCGTTTTAATTCACACATTAAAGGGAATTATATATTTGGAAGTGTATCTTTTTTATTTTTACAAGTCACCCAGGGTTGTGCCATGAAATAAGTAGCGTTTACCAATACGTCCGAAAAGAAAAGGTCCGCTGCTCCCGCAGGCGTTTGTGAGGAAAAAAGAAACACTTTTGTAATAAAGTACTCTTTCATTACTATTGATTTTTGTCTTTACTATGAATTCCCTGTCTACCTAATTTTCCGCTAGAAGATAGTAGAGAAAGCCCGAGTGGAGTGCGTAAAAAGCCGAGAGAAAGGATGGAAATTTCTTTCAAACTAAGCGTTTGTGAATTGCCTGTTAATGAGGCAAGTGTTAAAATTATTTCCAACAGTAATATGCCCCAGGGATACTCGGTTGACATTTTTTAAATAAGAGAATTATTTTTGTGATTTACTTGTGTGTGTGGTTTTTGTTTTTTCTTCTTCTTCTTCCAAAAATTTCCCTTCTGTTTTATGTCCAACTGAACATAAAGTTACCTTTTCGGGACTTGTGAAATAAGATGTCAGGTGACAAATAATTGCAAAATGAAAGAACAAAAACGGATTCCAGGAAACTGAGTTTTAAAACACCATCTGTGCCTTTGCATTGGATAATATTTCCTACAGCTTCCACGGGAGTTCTCTCCAAATTAAAATTTGAGAGGGTTTGTTCCTTAATTTAGATTACTCTGTAAAATCTGAATAGTCAACAAGCCCCTCTAATGAAATTTTTAAAAAAGAAGAAAGGGGGGACTTGGGGGCAGAAAGGAGCGGGCTCGCAGGGCTTATTTAAATAGAAATTTAAAATAAAATTCATAGCAAAAACGAAAATGCAGACTCTTGCCCCCAAATTCTGTCTTTATCTCCTCCTGGAGAACAGATGACACCTATCTGATTCTACAATTTCTAATCCTCTGGCGCAGAAATAAAGAGATTTCCAAATAATTTCTACAGTAATAAAAACCTGAACGTTCTCTCAATAGAGAATAATTGTTCCAGGAAAGTTAAGACCAAGGTGAGAGGAAAAGTTTGATAGGTCAGTTGGTCTAATTTCTTTCTTTAAAACACTTTCCCACCTATAGTAGGGGTAGAAATTTTGCTTATGTACTGCCTTCCTGGAGTTGTATCAATGTATTCATGACATTTAACTCAACTCATATTTAATTTTGTAGTCTTAAAAGTAAGTGGCCTGAAACATTATTTTATGCCTCCTCAATGAAATTATATTCAGAAATATTATTTGATTGCTAACAAGTAATTTAACATTAAAAATACATGTCAAAGCTTATGATATTCCAAGCAATTAATATAATGCTCCACTTTAAGCCAAGAAACGTGTTGGTTGATAATTTGTCAAAACTGGTTTTTGAAACTGAACTCTAAGGCAGATTAATAAAACATTAGCACTTTTGTACACTTGATTCTTAGTAATTATAAGTGGCTAATTTTACAATCTAATGGCAGTAGATTATATGTTCAGATTAATCAGTTTTAAAAGTTAGCTCTGTATGAGTATGTTGGCTTTGTTTTAATAAACCATGATATGATGAATAAAAGACCAAAGTAGGATATCTAGATGATAATTTAATCCAAGCTATCAATTTCTTTTCCTTTTTTCTATGACTAAAGCTCTTCTAATTCTGAAGTAAAATAACTTCCTTTTAAAAACCTGAGAAATATATAAAAGCATAAGAAAAAAATGAAATGTATCCACATTCTCACAATCAAGAAATAAATTAACGTTTTCCTATATCTCCTTCCTACCTCTTGCTATGTGTAAGTACTAGGATGGTTGTTTTGTTTTGTTACAAAATTCAAATTGGGTTCTATTTTAAGAGCTCATTGTTCAAAGTTCAAACTTATATTGTTTTTATTTTCTGCTTGAACTATAAGTTAAATTGGCAAGAATTTGTAGTTTTATTACATTCTTATTTTTTTAATTCCATTTTATCATAAAAAGTACATGAACTTTTTATGAGATTTTATGAACATAAAATAACTATTTGTAACCACCAAAAAGGAAAAATTAAATATAAGGATCGGTTCGTAAATAATTCCCATGTCGCTTATTTGCATTTTTAAAAAACACAATATTATCGCTTTTAAACATGACTTAATAAGTTATATGTAAAAAACAAAACAGCATATCCAAAATTAATTTACCTTTTTGCATACTTTAAAAATGATTAATTAAAAGTTGCACTTTCATATTCTAATCTAGCAAAAGCTGATTTGGGAGTTTTCTCTTCAGCATATGCCAGCCATCCAACATTGTTCATACAAACATTTTCTCTGGAGTTTTCCAAAAATTCTCCTTCCCTATACTTTTATTCCTTTCAGGATGCATTTTTTGCTTATTCTTGTTTCAAATCCTGCATGAATGCATAATCACAGCAAACCAACACATTAAAGACATTGTTCTGTTTTCAAATTGAAAAAATTTTCCTTTGGCCCAATTATGTTTTACTAACAGCATCTGCTTCCAATCTACTTGCACTTTTAGGAATACTGATTTTTATTAATAGCACCTGAAAATACCAGCAAGCCACAAAGGACATGTAATTAAGAATATCATCAAGAAAGTATTTAACCAAATGCATGATTAGCTATGTTTGTGGCCTCCAAATTAAGCAAAAGTACATATCTCACCATTGCATTTTAGTCTGTAGCGTTACTTACATCTTCCCCATCCTGATATTATAGTTCCAGTGAAAAAACAAATAGAACTGTTAACCATTAAATCATAAACTCATAGCAATATGGCCTTCATACTGTATCACATATCCTGTAAATTTCTAAGCCAAATTATTTCATTGTGGTGGCAGATGGTAATGGAAAGAAATCTGTTTTTAAATCTTGGTTCCCTTCAGTTTCCTGTAATATCCAACTCTGACACATTCAAACAGGGGTCCAAGTGATAGACGTTAGTTAACCTTGTTCCAAATATACAGACCAAATTGCCAACTGTGAGAAAGTCCTAAGTCTGTATTCTGTGCTATTTTATTTTATTTAAATTTAGGGATTATGTGACATGGATAATTTCATCAATCTTTTCAAGGTAGTTTTATAAGAAAAAGACGTGGAAATTGATATGCCTCATAGAAGAGCAATAGTTTAGGCCACTTTTTTCATGGATGCAAGAACCCTGGAATTGAATAAAAACATACAGTGGCAGTTTAAAGTCTCTGTGAGTAAGAACTGATTGATCAATCACATGTTTGCAATGGGAAGGGGCTTGCTCTATATACATTTTAAAAGACTGCATTTGCCTCTGTGGGTAAACACCATCCACAAGAAAGGAAATTGAGACCCTGGTAGGGAGTGTTTGGTTTTTTTGTTGCAAATTTCTTTCATCATGAATATATACATTTTTTTATTTTAACACCACACAGCACAAATTCACCACTAGAGATGGACAAATATATTTTTTTCATGTAAACAGGAAATGTTTTGTTGCCAGAATGCCATAATCAAGTAATGAAAACAGACTCTTGAAATAAATGAGTAGCTTTACTAATAATTACCATATTTAAGGATGCCATATTCTATGGCTGTTTCCAAAAGGTGGTGAAGCAGTTATGGAATAGTTTAACTTTCATTTGCTATAAATGTGCAATATATAGAGTAAAAACAAATATATAGAGTAAAAACAAAACCATGTCAGAACGCCAGCTTTCCAAGCAAAGATAAATTATATCTGAAAACATAAAGAAACACATTCAATTTCCAAAGTGTAAAATAAACCTTTTTTTTTCCTTTTAAACTTGGATTGTGTTGAAAATTACCTCAGTTCTCTCCCTTCGCATCACAGATTCAGGGAGTTCAAGTTACTTATTTCAAAGTAATATTCAGCCCCCCCCCAAAACTAAGCAATCTTATATCTTTAAACCTGATAGTAAAATGAATTTGGTATAGGGAAAAAATCCGGGATCCCTGTTGGAGCAACTTCTCGGTTAGAGTGTCATTCACACATTCTCATGATGGTGAACAACAATACGCCAGGCAACTTTATCTCTTTTTAATAATTGTGAAATGGCACTTTGACTTCTTAGAGGTAGCAATAGTACATATTTGGGGTGGGAAATTACTCCTGGGAAAATCAATGTATTTCATCACTATACATAGTCTTTTCCTCTCTATTTAGTTCATCTTGTGCAACATACACAAAATGTCAGTATTATTCATAAGAATACTTGAAGGAATATTTGAAGCAAATGGATGCTATCTTGAAGACCAAACTAAAGTATGTAATAGGCAGACAACTTAGTACTTCTGGGATCAGACTGTCCTGATTTTAAAGGGTCATCCATGGTTGAAAATTACCTTGTATGGGCTAATGCATTTTCACTGCATATATATTTTTTTCAACCAATACAAACATGAGCATTTTAGAAAATTGTAAAAGCACAACAAAAGAAGTAAGATTCACCTACAACCAAAGAAAACCACTGCTCAAATTTGACATGTATCCCCTTGAAATCTTTTCTGTGTATATATTTGCATTTCAAAAAACTCAATATTGCACATGCTCTTTTGTAAACTGTAAATTTGCCTTTTCATTACACTTAATGAACAATGGAAATCTCCCCATGGTTCAGGATTCTTCTACAAATTATTGGACTGACTGACAGATCTACCTTCAGCGACCATAACTGGTCTTATTCGACACATTCTACATCCTGAGTGTTTAAGTTGTGTTGCATTTTCTGGCATCATAAACAGTGCTACATGACACTGTATCTTTGTAAGCAGCTGTGACTGTCTCTGTGGGGTAAATTTCTATGAGAGGCATTGCATATTTTTTAAAGCTTTTTGTTCATTTCTTTTCATTTTTTCTTTTCTTTCTCCTTTTTTCTTCCTTCTTTTTCTTCCGCATGTGTGTATGCAAGCATCAGCAGGATGGGTTCTGGGTTTGTCTCCAGATTGATTGCTTGTTTTTTAATCAATACAGTGACCCATCAATATTCGATTCTTGTTTTTCAAAATCAAGACACTCAAAAATTCAAGACGCTAAAGTTTCCATAGACCAGCTTCCTCCTCAGTTTGCTGGGTACCTTTTCTCTATGTATTTACAGATAGACATATATGAACCTATAGAAAATATACCATGCCGCTACACAGACTTAAACACTATTATAATGATTCAAATGCATTCATTCTCAGGGATGATCCTACATCACTTAAAAAAATAGGAAAGAAGAAAGAAATAGGAATTAAAGGCATAGTAATCAGGTAAAATGAAGATAGAAACTGAGCTAACTAAGCTCATGACTTCCTTATTTTCTTTCCACAACTGGCTGGCGGCTGCTTAGATTAAAAAAAAAAAATAGCTGTTTCTTTAGGGCAGAGTCAGCCCACGGTGTGTTGAATCCACCGAGGTGTCCAGGGGCCCCTTGGACTTCTCATAGAACCAAACCCCTGACAGTCCACTTGTGCAATTGTGTGTACCGATGAGCACCATCAAAAGTTATCTTAAAATCTAAAAATCTAAAAAAGATTTGTAGAAAATGCTCAGCAAGCCTGCCTTTTTTCCCCTTTATAAGCCGCCTTAGAGCTGAGCAGAACAGAATCCCCTTTGTAAGCCCCCAAATGCCCAGAAAAATGCGCGTGACAGCACTGAGCGTTGAGTTCTCCCCTTCTCTCCTTCCTAGATCCAGGGAGGGCGGAGGGGGACCGAGAGCACCCGGCTCCCGGCGGAATGCAGGGGTGGTCTTGTCACCGTCTCAGCGAAGCCGAGGACTGGGTAAGGAGGGCTGACTTCGCGCGGGGAGCGCCTCTTGCAGGTACAACCGGAGGCCGGAGCGCCGCGCTCCCTCCCCTCCCACCCGCACGTTCCCGACGCGGAGCTCCGCCAGGACAGTGCAGGATACAGCTGTGTCACCGCCGGGCCACCTCCTCCTCCCTCCTCCCGACCTTTACACAGAGATGAGCCTCCAGCTTCCTTCCTTCCATTGTGAGACCCACCGTTACCCGTATCCCCAGTGGGGTCACTCTTCCCCAACATAAAGAGGGGAACGGTATGGTGGGACAGGAGGCGGCAAGGGGCGGGGGGCGGGGGGGTAGGAAGAGGAGCAAATGAAAAGCAATGTAAATAATAAGAATAATCTGTAACTCCATTCGATTTTGTTTCTCCTCGAATTGTCTCCCCGTGTGTCGCTCCACAAAACCGAACTGACTTAAACACTGGCGAACTTCGAAATTGACCAATTACTCCTTTCTCATTCCTGAGTGTCAAACTGACACTAAAGCGGCCCGAAAACAAACTTCCTGTCAGTAAAAAACACAGGCATATGGCTTATGGAAAATACTTGAGAGGCATATTAGACATCAAATAACTGCTACAAAACATGCTGATACTTCAGGCCTGATAGTATCAGAAACAGATGGGCTCACTTCCTCTCGGTATTTCACACAACCTCTAAAAAAATAAAGGAAGAGACTGGGAAAAAAAGAAAGAAAGAAACTTTTCCATTTGCTCATCCCCATGTTTGAAAATTTTTAGAACGCCCACCCCATTCTAATTATATGGCTTTATTGCACTGAGAAATTAATTATTATTGCACCATTAGAGGTGCTGACAAACATTTGATCTTCCCAAAGCGTCTGGCTCTTTATGTAAGTCTGTTACAAAGGCATGAAGTCTTTTGAAAAAACCCCATAGAACCTCTGGGTTCTGGCATCAGAGTTGATTCCATATTGTCTGCAGGCAAACTAAGTCTTTGCACGTGCCTTGCTCCTGCAGTCTACCTCCGTGGTTCAGAAGAGGGGAGACATGTATTATCTTCCTGATTACTATAAGCAAGACTATTCCTGATCAGAGGAATCCTTCCTCCACTCCTCCAAAAAAGCCACCTGGATTTTTCTCATTTTCTTCCCAGTTTTATGCATTAACTAAATATTGTCTAAAGACCGCTTCTTTTTGAGCTATAGATTATCTAGGAGCTATGACCATATCTCCACCTATGTCTAGCTATTTAAATGTTTGTAAGTGTGTCGGAATGCATGGGGTGCTAATTTGGAAGTGCTTGGCATGGTAAAGTACTCCCCAATTCCATGTGCAAAGATAGTGAAACTCCAGACCTGGTAGATTGCATTTGTAAGAAATACTTGTTCTTAAAAGATCTAGCTCTCTCATTGCCTGCTGTCCTCTTTAATTGGCCATTCTGTTCCTCTTCCTGGTAAAATCCATCAAGAGTTAGGATCAAAGATGGAGACCCAAAACTTAAACCAGCTTCTTTCTTCAATCTTATGTTTATTACATCAAGAGTTAAGACCGGGTGAATTCAATTACTCCTTTGAAGAGCACATCTTTGTTTTGAACGGCTGATCCCTTAAAGCAGCATAACTCTAGCATCTGTTCATCTGAACAACTCAGAAATGTGCCCAGATTGTGCCAGCTTCCAATTTTAAACACAATCTGGAGTGTAGGCCCGGGAGCCAGGCTGCCCCAATAGCTGGCTCAGCCACCGGGCCACCTGTGTCAACCTCGGCCAGTTGTGCGACCTTTCTATGGCTCTGTTTCCTTCATCAGTACATCCAGAGTAGTTAGAATATCCTCAGCCTCACAAGATCACGGTGAAAATGTCATTAATATTCATAAAGCTCTTCATACTTAACACACAGTGGCAATCATAAAATTGTTTTTTAATTTTTTTAATGTTTACTTATTTTTTAAACTGAGAGACCATGAGCTGGAGACGAGAGAGGGAAACACAGAATCTGAAACAGGCTCTGAGCTGTCAGCAGAGAGCCCGATGTGGGACTCGAACCATGAACTGTGAGATCATGACTGAGCTGAAGTCAGATGCTTAACCAACTGAGCCACCCAGGCGCCCCAAGATTTTCTTTTAGCTAAGTGTGCAAGTGATAAGTAGCCTATTTGTCTAAATAACTAGAAATTCCCTTTGCCTAGAAAACAGGATATTTAGGCCTCTTTAGGAGCTCTCACAATGGCTGTTTGGTCCAGATATTAAACCGATGTCTCTGGTATCTCTGTGGGGGAATGAGGGCCTGGGGCTTCCTTTCCACCATCTTGCTGATGTCATTTACCATAGGCCTTTTTAAATTTTTTTTCATTCTTCTTTTTCTTTTTCTTCTTCTCCCTTCTCCTCCTCTCACCACCTCCTCTTTCTTCTTCTTTTTTATATAATGTCACTGTCATGCTCATGATGGACACCCAGTAAATAATTCTGTAATGAATGAATGAGGAAAGAGTGGACTATGACTTCTTTTTTTTAATAATGGAGGCAGGGGGAGGGAAGAGTGGGGAGCGGGAGGTAGTAACGAGGCATAAGTACCTCCCTTAGGTCCTGCTGGAAGTTTGGATTATCACCAAGGACAGAAACTGAGAATTCTGAGTCCAGTGACCAAGGAAAGAGATTCTAATGACACTAATTGAATTTCTCACAGAGAAAGTGGCAGCAGATAGAAGCAGAGACAGCTGTCATGTAGCAGAAACAAGTCCTGGGAGTCAGGCAGGCTTTGGCTCCTCCACAGACGGCGATAGGTCTGCCATGCTTAGTACCTGCCTCTGCCAACAATGGGGATCATGGAGTAAAGCTTCCCTCTCGGGGTCCTGGCCCCACCAGCCACTATTCCAGGCAAGCCTTGTACCCCTTGAACCTCAGTTACTTCCCTCTAAAAGAAGGCTCATGAAGCAGGTTCTGAAGAACAAGTGAGTATGTCTATGAAAGTGCTTTGTAATCTGCACAAAACAGCACGACAAAGGAAGTTAAGGGCATCGCCATACTGACTTAGGAGAGAAATTCAACTAGAGTTAGACCTAAGGGAGATGCTCTGAAGAATGTTGATGATGTAATACCAGACCAGGTTTTAAAAGGAGACTGTGGAATCTATATGGGGAGGGAACTCGAAGGAAAGAAGAGGAAAGAATATCTGGGGGAGAGGGGGAGTATGTAAAGGGCCCCAGAAGGTATTTTTTTTTAGATCTTGGATTTCATAATTCTGTGGCCTCTGAGAACATGCACTGTGGTACCTGAGAGGTGCTCATGACAGAGTAGGTATCACCTTTCCGGTTTTGTCAAGAGGCACAAGCCAGCATGGCCTGCAGGTGTGCTGGGATGTGAGAGAGGACGGCATCTGGAAGAAACAGAAAAGCCGCAGACTGGGCTGGCTCCGCCACGTACTGTTTGATGGGTAATCTCTTTAGAGAGAGTGGTCTGTCCAGGTGCCATCTTGTTTTTAAATATTACAACCAGGTTTGGGGGGCCTGAAGATTATACAGTTTGGAGGCCCCCCCTTTGAAGAAAAGACCATGAAATCACAAAAAAAGCCAAAATGAAGCAGAAGGTCTTGGAAAAGGCTGATGCCAATGAGGAGCCTTGAAACCTAAACTTCATTAGCTACCTGGTAAACTGGACTTGCCTACTACCATATCCAATATTATTATTATTATTATTATTATTATTATTATTATTATTTAGTTTGAGAGAGAGAGAACACAAGTGGGAGAGAGGGGGGGGGAGAGGGAGAATTTTAAGCAGGCTCCATGCAGGGCTCAAGCCCACAATCCTTGATTCATGACCTGAGCCGATATCAAGAGTCATATGCTCAGCTGACTGAGCCACCCAGGCACCCCGCCTGCGACCATATTATTACTTGTGCTTCACAGTTTGAAAGGCTGTGTATCACAGGTGATACAGCTGATGAGTGGCAGAGCCGGAAGCAGGTCCCGGCCATCTCGTTTCTATGACGTTGGCTGTACTTACAAGTAGGGTGGAGCCTCTGTTCTCCCCTGTGTAAATATGGGATTTCTGGGGCCTCTACTTTGATGAGACGTGTCCGCCCCTGACTCCAAAAGAGTAGCCAAATGCTGAACATCCTTGTGTATGAGGGTTCCCGAAAACCTAGAATTTTGCCAGGTCTCAAATGCTTGGAGATTCAATTATGGAAGGCTCCGCTGAGGGCAACTGATAACAGTGACGATGGGTGAGTGTTAAAGGGAACAGTGTTTAGGGCTACGATAAAATAAGTAGCTCTAGTGTCTACAGCAGGAGTCAGGAACGTGATCGCAAAAGTGATCCAAGAGCAATGAAGCTGCCCAGGGCCCAGCCTAGCACCATCTTTCTCCAACTAGAGATAAAAACTAAGGCCCGGAGAGAATAGTCTTCTCACAGTCAATGGTCTTTTACAAGTTAAAAAAAAAAAAAAAGACATGCGTGTGTGTCCTGCACTGACACCAAACAAAAAAGGGTGTGTAGCTTTCTGAAGCAAGCAAGCCATGGGCCACACCCTCGCTGAAGGGCACACAGCTCTGGTGGCAGAGCTGGGACTAAGACCATGCTCCTGGGGTTCCAGCTCTTCATCACCAATGTCATAATTGGGGGTTTCAGCTCCACAAAACATTCTTTATGTACTTCCTAAATAAGGGGTGGGTAAGACTACCTTCACGAGGTGAACCTGTAACCACACATTTTGATTTTTGCCTAATCTCAATGATATACGAGGCAATGTCCGTGTACTTTTTCCATCCTACAAAAGGCTTGGGAAAACCTTCAGTCATGAGCCTTGCCAAGAGAGAGAATTCTTCACAACTTTTCACACTTAGCTATTTAATTTTTTTTTCTAATGCTTTCTATGGTTGACCGAAAAGTTTACCCAGTCAGGGATATTGGTGGAAACACAAGTCACCATGGACTTTTTCTTTGGCTTCAGGGAAGGACATATATTTATGCCCTTTGTATTACCCTTTTTATGAACTTTTAAAAGACCATTGCCTATGGTCCATCTCCAGTGAGCTGGCCACATCATTCCCGTGATTCCACCAGTGCATAAAATTTACTGGTGATGAAGGACGTTATCTCTCCCATTTCTTACCTTCCTCCCCTTTTTTCTCTACCCTGGTTACCTCACAGGCTACTGAGAAAATGCTCAAAATGGCTCTCTAAAGCTGCTGTCCAACAGAACTTTTGGCTATGATGGAAATGTTCTAGATGGGCACTATTCCATATGGTAGCCATTAGCCACATGTGGCTACTTGAGGACCTGAAATGTGGTTATTTGAATTCAGAAGCTAAATTTTAAATTTCACTGTATTTTAATTTACACATTCACATGTGCCTGGGGTCTATAATGTTGGACAGTGTAGAGATAGAAAACGTCCATCACCACAGAACATTTTGTGAGACAGCATTCTTCTGAAGGGTTTACCTTCGAGCAAGAAACTTGAGTCTCTGCCCCATGTCTGACCTTGAGCTGGGCTTCATCTTTTGGGCTGGGCCAAAAGAGAGGCCTCCAAGAGGGCTTGGTGAGGGACTCCTGGGGCATCAGGATGAAAAGAGTCCAGGCAAAGTGGAATCACCTCCTTGGTCCCAATACAATAAAACCCTAGAATAATAACAGAGACGAGAACTTCCAGACCTCTACTCTTAGCCCCTCCTTACAGATGAAAAAACAGAGGAGCAATTAATTAATGACTTGGCAAAAGTTAACACAACCAGTTGGGAACTGAGTCAGTCTTCTATTGCCCAACCAGTCTCCTTCCCTGGTTAGGGACACCCCAGCTCTGAGAGGCCAAGGCAGGCACTCTTTTTTCATTCTTTCAACATACACATATTGACTTGTCTGTGAAAGGATTCTTGTGGATAGGCCCAACGGGGTGGGAAACATGAGGTGGTGTCCCTTGAGGGGGGGGGGGTTCCGCAGCTTATCTCAAAGGGCCGTACACAGGACCTGAAAGAGTGACAGCATCTTGGCTTGTCCAGACTGACCCAGTGTTAGCACTGAGTGTCCCACAGCCCAAGAAGCACCTCAGTCCAGGGCAAATCAGGATAATTGTTCCCCCTTAAGATCAATACTACATTCCTGGTCTTCCAGAATCCAGAGGAAATAGAGAAACAGGACAAGTACTACACTTGTGTGGATGGCTCATGCCTTTGTTTTATAGAAAAAAATTAGTTTCCTGGGATAATATCCTGGTGTTTTTCCCTTCGTCTTCATTCCATTGTTCCCTACCAGCAACCCACAAATAACCCTGCTTTTAAATGGACCACACTTCCCGGCAGAATATTACATCTTAGAATGTACCTTGAAAAGACCATAACACAGTTTTAAAACAGAGATATGGGCAGATTAATCTACAGTCATCTGCACCAAACCCTGCTTTAGAAGAGGCCTAGGGATTTCTCATGGCCTCTTTGGGAACGTGCTGTCTCTACTTCAGTCAGTCCTCAGCAGAAGCCTTATTCAGGTGCCTGGTGGACACCTGGTCTTGGCATCAGTTTTCCAAAGCCCTGGGATGCAGGTGACAGCAGAGTGTCCCATAGAGAGTCCAAGGTTAGGAGACTAGGATATGGGTTCTGGTTTTAAATTTGCCATTAACTAAGTTGTCTGACCTTGGGAAAGTCACCTGAAGTCTGTGAGCCTCAGTTTGCTCATCTGCGAAAGAGAGATTCCAATGCTTGCCCTGACTGCTTTCACAGAGAGAATGTGGTACATGTGAGGGGCTTTGGAAAGTACAAAATGCCAGGATGAGACAAAACCTTCAGGGCTGCAATAGGTGGAGCTGACCTTTGAGAAATGTGACCATACGTGGCAATCAAGCACAATTACTGGACCCTAAGAAGAACCTTCACTGAAACCATCTGCCTCCCTGAAGGTCAGGAAGGGAGACACATGAAGGTAGGAAAGACAGAGCACAAATAGGCACTAGTCCAACGAGTAGATCAGAAGTCTAGGGAAGTAAAAAAAAAAAAAAAAAGCCACATTATCTCATTCCGGCAAGTTCTTCTGTAACAAAGACATGACTGCAAAGTGGGTCATTTAAAATAAAACACCAGAACAAAATGGGTCATTTAAAATAAAACACCAGAGTACACATAAGATGCATACTCAATTAATGTGTATTTAGGTATGGAATCTCTAACCTTGGAAGGTATGTCAAGACGTTCCTTTCTGGTTATTTCTGCTTGCATACCAATCATCACAACAAATCGACTGTCCTCATCTGACACAAAAATCAAATTCCTGTTCTTAGAATATTTTTACTGGATAGTTCCTAAATTAGTTAGCCTCTACCACAGTAAGACTGCAGAACAAGAAATCGCCAAACCTTAGTGTCGTGCAGACGTAAATACTTTTTTTGCTCACAAGTCCAAGGGCAGTTCTGCTGATCTTGGTTGGGCTGACTTATGCTCCCTTGATCAACCATGGGCTGGACAGACAGATCTGCTCATCTTGCCTGAGCTCTCATAAATCTGCCAGGGAGTTGGTTGACTAATACAGAGCCATATCATCTGGGATTTTCACCATGCACAGAGCTAACAAATAAAATACAGGACACCAAGTTCAATGTGAATTTCAGATAAATAAAAAAGAATTTTTTTTAGTGTCGGTGTGTCTGAAATTTTTGCTAAGTCTGGCATCTCTGACCTCTAGCAGGTAAGCCCCGGCTTGTCCTTCTAAGGTAGGGAAAGGGCAGCGGAAACACAGCTCCTTGGGGTCTGGGCATAGAACAGGCACACCACTGTGTGCTGTGGCCAAAGCAAGTCACAAGCCCAGCCCAGGTTCAAGGACTGGAAAAGTGACATTGTGAAAGACAAAAACAAGGAAGATGAAGAATGGGGGCCATTTTGACAAGCAATCTGCCACAATCCTCGGTGGTAAAATCACCACCAAAATATGTCTGTACGCAATCATCCAAGTAAAGCCCTACTCAACTGTCACTTTTCCATTCTATTAAAATAAAGTAGACAAGCGCCTCGATGACATATTAAGGGCACTATCTCCAGGGGAGGAGGATTGGGTTCTAGTTTGACTATGTAAATCATTGCTTTTGTTTTCTCAGGCAGACCTTGGCTTCGCTGGGCCTCAGTTTCTTCATCCATGAAATGGTTAGGTTTGCACCTTGAAGGCCATGCAGCTCTAAGATTCGATTTTCTTGAATATTCTAAATCATGCAGCTTGCCTTTTCCCATCATTTCCCTATAGCAAACTCTTCTAGCCTAATCCACTTTATGACTGTATTAGCAATACTATAACTTAAACCCCCCCCCCCATTATGGTCCTCATTGACTGCTCCTGTATTCAAAGTAAATTCAATCACCAAAACATATCCAATAAAAAAATGGAAATCTCCAGGCCAAGGGGACATGAGCTCCTGGCAAGGAATAAGCCTCTTGAATAAATAAATCTGCTGTGCTCAATATTTCCCCCTCTTGATTTGAAGAGAGACAGTAACCCTTTTTCTGTCATTGAATTAATTTGCTAGAAGTGGCTGTAATTTCTATATAAATCCTGAGATTGTTTCTAATTTACATGTTATATATGAATGTTTATGCATGTGGTGCCGGCCTAATGTTCTCCAGGGATCCTCTTAGAAACTGTATGAATCATGTAAACAAAATTAGATGGAAATAAAAAGAATGTATGATATTTTCTTCACTAGCACTAATTTTTTTCTAAGTTTGGTTTTTCTCCATAATGGTCTTCCTGCTGACTTTAATTATATTTATGGCACAATTATCCTGTGCTGGGTACATCCTCATGTGCCTGCTGCTCATTTGGCGTCTGTCTGGTTTGGGGGATGCCCTGCAGACAGAGGGGTGGTGTGGCTTGTTCAGTATCTGTTCTCTTTGGGTCTGGCGAGGAGGGAGGACAAGAGAAGGAGTTACAGTGGCATCTATGTGGCTTTTTCTCCCTGTCTCACCCCGCCTCCTTTCTTTTTTATGAGGATGAATTCAGGTCATGGACAAGACTGAAACCGGGTCCAGGAAAGTTCCTTTCTCTGTGGCCTCCCCAGGGTGCTGTTTGAAGACCATTACTGCTGTTAATTAATGATTTGCCAGCTGTCTACGCTAATTTTATGGCATTTCTGTATGCGCAGGCATTGTCTTTTAGTCCATTTTCACAGACGAAACCAAACACAACGAGCATGAAATATGAATCCCAGTCTCTGGTCTCTGTTTTCAGCAAGAGAGCTGCTTGTTGAGATGGTCCTGTGTTGTGTGATCACAAGGAGGCGACGCTCACCTGCAGCTCCACTCTGCTGGGAGGGCCCTTCGGGAGGGCAGGAGCAGGCTGCCTATTCAGGGACAGTTACCAGCTAAATAGTCAGGATGCAAACATCTTTCCAGAATACTAAGTAAGCTCTTTGTGGAAAATTAAGCCGTCCTAGGCTTTCCGCATTTTTGACTGAAGGAGATGTCAGCACCTCCTGAGACTCCTTCCTGGTCATGATCTCATTTCTTTAACAGTGAGTATGTGCGATCATTTTGGTCCCCTACTGGAGCCAAGCCCTGTTACAGTTCGTCCTAGAGACTTTATTGCTCAGGAATATAAGACATGTGCATCGGCTCATCTTCAAAACCCCTCAAAACCAGAGATCCAGAATTTCGGACTGTTTTGCCATGAGTCACCTGCTTTCTGTCACTTCCCTTGGCTAACCCACATCAGACCGGGTCATCCTCAACCAAGCACTTGACCATTCCCTTCCCCCCAAACCAAGAAAAAGTATAATCCTGCCTAGAATATAGTGCTTCTGCTTTCGCTTCACAATTCAAGCACAACAACACACAAAAACACTTTAATTTATACTGTGAGGTTTAGAGGAAGATACAGCAGAAACGTGAAATGGTCCGTAGGAAGAAAGGAGGGCCACACACAGTCAGTAAGCGCCTCCTAGCAGCCAAGCCTCGGCCTTTGTCCAGTTTCCTCTTCACAACAGCTCTGCGTATATTAGCATTTTGCAGATGGTGAATCCGAGACTCAAGGAACCTAAGTTATCTCCGGGGGAGAAGAAACACAGTTGAAGAGAGAATCTCACTGTGAAGTGCTAAGCCAGGCCATCCCTCCCAGAAATGCAGCAGAGCGTGGGAAGGGAGAAAGATGAGCGAAAGCCGGAGTAGACAGGGGAAGCACGCGGAAGGTTTAGTAAGAGCTGGATGGCTGTACAAGGAGGAGAAAACATTCCATAAGAGAGTCTCGGTGAGGAATGAACATACGTTCTCAAGGAGCAGCAAGGGGGTTGGCCTGCTTAAAAGCCCAGGTTGGGGGAGGAGGAAGCCGGTGGGCTCCAGAGTCCACACTCCAGACTGTATTTAAAATTGGAAGTTGGTGCAATCGAGGCACGTGTCTGAGCTGTTCAGCGTGGTCAGAGAAGGAAGGATGGTGACCCACAGGGACATACAGTCAAGCGAGTCCTTTTACTTCTTGAGCAGGGCCCTTAATCTAGCCAGGGCACCCTTCTAGACTCACTGGGACAATTGCATTCAGCTCATAAAAGTACATGTAAGCACCACCACTCCCCAAAACAGTTGGTAAAGTGAGTCGCCACAATGTATCAAAGCTGGACATCTTAGTATTCTGGATGTCTGAGAGGAAGTGTATCAATGATGGCATCAAACATATCTAACAGAACATTATTACCTTTTGGCAGTTTTCCTTATTTCTAGGTTTCCTTAGGACATTGCAATTAATTCTGATATGTTTATGCTCTATTCCAGTATCCTGCACATACTATCCTGTTTATTCATCTGAATGTATGAACAGGAAGGATTTTGATAAAGGTGAGAAAGAAGCAAAGTAAATTTGGGGAGATTTTAAGGCAGAAACATTTTCTTTAAAGTTTTCCTTTCCAATATTGACTCCATTTGAGAATTCAATCAACAAGGTCAAAACTAGGTCATGTATCCTGACTTCCTTACACCCACAGCTTAATAATCTAAAAATAAAAATCAATTCTTGTCTGAGAGTTGTGAAGAGATCATAATTGCTTTAGAGTGAAGCTCAGAACGACTGCACCTTCTCCCATCTTCCATTTCTTAGAGATGAGAATGTCATTTTTCAAGTCCAAGGCACTGTCAGTATTAGACTGCATGGTAACCAAGTAGAAAAATCTGTTAAAGATGAAATAATTCTCATCATTATGCTCTTTAGGCAGAGATGAGGGCCCTTCTTTAATGCTGCATATAAAGATCACAAAGAAGTAATGGGAACCAATTGTTGGTTAGAAATGTTTTCCCTTTAAAATAAATAGTTTACAATCATTTTTCTTCCTGCTATCCTGGTAGTATTTTGAATCAAGAACTTGCTTTGATTTTTATAGAAAACGGGTTGCCCCTTTTCGAGCTACTGAATGTTTCTCTGTCTTTAATCTCAAGATCCAGATGTGTTCTGAGCTTTGTTGGAGAACACACTTCAGCTGTGAGCCTGGCTGAGCTGAATTTCTGATTTGTTTGCTTTATTAGATTTTGTGCAGTTAAATAAAACCTTGGAATTCTAGAATGCTAATGAATTTCCCATCAGAGTGACACATCCATTTGCATATGTGGGTATTGGGAATGGGGACAGCTTTCCATTTTTATTAGCACCTCCTTATGGAAGTATTTAGCCTCCGAACCATCCACAGTTATTCAAAACCAATTACCGGAGTTTTCATGAAATTTTAAAGTACCTATCAAGAGTCTTTTAACTGTAAAGATCAGCCATAAGATGGAAATGAAAGTCCATTAAATTCTCATTATAGGAAGAGAAATTCTCTGCCACTTTTTCTGAATTCTACCCCACAGGAATGAACTGCCCTCCCTCCCCTACCTATATCTAGTGATGGTGCGCTACTAAAATCCAAAGGCATGGGAGGTGTCCATGGAGACACGAACGAGCATGCCCCCTCACCCTCTGTCTCAGGCACAGGCATACGCGTGCTGTGGTCTGCCGCTCCCCATCTTTGCACGTCACCCCAGCCCAGCTTATCCATTACTCCATCCACTACCATCGAAATGCAATGCTCTCCACCGCCTTGGCGAAGCAGAACATTCCTCCTGAGTCTCTCCAACACCATTTTTAATCAAAATTTAGACATGTCCACAATGTGATTTCTTTTAGACCAAGCCAACTTTCTTTTAAGCCCCGTCTGTTCTGTGAGGCCAGCTAATTAGCCTGCCTGTACCAGAAGTACTCACTTTTTATTACCTTTAGAAAACAAAGCCAGGTTTGAGGAAGTGTTGGATGTGAGCTGTCTCCAAAACCTCAGGAAGGGAACCCCCACCATCCAAACCCCTTCCTCCTCCCCAGCAAGATTTGTGGTCTGGTTAGAAGGACCATTTAGATGATGAAAGGAAGCAGTGGACAGCGCCTGATTTATAACCAGTGTGATTTTTTTTAATATCCACCAAATTAATATTTTTATGTCTGTTCCCCCATCAAGTTGCTTCGGTTTGAATTTCAACAAGGGGAGCCTGCCAAGATCATGTAGTAAAATACGAACCGGATCATAAATCCCAGCAGGGGTGGGAGAACGTAAGACAGACTGCTAACACCTTAAAAAAAAAAATTAAACAACAACCAAAAAAAAGGCAGGAATTTGCTTTAAAGCATACCAGGCCCGGTGGGGAGGAAGGGGCTGGGGAAACATGGCAGGCGAACATGGGAGCTGGTTTGCCCTCCTGGTCCTTCTTCTTCGAGGACCCTAGCCCATAGAAAGTCCTTCTGGCAGGTAAATCGGGCCCCACGGACTCTTCATCCAAAACCAGTGCTGTTTCTCTGGGGTGTGTGTTAGAGGGAAGGCAGAAATACCCTCAAATGAGCACCTTCCAGGAAGCTGAGTCTTTCTCCATCCCTCCCTCTGGAGCGGCCACTCACCCCGCTCATCAAAGTCTCCTTTCATTAGTGCCAGGCCGAGGGAAAGAAATGCAGCTGGCAATACAGAATTTGAAGCTGTAAGAAGAAAGCCATGTGTTTCCTTCCTAAGACCCAAACCAGTTCCCTACGAGGAATAAAGAAAGACCTTTTACAAACTTTCCGGACGGACACGTCTTAGGGGGGAACACGTTGACTATTCTCACACCCTCACTGGGCACCAGTGGGAGAAACAGAAGCCCTTATTTGCTTGGTTTTAGAACAAGTTTACTATAGTTGAGCATATATGGAAAAGTAAACGCCCTTATAACCCAGCTTATTATTACACCCATTTGGATAAACCGCAGGTCAAATCATGTCGGCTGAAACATAGCTGCTACCCACAGGCGAGGTCTGATATAACTCAGTTGATAGCCTATAAAACAGATGCTAGTCCTGTCTGTCAACACCGGCATTATAAAGGCGTTTCACTAATCCTCGTTGGTGGACAGCACTAAATCCTTGAGCAATGTTGTTTTTTCCTCCTGTCACTTGCCTATCTCTGGGTCTTAGGACACACAATTTGATCACGGGAGTCAGATGACCTACATTTAGCAGCTATGATGAGTGACATCTCCAGGACCACAGAAAACCATTTACAGACCAATTTGCCCTTTCTCACAACACTTAGCCAAAAAACCCCCTTGGACCTGTGTTTTGCCCACTCTGGGTTCAGAGCCAAAGTCATTGCTGAGGCTCTCAGAAAGCTTCCAGAAGGCAAAGGGGCAGATCCCGAGGGGGACCAGGTGGATAGGCAGAGACTTAACACCGAATAGGAATGCACAGAGGACCCCAGAATCTGGCTTTAGTTTTTGGTGCAAGGATGTAAACATTTTTAATTTGTCAGCTAGAGATATTTAATTACAATCATAAGGGAGAATTTGTATAATGTAATATATATATTATATTTATACATTATATATACATATAATTTAGTTCTTTGCTTAGTAGCCTAAAACTTTAGCAAGCTCACACAAGTCCCCATTAATGAGACACAGGTTTCACACAAACTCAGAGTAAAACAATTTTTTCTAGAAAAACATTAGTAGGACAATTCCTGAAATTTGAATAAGGTCTGTAAGTTAGGTAATCATATTGTAGTAATGTTGATGACCTGGATTTTGTAACTGCTCTCTGGTTCTGTGAATGAATTTAGGAAAGACACAATGAAGTATTCAGGAATAAAGGGGCAGCACATCTACAACTTAATCTCAAACCATTTAGAAAAGTATTAACACACACACAACATGATAAAACAAACATGGCAAAATATTGACACTTGAGGAATCTGAACAAGGAGTATACAGAATTCTTGGTACTATGTTTACAACTTTCATATGGATCTAAAATTATTTCAAAACTAAAAGTTAAAAAAATAAGTCTTCCTATTGAGGCCCCCAGTGTCTCTTTCTTTTTTTATTTTATTAAAAATGTTTTCTTTCTAAATGGAGGTATACTTGACACGTAACATTCTATTAGCTTCAAATGTACAGAGAGCATAACAACTGGACATTTGTGCACATTGCAGAGTCATCACCACTATGACTCTACTTAACATCCCTCAGTTCCAACAGCACACATAGTCACAGAATGTTTTTCCTTGTGATGAGGACATTTAAAATCTATGCTGAGCAACATTCAAATACGTAACACGGTGTTCTTAACTACAGTCGCCGTGTTGTACACTACATCTCTAGGACTTACTTTATAGCTTCAAGTTTGTACCTTTTGACCCCCTTCACCCTTTTTGCCTTCCTACACCCCCCCCCTCCCCACTGTCTCCTACTTAAAATAAAAGCCCAATAGGGGCACCTGGGTGACTTAATCAGTTAAGCATCCAATCTGATTTTGGCTCAGGTTATGATCTCACAGTTCATGAATTCGAGCCCTGCGTCCGGGTCTGCTCTGACAGTGATGAGCCTGCTTGGGATTCTCTCTCTCTCTCTCTCTCTCTCTCTCTCTCTCTCTCTTTCCCTCTTTCTCTCTCTGCCCCTCCCCCACTTGCTCAGTCGCTCTCAAAGTAAATAAATAAACTTAAAAAACTTGGTAAAAAAATACAATGAACACATATAAAAATTAATAAATACAATAAAAGCACAATAGAGTGCATTTGTAAGTAACAAATAAGTTTCCCCATACCAATCTAAAAATGGCTTTGATAAAGGTCCTTACTATTTTGGATATCCTTTAGAACTCTTAGTCTTAAAGGCCACTAGAGGATAAGAGAGCAGGAGACAAGACTGGAAAAACACAGGTTGGTACCAGTTAAGCGAACAGCCAGAGAAGAGGGATTCTGATAGCAGAGGACCTGGATTCTCTAGGCCGGTAGAGTTCCAAACTATGGAATATTTACCTCTGTGATTCCTCATCTAAATGGGCATAAAGGCAGAGCTGTAATAAGAATCAACAGAAGACGGTTTGTCCGATTAGGGCCTGTCACCTACAGAGTGTTCAAACAGTGGTGTCTAGTCTAGCCTGCCACCTCTTCTAACCTTGAGCCTCCTTGTCTAGAGCAATAGGATGGCACCCCATGGCATGTGGTAGGGGTGTTTCCTTTTTTAAAAAAAGTTTTTAAATGTTTTTATTTATTTTTGTGAGAGAGTGAAACAACATGAGCAGGGGAGGGTCAGAGAGAGAGGAAGACCAGAATCTGAAGACAGGCTCCATACTCTGGGCTAGCTGTCAACACAGAGCCAGACACGGGGCTCTAACCCACCAACCGTGAGATCATAACCTGAGCTGAAGTCGCACACTTAACCAACTGAGCCACCCGGGCACCCGGGTAGGGGTGTTTCCTGAGTGTGCGTGCACACGCACTGAGAAAGGAGGTGATCCCTAAGACTCTGCACCCCTGTAACACTAGCCCTTCCCTGCATTTCTCTCTCTGGTAATGGAAACATCCCCACCATATTCCTTCCTGCTAATCAAATCCCATTTGGGCTGATGGCTTGCTGACATTTATTAGTTCAAACCTGCTTTTTGTAGAGATCTCCACTCACTTTGAGCTAAACATGTGGGGGCCAGCCCTGGGCTGAAATGAAAATTGTGCTTTCTTCTTTCTCTTTTATCACAGCAGCACCTGCTGCTGCCATCGGAAATGGATGCATCTGAGTACAAAATGTCTGTTCCCTGCATGATTCAAACGAACATAGTCCGGGCTCAACACAAGCAACACACGCACGCACAAACACACACAGGCACACACGAATTCTCAGCCCATAAAAGTCAACCACACCGCTGAATGCCTAACACCCACCACTCAGGAAACACTGTCTCCTTTCTGGAACTTTCGAAGATGTAGACAGTGTCTTGTCACGGAGCATGTGTGTAGCTTGAACCGACGATAAATTGAGGTGCTAATCCTGATGCCAAACAGCACCTGCAGTAACGGGGAAGAACGTCTGGGCAGACGACACGCATATAAATCACCTTTATTTTCATAGCACATTTAAATAACGTCTTGGCCCCGGGGATTTTCCTCCAAGTAATGAAGCATCACCCAATGAGAGTCCGCAATGTCGCTGGACTCTGTGATGCCCCTCACGGCGGAGGAATAAAACCGGTGATTTATATGGATGCCATCAGCCGGTGGAGGGGCTCCCTTCCCTTTGCACGAGACGAGCTCTGCATCCGGATTAGAGATGAGATTTATCTGTAAAATAAACAAAGCACAGCCACCCCCTCCCACCGCTTTTCTCCCTTAATCACATCAGATGAGAGCAAACACACACAGGCGCATGCATGCACTCACTCAACACGCATCCGCCGCTGTTGGCGCACACACGCGCACACACGCGCGCACACACACAAAGACAGGTTTATTATGAGACAGGAGAGAGTGAACAATCTTGATAAAAGATGATAATTTGGACATTGATGGAGATTTGTTTTGTCAACAGTTCCTTGTGGTAGGTGTCTAGTTTGTGGGCTTTCGCTGTCCCTCCGCAGTGAGGGGCTGTCCCCTCAACGGGGGTGCCTGATACCCCTCACACCGGTGGAGAGAAATCAGATCTCTTCCACAGATCGCAAGGTGATAGTGTGATTCCCATTCATCCGCCACTTCCGGGTTTCTTGTTTTGAGGGGAAATATGACCTCATTCCCACAAGATTTTCCTTTGGATGGTCCTGTGGGTGGGTGCCCTTGGCCACTTGGGATAAATTGCATATTGTCCTGTTGAAACCATCATGAATTCTCTCTCTCTGTCTCTCTCTCTTTCTTCCTTTTCTTTCTTTCTTTCTTTCTTTCTTTCTTTCTTTCTTTCTTTCTTTCTTTCTTTCTTTCTTTCTTTCCTTCCTTCCTTCCTTCCTTCCTTCCTTCTTTCTCTCTGTTTCTTTCTCTCTGTTTCTTTCTCTCTCTCTCTCTCTCTCTCTCTCTTTCTTTCTTTCTTTCCTTCTTTCTCTCTCTCTGTTTCTTCCTCTCTCTCTCTCTCTCTCTCTCTCTCTCTCTCTCTCTCTCTCTCTCTCTCTCTTTCTTTCTTTTTCTTTCTTTCCTTGGCAGTCATCTATTCTCTAGAACTCAGTGGGATTCCATATATGTCTTCACCTGAGGCCCCTACCTACCTTGCTAAGTGTAGGTTGCTTCTGACAGAGAAATATGTAAACTACCTTTTGGGTAAGCATAATCTCGTAAAAACAGGATTTATCATACGTGGACTTGGATATGCTATAGCCCATTCTACAACTGCCAAAATATTTCAACTTCATCCAGAAAACACTGAAATGAGAATAATAACTCTTGTTGTTACTGTGCTTTACAGTTAGCAAAGTACATCCTTACACTGGCCATTATTATCACAGTTGGTCTTCACACAAACCTACAGGACAGGTAGGCCAGTAAGTAGGCAGGGCGTAATCTTAGAGAGCCTTCTTGTCCCTGGAGAAATCACTGCTGCTTCAAGGACCCAAAGGTACTTTACTTCTCTGCCTCAGGTTCACGTGTTTCAGGATCACTGGAGAAACCACAAGCAGAAAGTCTCACACTTTAATTCAGAAACCCACACCTTGGCCAGCCAAGGGTGGATAACGGATGGCTGGTGGCAGCCTTGAAGGCAGGGATACTAAATAGTCAGTTTTCACTTGAATCAACCCGAAGCTGAGGTCAGATGCCACCTGGCTATTTCTAAATGAAGGCTATTTCCCAGAAAAACATGTTTTCATATTTACCGATGTATATTCCATTTTCAAGCCAAAGGGTGACCTTTTCATTTGCTCACATCTGACTTTTGTGAAATGGAGAGAGACTATAATATTGCTTTGTGCAAAGTTTCCCATGCCTCCAGTGAAGGTAAGTACACTTCCATATTTTGGCCTGAGGCACAAGCTTGGAGTAAAGAAATGCCACCCCGGGTCCCCCCCTTACCCTTGGCAGTGCTCATGTTAAAGTCCAGAGTGATCTCGTGTATCTGCATGTAATTATACTCTTTGCTTCTTGTCATTTTAATTTCCCAAATTTGTTCCGAAGTTGTATAGTAGGCATCTGAATGGCAAGGGAAGATTTTTAATTTACAAAGATGATTGCCACAAATTTAAAAAATTTTTAAAGACAATTGGGGAAAACATCATTGCCTGGCAAGACTAATTCACGACTTTGGAGAGGGTGACTTGCCCCTAGAGAAAAGTAGGGTGACCACCCACGGCAGTTTGCCTGGGGTAGTTCTGGCTTATGCTATCGTCCTGGTCTAATTATTAAGGATCTTACTTCCAATTTCACGATTGTCCCAGTTTGGATGCTAAATTATAGTTGCCCTGTCTAAGAACTGCAGAAAAACCCAGTTGAAAAAGGTCTGATTTTTTTTAAGGACTTTGAAAGCAACTTGAAAGGGGAAGTGGGGGAGTGAAGCAAAGAGAAATCTGTGCAGTCACTTCAATCTGTTCAGGCGTAGAAGACTTAGTGAGATTGTATCTGTTTTGCTCATGTAATTCTAATTATGAACCAATAACGTGGAATAGAACTAATTTCATTATAACCACTAGTCGGCAATAAAGCGAGTGCACAAAATAATTTGTTGAGTCATGAGGCTCGGATGTGGATTAACTCCAGCACTCATGTGGGCGGCGAGAGGAAGGTCATCCCGCGCCCTCTCAGTTCAGGGCTCGGTCGGCGGGTGTGAGGACCTTGTCTGTGCTGCCTTTGGCCAGTGAATTGCATGTAGACGGAAATGCCACCCTAATTAAATTCTGGACAGTGTGAGAGCTAGCCCCACGGGGATGAGCGAGCAGTGGCCACCACATGCCTCTGTGCCTGGACCACATGGGGCACTCGTGCGGGCGTGTGACCCATGTGCCCCCCAGCGACGGATAAGCCCAGGCTTTAGGGGAAGGAACAGTGGCCTTTTTTAATGATGGGAGTTTGGTCTCTCTTGAGCAAAACAAAGCTGTGTCTTTTCACTCCTGGAGGCATTTGCCGCCCTGTTTCAGGCATAGATTTTCATCCATCCCATTCATAACCCCGTGGGGAGCCGGCACTGACTTTCCCCAGGCACCAAGTCAGAGATCTCGGCCTGGCAAGCTTCATTTTGTTCTCCGACACAAAGGCTCTGAACCTTCCAGGAAATTTCTCTGATGCCTCCCTGTCCATTATTGGCGTCCCCACCCCAGGGTCTCCCCACAATAAGCACTAAGAGAGGGTAATGCTCTCCCTCTGAGTTCCCCTAACCTGCCAGTCACGTTCGGGCCATAGCACTTTATACCCCCAGAGGCAGCTCGTTACTCTTCTGTCTCCCCCTCTGGAGCCTTAGCTTCTTGAGGTCAGTGACACTGTTCTTCACTGGACGTCTGCAGCCTAGCCTGGTGTTGTACATACAGGCGCTCGGTCAGTGTTTGTGGGAGGAGTGTGTGGGCAGGTAGAGACCTGCTGGAAGACAGAAATGATAATAATAGTATATAGTTGTATAATAATGGGGGCAGGGTGTGTATCACGCATTTAGCACCTGGCAAGAGTTAAATGAGATATATACACCTCCAAGTTTTAGAAACCCTGGTGAAAAACCCATAACATAAAATTTACCATCTTAATCATCTTCTAGTGTACAGCTCAGTGGTGTTAAGTACATTCACATTGCTATGCGACCGATCTCTAGAACTTCTTAATCTTGCCGGACCGAATGGCACGGTGTATTTTAAGTGCCTTGTAAGCATTATCTCATTTAAACCTCACAGCGCTAGAGGTACTTGGTAGGGGTAATTAATACTAATACAGGGACCAGGGGTGATCAGTATGCCCATTTTGAGAAGAGAAGCTGGACAGCCGGCCTGAGGTCACACAACTAAGGATGGGTGGAGCTAGACTGGGTACTCGGACATTTTCATTAAGTTCTGCTTAGCAGTTTTACACTACATGAAAATTCCACAGAACTGTGGCTGTATAGAAATTGAAGATTTGTGTTTTACCTTCTGCCAGATCTTTATCCTTCAAAAGTATCTCTGAAATTGTACTGGAAAACAACATGAAAAAATTCGTGCCTTTTTGTCCACTTATCATGATGAGCTCTGGGTAATGTAGACAGCCATTGGCTCCCTATACTGTACATACTGTATGGTAACTACACTGGAATTAAAATTTAAAACCTTAAAAAATAACCCATGCCTTTCCATGAAGTTCATTTTTTTAAATGTTTTTTATTTATTTTTGATACAGAGAGAGACAGAACATGAGAGGGGGAGGGGCAGAGAGAGAGAAGGAGACACAGAACCGGAAGCAGGCTCCAGGCTCTGAGCTAGCTGTCAGCACAGAGCCTGACTCGGGGCTTGAACCCACGAATGTGAGATCGGACTTGAGCCGAAGTCGGAGGCTTAACTGACTGAGCCACCCAGGCGCCCCATGAAGTTCATTTTTGAAACCTAAGAAAAGCATGACCAATATTGACTGTAAAAACGGTTGCAGTAGAGGATTCATAGAATTTTAGCAAAGAAAGGCACCTGAGAAGGTAGCTGAACCCAGACTTACTGTTTTATAAGTGTGGAAACCAAGGTTCAAAGTCACAGTGGAAGTTGAGGAATCATCAAGTTTAGAGCACAGAGCTCTCACTGACTCTCTGATGCTACTTAGAAGACACTTTGGGTTGAATATTAATGATGTTTTCTTTCTGGTTAACAATCCCAGCACCATTTCCCCCCCAAACATTGACAGACTACATTATGAGGGGTTCCCATCTGGGATCCCACACGCATATTAAAAAGTGCATAGAAGGGGCGCCTGGGTGGCTCAGTGGGTTGAGCTTCTGACTTCGGCTCAGGTCATGATCTTTCGGTTTGTGGGTTCAAGCCCTGCATCTGGCTCTGTGCTGACAGCTCAGAGCCTGAAACCTGCCTAGGCTTCCTCTCTCTGACCCTCCCCTGCTCACGCTGTCTCTCACTCTCTCTCTCTCTCTCTCTGTTTCAAAAATAAATAAAACATTAAAAAAAATTTTAAGTGCATAGAAGGGATGTCTGAGTGGCTCACTCGGTTAAGCATCTGACTTCTGCTCAGGTCATGATCTTGTGGTTCGTGGGTTTGAGCCCCGTGTTGGGCTCTGTGCTGACAGCTCAGAGTCCGGACCCTGCTTCAGATTCTGTCTCTCTCTCTCTCTCTCTCTCTCTCTCTCTCTGCCCTTCCCCTGCTCACACTCTGTCTCTCTCTCAAGTGAATAAACATTTAAAAAATGTTTTTAATAGATAAAAAGTGCACAGAAAAGAAGGGATTTGGAAACCTCTGTATAGTATCAACATCCTGGGCCCCCAGGGCAGGAAGGGGGCAATTGCTGGGTGGGCTGGAGGGTTGGAGGCAGAGCCTTTGCCCCTGCACGACCACATCCACCCTGAACATGAAGGTGGCGGTGAGAGGAGGGACTAGGGAGCCCCGGAGGGGGGGGGGGGCAAGGTGGCAGCAGTGGGTGAGGTGGGCAGCCACAGCTCCACCCAAGGAGTGATGTCAGCGCTTGGCGTCACAGCACAGGGCAGCTTGTTGCCAGCATCCTCCATGGGGAATTAGTAGTCAGAGAGAGCTCCTCACCGCACAGGATTCCGCGCAGGGCAAGGGTGACGATGTCCTTCTCACCCTCCACGTGGAGGACTCAAGGGAGGCAGGCAGGCTCACATGAGTAGTTTGATGAAGTGGGTGGCATTGTCATAGCAGCATTTAAAAAAAACATTTAATTTTTATAAGTAATCTCTACACCCAACGTGGGGCTTGAACTCACAACCCTGAGATCAAGAGCCTGCTCTACCGACTGAGCCAACCATGCGTCCCAGTCACAATAACATTTGAAATTAAATGTGCTTTGGTCTATTTTCTTTCTATTTCCTTTCTTTCTATTTCCTTCTTTCTATTTCCTTCAGGGTCTCCACTCCTGTCAGCTCTGTCCTGCCCCTCTAGCTTGATGCTGAGCCCTAATACCCGCCCCCCCATTATCAATGGTCCTTACCCTTTGCCCCTTACCCTACAGCCCCCTTAAAATTTTTTTAATGTTTTATTTATTTTTGAGAGACAGAGGGAGACAGCATGCAGGGGAGGATCAGAGAGAGAGGGAGACACAGAATCCATCCGAAGCAGGCTCCAGGCTCTGAGCTAGCTGTCAGCACAGAGCCCCACCCGGGGCTCTAACCCACAAACCATGAGATCATGACCTGAGCCGGAGCCGAGGCTCAACAGACTGAGCCACCCCGGGGCCCCTCCTACAGCCCCTTTAATAACAAATCTTCTCTAACACCTTCTTTTGTGACCCAGAAACGAAATTCAAGAAAAAGCCACCTAAACTCGTGAGTTCAACACCAAGAGCAAAACACAAAACAAACAAGCGGAAAACCAATATGACGCCCTATCTATAATATCAAGGAGAAACGAAAGTAATGGAAGTAGTTTGTGATGAAATACAGTCAACAGTGACTGTTCCAGCGTGAACAGACGCTGCTGCAGCTGAAGGCATGATGTCGCAGCCGGCTCTGGCTCTCCATCTAGAGCGCCCACCCCCGCGACAGAGCCACTAAAGCGGAGACCCGCAGAGGCACGTGACAACGTAGCTGACTCAAATACCATCGGCAGACTTTGTCCCACGCGGCAGAGAAACTCCCGGCAGGGCTCTGAACAAATGAAGTTCAAAGTTCTCTGCATTTCCATGGTAGACAATTTAGAGTGCCCAAAATGGAAATTTAAAAACTTAAACCTTTCTGTTTAAAGAGAAAACGAGGCTCCGATCGTTATAAACCCTTTTTTTTCATCTCCCAGTGAGCATTGTGAGGAAGGTTGCGGTGTGCTGTCCGAGGTTGGGGGGTCTCCAGCAGCCGTGCCTCTGTCCATGGAGTATTTTCACTGCCCCTGCATCTCCACCCGGGCCACACTTCCAGAACACGCCCTAAGATTGATCCCGGCAGGCTTCTGAGGGCCTCTGACCCTGGGCACCTTCGGCAAAGAGACTTGACTTTGCATCAATAGCACCTGCTACAATGTCTACACAGGGCAGCCCCTCACCCGTGTTTGATGAATGGAGGAAAGGAGGAGGGAAGGAAGGAAGGGAGTGAGGGAGGAGGAAGAGAGGAAGACGTTGTGCCAAGAATTAAATTACACCAGAAGCTGCTCATAAAATACCCCAAGAGACCAGATTTTTCATCGTGGTGCCAATGCAGGATTGACGTGGGAATGTAATCAAACATTCAGTCCCTCCTTGTTGTCATGTAGGCATAAAAATATATAAGTATATTTATATAGAAAGAGAAGCAAATTAATTTCTTTATTTCATGAAAATATATACAGATGTGTATATACACATTCAAAGAATGTGACGGGAAATCTGAAAACAGCATACAGTAGTATTAACTAATTATAACTATCTACATCTTCAATCCAAACACTGACAAGTTTTGACATGAACTGAGTGGTGCAAAAGAAGTTACTGTTTTTAAGATTTTTTTTTTTTTTTTTACAGTTCAAAGCTGAACACAGGACACTATGTCTTCACTGCAGAGAATAAATGTGGCTCCTACCATTTGTCTTTCCTGCCTTCCAAAACAATGAAGGACTTTTTTCGTCAGTACATTTGGTCATTGACAATCACAGGTGTGGTAAGTTATGGGTTTAAGTGGATTGTGTTGCTTGATCCTTAGAAGGACTCTGCTAATAAAGCATCTTAGCGCTATTCTGCTAATAAGCAAAAGGAGGGGTGACACTGGGTCTCTAGAGTCAGGAAGCCAGCTCTCTCAGCCCCCTTCTGTCCCCCCCACCTGGTGACAGTAAGGACAAGAATGCCATAATTCTACTGTACTTTCCAAAGCAAGTTTTCTGCCCCCAGAATCATAGGGTTCTGGGAATTACTGTCCCAGATGGAGGACTCCTTTACCATTCTTTAGTTTTGTCACCGCCCTGCAAGACGACAGCAAGACCCAGCTTTCCGAATATTTTTCTTTGTCCTTCGTTCTATGGCTATTTTTCTAAGACTATTTCTAAGGCTATTTTTCTTAAAGTGGTTTTAGGTTCACAGCAAAATCGAGAGGAAGGTACAGAGATTTCGCAGGTTGCCCCTGCCCCCAACGTGCCCAGCCCCCCCTACTATCAATGTCCCACACCAGAGAGGGACATTCGTTACAATCAGTGAACCAGCGATGACACATCATCCTCACCCAACGTTCACAGTGTACATCATGGTTCTCTCTTGGTGTTACACAGTCTGAGCAAATGTATAATCACGCGACACGTCGTTATGGTATCATAGAGTATTTTCGCTGCCCTGAAACCGCTCCGTGCTTACCCTCTCATCTCTGTGTCCCCCCAGCCCCTTGCAGCCACTCATCATTTTATCGTCTCGTCTCCACAGTTTTGCCTTTCCCAGAATATCATACCGTTGGACTCATATAGTATGTATTCTTTCCAGGTTGGCCACTTTCGCCTAGTGGTATGCATTTAAGGTTGTCCATGTGTTTCCATGACTCGATAGTTCCTTTCTTTGGACACTGAGTACTATTTCATTTTGGAGTGCGCCATCTTGCTTGCTTCCAAGTTTGGGCAACTATGAATAAAGCTGCTGTAAATATCTGCACGTAGGTTTCTGTGTAGACCCAATTTTCCGCTCCTTTCAGTTAACGGCAAAGAGGGCAACTACTGGACTGTGTGGTAAGCGTGTGTTTAGTTTTGAAAGGAACTGCCAAACTGTCCCCCAAAGTGGCTCTACCATTTTGCATCCCCGTCAGCAATGAATGGGGGTTCCTGTTGTCCACAGCCTCGCCGGCATTTGGGGTTGTGTTAACAGATTCGGGTTGGCAGATATTTTGGTTTTTAGCACCTTTGGTGCCTCTGAACCATGGTGATCAAGGAGGTATGGCCCCTGCCCTTGTGGGGCTTCCATGCCAGAAAAGGGGGCGACAGTAATTGTATGATTATGTAAATCAACATAACCACACAGTGTGGGACGGCTTCAGGAAGCTGTGAGGGCGCACAGAGGGGCTTGGCTTAGTCTGGAGCCTTTGTGATGTGAATCACTTACACTTTGGTGTATACTGTACCATTTACAGGGCACCCGCAGCGTACCAGCTCCTAGACCAGTCCCATTCCATTGACCTTCTCCAGTTCTGTAAAGAGGGTACGACTGTACCCCATTTCCTGGTGAAAGAAACTGAAGCTGAGAGAGAGAGAGAGAGAGAGATCAGGAAACCTGCCCAGGGCTGGCAGGGCCCAGGCTAGGGTTTGAATGAGGACGGTCAAGCTTCAAAACTCTGCTCTTTCTCTACCCTGTGCTCCCTCCTCAGATGACAAGGGTCTCCGGGAGCACCGATGACGGTTCTTGCAGGGAGGACAACCGGAGATGCCACACTTGCTCCACTGAAAATCTGTCCTCTGCCTCAGCCGGTTCCCCTCCAGCCCACCCTCAACAGGCTACCAAGCTGCTCATGTCCCTTTCCTGCCTAAACTCTTGAGAGCACCCCAGGACTCTTGGTCTAAAAGTCCTTGGCTTAGTATCGCATGCCGGGGACCCTCGTTCCCCTCCGCACATCACTTGCTTGACAGAAGCACCATGCTAACTCCGTTGCTCGTGCCCATGTCTGTTCCTATCATGCCCTTAGCCCTCTTTCCTATCTAGCCCAGTCCTGTCTCCCAAGGTCATCATCACGGAGAAGGAGAGAAGAAGAAAACTCCTTTTCTCATCACATTTCACAATTTTGGCTGTGGCCAGATTTATCAATAGATAATTATCAACCTCAAGTTCACCATTTTTCACTTGCCAAATAGGTATAATTTAACTAGTTTCTCTTTCCAAGGAATAGAAAGTATGCTTATTGGAATAAATTTGGGGTTTTTTTGATATGCACATATGGTTTAATCTTATTAAGTTTATTTTTTTATTTTTGAGAGAGAGAGAGAGAAAGAGTGAGAGAGCATGAGCAGAGAAGGGGCAGAAAGGGGAAGAATTCCAATCAGGCCCTGCCCTATCAGCGCTAAGCCCAACATGGGGGCTCGAACCCAGGAAGAGTGAAATCATTATTTGATCCGAAATCAAGACCAGGCCACTTAACCAACTGAGCCACCCAAGAACCCCCATATTTTTTATTTTAAATGAGCTGTACACTCAACATGGGGCTCAAACTCACAACCTTGAGATCAAGAGTCATACGTTCTACCCAGTGAGCCAGCCAGTAGCCCCTGGAATAAATTTTAACCACATTTTTTAAATGACAAAGTGCTGTCTCTTACAATATTTTAATTTGGTCTACAATCTTCATTCTCATTTCATAGACTAGCTTTTTATGTCTTTTATTTAAACGAATAAGTCTTGAGAAAAAAATAAAGGATGGCTCAGTTATTACATGTGATAATTAATCTCTGAAATTAAAAACTGTCCTCTGTCCTACTGATTTACAAAGAACCTTTTAACGGGCAAAAGAAACTGCTTAATAATCTGCCTTCTGGAAAATAAAAAAAAAAGCCAATAATTTTTTGCAGGTGAAAGGGCTTCTCTTCAAGATAACACACGGTTCCAGTTTTTAAATCTTATATGAGGGTTAGGGTACTAATTATTTTTGACATTGTGGTGGTAACCCATTTGAAAAAAGGCTGAAAGAAAATTTTCCCCAGCCTCCTGAGTCCCCACTTTCCCTCCCGATAGGCCTGGCCCCCAAAGTCCCAGACTCATAAATAGATCAAGAATCACACGCCTGCAGGGGGACACAATCACGGGTTTGACAATTCCACCAAAGAGACACCAGGGGGCACTGTAGGACCATGTTTCGTGATGTTAGGCGCCATTTTACCCTTGGACTTGAGAAAATAATTTCTTGAAAAAACTGTTAACCTTCTGAGCCCCGGACGTCATTTTATTTATTACTTTCAATATGCTATTGCCACTCATCTTAACTAGCTGGGCTTGGAAGGTTATTTTAAAGGACAGTGCCCTAAAAAGAGAGATACAATCAACCTTCCTCTTTGTCTTACCTCCCTGTGGAATGTCTCTCTGGGTGTGTGTGTGTGTGTGTGTGTGTGTGTGTGTGTGTGTGTGTGTGCGTGTGTGTGTGTGTACACGTTTTATTGTTAGTTTTACAATTGAAGAACCATCCAGAGGATCCATAACTAAATTGTAGGGTATGTCCCTCACAAAATCTTCATGTTTCAGGCAAAGAGTCTTTTTTTTTTTTAACTATCTTCACTCATTTATCGATTCAATACCAGCAAATATTTACTGAAGCCCTTAATGTGCCTGGTCACAGCACAAGACAAGAGCCATGTCCCATCCCTCATGATGTAAAGGTGACTCTCCTCACTCCTATGAGCAGACTTCCTCTTAGAGGACCCAAACTCATACGTGAAAGGGGCCACTTTTGTTTAAATCATTTTTCTTTTCATTGCTCTCCAGAAATAGATTTTTTCACATTAAAATAATAAAAATAACTGCTTTCTATATGTGATAGTCTCAAACTGAGCATGAGGGTTTCAAACTCTCTTTCTGGAACTGCATGGAAAGGGCCTGAATTTTTATTAACTGAATGAAATGGATGCTTGTCTTTTTCTGGATTTTTTTTTCCTTTCAAAGCCCTATGTCGATTAGAATGAAGTACAGTGTTTTGAAATTCAGCAAGAGACCAGGGACAGTGCCACCACTCTTGGCATCCAGGTCTTCCTGGACCCTGCTAGGCAGCCCTGGCACACAGGGCTGGTCAAAATGGGGTACAAGAAGTAGGTCTGTTTCCTCCTCTTCCCTGCTCCATTCAGTCCCAGTGGTTTGTAAAAACGAGGAGCAAGTACTGTCACACAGACATTTTACATCCATTATCTCACTTAACGCTCACAGTGACCCCACAAACTACCGCCATTTCCCCAGCAGAGCAAACTGAGACTGGAAGAGGTTAATTCTTGGCCCCAGGCCACAAAACCTGCATCCAAACCCAAGCCGGTCCACCTCCAAAGGTCATGTGCCTTCTGCTACTCAATGTAAACCTCCCAAAGACTGAAAGTGACACTGCTGTGTGCTTATGGAAGCCCATCTATTTCCTTGCTGTGCACATAGCTGGACTACATATCCCAGCCTCCCTTGCAGTAAGGTGTGGCCTTGTGAGTGGCTTCCAGCCAATGGGATGTGAGTAGAAGTGAGGCATTTCCCCCACCACCCCCCACTCCCTCTCACCCTCCCTACCCATCCCCCATGGGGCCATCCAGGCTTGCTCATCTCTCCTACAACATCTTTCACTCCCCTTCTCTGCCTGTCTCAGTTCAACAACTAACTTCTAGGCTGTCGGGAATGGAAGAGCCACAGAACAAAAGAAGCGTGGGTCCCTGAATCACCACATGGAAGGAGCCCACTGGACACTGACATTGTTGGATCCACAAGCAAGATATAACTTCTATTATATTAAGTCACTGTGATTTGGTTTGTGAAGTAGTCAGCCTTTAATAAATAGTATGCAAGGACGCAAGGAAGGATGATGGCATCCATGAAGACTTCCATGCACCCAACCAGGGGTCCGGGGGCCTTGCTCTGGTTCTGTGATAATGAACTTGTCAGTCTCTCTGCTCATCAGTAAAAGATGGGCATAGAAACAAGTGATCTCTAAGCCCTTATCCTGATCTGAGAAAGCCTTATAACTCTTCACCCACTGGAGTGTGTGTCCCCCCCTATTCATCCTTATTTGTGGGAACAAAGTTGTTTGGACCAAGAATGGCTTGGCCCAAACTCCTACGCATGCAGTTTTCCTTTTCATATAACGCCTTTCCTGCACCTGCTGGGCAGCCAGAGACAGATACGCCCCTCTCAGCCACAGCAGCAATGTGAGATGTAAGTTGTAGCGGCAGGGGGATGGGTATCTTTAAATGGCTCTAGCCTGGCATGTCAAAATCTCCCCCAAGCCCACTGTGGTCTGCAAGGGAATAATAAGCACCTTCCACCAAGAGCAGGGTTGACTGCAGACCAAGACACTGAGAACTGTTGGGCATGAGGAAAATAAATAGAAGGCGTTCTGCTCTTTGAAAGCGCCGATTCTTCAATTGATGTCACTTTGACATGATACTTAAGATATTAAGAATATCTCCAATGGTTCGTGTGCTATCATTTTCTGTCACTGAACGTGATGTGCTCAAAATGAAGATAGTGTTAATATAGAGAAAGATGGAACTGAGAATTTTAATCACACAAACTCCTGGCTGAATCAGGAAAGGGGTTTGCTGTCTGCAGCTCTGTGATTTCTGCTGGGTCCCCATGCTGAAATTAATTCCGCCCTCTTCTGGTCTGCCGTGGCACTTTCCGGAGAAAAGACGGGAATGCTCACAAACCACCCCTGAGCCTACAGCATCCACCGCTCCATAAACCCCCCAAGGACTGGGAAATTGGCCATATCATCCCTGTGGCCTCACAGTGCCCACGGTAGGCATTTGTTGCATCAAATACTATGGTTTCTAGAGAGCCAAAGGGTTAAGACCTGGGTGTTTGAGAGTTGTGACAAAGTGGGGGTACAGATGTAAAAACCTAAATCTCCGTTATATATGGTGGCAGTAATGGCCTGTCTGGATGTGTCAGAAAAGAGAGGGGCGGAGTACATGCTCTTAATATTAAGATATAAAATATTAAAATAAATTGGATTAACTGTTACGGTGGACACTGATTTTCTTCCTTCCTCAGTTCCTGTGTAACCTCTTCTCTGATCTCAGGAGGAGGGGCGGGCATGGGTGGGGTGGGTGCCGAGCTCAGGCTTGGCCATTCACTATCCCTCCTCTTCCATCCCACTCACTGGCCGCATAGAATCCGTGCCTGGAAATTTTCTGCTGAACCACGGCCCCCTCTATTTCTACCCTTTTAGGTTGTTTTTCTGTCCCTTGTAAACGGAAGAATCCAGACTACGCAAGCTATTGACGGGACCCACAATATGAACTGCTCTAAGGCATCGGCACCTGGCTCAACGCAACTTCTAAATTACCATAATTACCGAGGGCAAAATCCAAGGTTAATGATGAAACCAATTAATGCATATTTAAAATATATAAAAGTGTTCCATAGCTACTACAAGATGAAATAAGGTTAATTAAAGTAATTTTCAAAATATTAACAGAACCATAGTTCCAGCAAGTGCAGGGACATTATCAGCACATTTGAATCATTAAAGGATTTCAACAACTTATAGAGCCATAGATGGAGCGTTTATGTTTGTGAAGGTCAAAAAAGGATACCCTGCAGTGAGCCTCTTTTGTTATTATATGTGGTAGCATTGTTATATATGAGATTTAAACTGCTCTAATATTATTTGTAGATTTCTATTTATGAAAAAGGCTGAATTGCTTCTAGGAAAAATAATTGATGACGTTTAACCATTCACCAACGGACAGTTATTTGTAGATACTTAAACGTGAACGTCTATCTGAGCGTGGTAATCTGTCATTTTTAGTGCTGATGTGACTCTCTATAAGAGCACAGTTGAGTACAAAGTGGCAATGTTTTTGTACGGTTACTGCTACTTTGATTGATAACAAGAAAGTATGGCTACCATTTTTAATTTTTAAAATGCAAGATTATTCTGGAGTAAATTAACCTAATCACACAGCTCAAGTAAATTAACGTCAGTTCATTACCTAATAGCAAAAATAATATTAACCTAAAGAATCTAAATCCACTTCTGACACATATTCAATTTTTATAATGTTACGTTGACAGTTTTTTTCTGGATTATATGTGGTGGCTTCCAGCATTAGCTTCTCGGCTAATTGGAAATGTTGAAAGTGAGAACACAAATATTCCCATGGTGTTGAAGAAGGTTGCTCCCAGAATTGATCTAGCCATATTACAATTCAGACACCACTTCACTAAAACACCATTGGGCATTTTGCATGGCAAGCCTCCCATAAATTCACCCAGGGAGAAGGTCTCAGAGTTTTCGCTCCTGTAGCAAAGTGGGATTTTTTTTTCTAAGGCAGCCCGGCAGCTCTCATTTGGAGAATTCGGGTTTTCAAGCCATCGCTCCCCCCTGCCCCCCCCACCCCATCTGCTTTTTGGGAGAGTCCACAGAACCAGCACTGTCTCCCCCAGCACCCTGGGGGGACCGGTGCCTAGATTTTCCACAAATGGGGCCACCCATGGGGCACACAGACTGGAGGAAAGGCCCTGAGCTCACAAAATGTCTCCTTGGCTTTTCGCAGCTTTCAGATTTGGGAAATTTATGTTGCAACCTTGAGAGAGGCAAGAGTAAATACAGAGCAGGCCAGCTATTTGTTTTCCTGTTGACCAACTCTGCGAGTTCAGACTGGAAACCCTCCAAGGACTGAGGCCTCTCCTCAAAAAGCAAAGTGTTAACCCTGAATGCTTAGGCTGTTTTCCCCGCCGGTTCTGCACCTCTCTGTCTCCCATCTAGAAAGCTCCGGAATATCTCTGGGCTTACGCTCGCTATTTCTCTTGCTCACTGATGAGTCTGTTCCTGTTTATCACTGGGGCCAAAGACAGTGAAGAAGGAAGCCCAGGGACCACAGAGTAGAGCAACTGAGAGGAGCATCTTGCAGAAAGGCTGCCTTGAACCGGGCCCCTACGTGCTGAGCGAAACTTCCTTCGACTGGGGGAGTGAGTCACCCACGCAGAACCAAACTTTTCTCGCTTTAAGTATTTGCCACACACTCCATTGCAATCGTGGTCTTCATCTTAGGGATCCTTACTCTTCTCGCTGGAAATGTGACAAGTCAGCACGGCCTTTACTCGTTGTCCTTGTTCCCCTGAACACGAGACACGCGGGTGATAGACCAGCCTAGGTAAAATGATGATCTTAAATCTCTTAATCACTCCTTATTGTTAGTACCGTCCACTGTGTTTACCATTCTACAAACTTTAAATATAATCTTTTTGTAAGTATAAGATTGCTACACCCTCTCTATGGGAACCATGGGAAATGGGTATGCAATTTTAAAAATATTGTTCATTTCATCACCCACAGTTAAGCATTTTTAACATTTTTATATATTTTTCTCTTTCTCTCTCTCTCTGCTGGTTAGGCTATCTGTATGCTGATTGTTTTTCATTTGATCTTATATCATAAATATCTTCTCAATATTTATTAGCAATTATCTTCAAAACTGAGATTTTTTATGACTTCGCTAATATTCCATCATCAGAAGGTGCCATCATGTTCTTAACGAATCTCCTGTCATTGGCTATGGAAGTAAACTTCCAGTAAACTCATTTCTATGTAAGGCTCTGGCCACATCTCTCAGGAATTACTGACAATAGATTCCTAAAACTACTGGGTCAAAGTGTAGGAGCAGTGTTAATGTTCTTAAAATTTTTTTTAATGTTTTTTATTTATTTTTGAGAGACAGAGAGAGACAGTGTGAGTAGGAAAGGATCAGAGAGAGAGGGAGACAGAATCTGAAGCAGGCTCCAGGCTCTGAGCTGTCAGCACAGAGCCCGATGTGGGGCTCAAACCCATGAACCATGAGATCATGACCTGAGCCAAAGCCAGATGCTTAACCGACTGAGCCACCCAGGGGCCCCCAGTGTTAACGTTCTTAACATTTTTTGCCAAACCGCTTTTTCCAAAGGAGGCCTATCAGTTTACTCTCCCACCAGTAGTGACCGAGATGCCTTGGTTTGCTGTGTTCTTATCCACCTGGAGGATTGCTGGATTTCATCCTGGCCAGTATAATAGACCCCTCTGCTGTGGGCACAGGTGGTGCGGCCCAGGGACGGGGCAGGTGGTAGACTGGTAGTCAAGAGACCTGGGCTTGAATTTTGGGCCTTCCATTAATCAGCTCTGTGACTTTGTGGAAAACCGTTTGCATGAAAGACAAAAATTTGGAATGGTGACGTGCCTGGGTGGCTCAGTCAGTTGAGCATCCAATTCTTCATCTCAGCTCACGTCGTGATCCCAGGGTCATGGGATCAAGCCCTGCATTGGGCTCCACACTGAGCATGGCGTCTGCTTAAGATTCTCCCCCCTCCCTTTCTCCTTCTGCCCCTCTACCCCACTCTCACCCTTTCTCTAAAATATTTTTAAAAATTGGAATGATAATGAATGCCCAGATCAGATAATAAATAAGAAAATGCCTTATAAATGTAAAGTGTAAGGTTTTTTTACTACATAATTTACTATTACTACCCATGGCTACCAGGACCTAAGAACTGGGATGCCTGGGTGGCTCAGTCAGTTGGGCCACCAACTTCAGCTCAGGTCATGATCTCACAGTCTGTGGGTTTGAGCCCCGTGTCGGGCTCTGTGCTGACAGCTAGCTCAGAGCCTGGAACCTGCCTCCGATTCTGTGTCTCCCTCTCCCTCTGCCCTTTCCCTGCTTGCTCTCTGTCTCTCTCTCTCAAAATAAAATAAAGACATTAAAAAATAAAAAAAAAAGAAAGAAAAATTAAGAATCGAGTATAAAAATTATACCAAACAACGAAATGTTAGAAAAATGTTGATTTAAGGTCTTCTTTTAAAAAATAAGAGGCGGTGACATTCTTATTAGCATATTTTCTCACGTTTCTTTCTGAGCTCACACACAAAACATTACGCCATTTCTGGAATCTCAGATGACCCTAACTGTAACGTATGAACATTGGATGTTGTCTTGGATCATGCAGAATAAACCAGTAGTTCACACTTTTATGGAAGGTGGATTCGGGTGGCAGTGGCCCTTGGATGGAGATGGCAGAAACGCAAGAAAACTTTCAGTCTGAACAGTCGCAACTCAGTACAAAGCCTTCCCCCTAATCAGGCTGCTCTGTTCCCTCCAGTCCATCCTGTGGAAGCACCGTCCACGCTCTTTCCCTCTTCTCCTCGTTCATCTCTAGCTGCATTTCTTTCGAGGTTTGCCCAGGCGCTCCTTCTCCTACCATCTTTCCCAGCTCTCCTCAAACAAAAGCTTTCTGGTTTTTAGATTCTTCCTTGTGAAGCCCCCAGGGCGGCTCCAGATTGCCCGCTGCTCTGGGAGATCCTTTCATCATTTCCAGTGCGCCAGTATTTCCTCCCGGTCCACACTGTCAATAATTCGAAGAAAAAGATGCTTCCCTTGCATTTGCAGCTCTATGCACACTCTTGGCCCAAAATCAAGGGGCCCGAGAGGTTGACAAAGAGAGAAAATTTTACCCGGGGCCAAGAAGTCATTTTCCCAGTAACTCCCACTGGGGAAACTTGCTCTAGACCTTGTCTCTCTTGGTTTGGGGGGCAGGGAGGGCAGATCCGTGCCTCCAACCACACTGCTTCTGGGGACTATTTTTCCCCTCATTAATTGTGCTGACAGGATAAGAATAGCTCACAACCCAGCAGCAAAGACTAATGTGGACAGTTTTATTCTTTCCTCATTTTTCCCTTCACCCTACTCCCCCTGAGGCACCTTCTACCCTCCTTGCTAAATATATATCTCCTTTCTGATAAAATGTCACTGTTGGGTTTTTTTTTAAAGCTAAAGAAGAGGTTGAGTTTCAGTACAATCATTACGATTCTCAGAGAAATATTAATGTTTTAAAGGCAACAATGTCATATTCACATTCTGGAGAGGTGAAACGTGAGTGCCTTTCAGTGTCAATTCTACACACATTCCAACTCCCAAAGACTTAGTGAGGACACATGTGATTGTAAGAAACAGAAAGCCACCCAAATTATTTAAGTCAAAGGACAGAATAGAGGTGAAGGGAGCCACCCCAGCCTTTCCAGCACATCAAGCTTGGAACCTGTGGTTTATGAAAGAGAATCCTGGTTTTCCAGGCAGTGAGAGAAACTGTGCTGGACAAAAGAATTGCTACAATATGGACAGGTAAAATCCGTTGCTTCTCATCGGGCAACTCGTAGAGTTCAGAGAGCCCTGATGGTTTTGAAGAGCTGGGAGAGAAGGCTACTGGGGCCCGCCTTCCGCCCCAGTGGGATATAAAGATTACAACCATGTATGTCTACAATTGGGGCATTAGGTCCTGGGCAATGACCCAAGACAACTTTCCTCAGACTTTACAACATAGTTACAACAAGAGCATTTGGCAACCGTCCTGAGAAGAGGTTCTGAGAAAGAGCTCGGAGACCCAGCCAAATATAATCACCTCCCAAAATTAGGTCAAAGTTGTCAGAGTGAGTTGAAGACCTGGAAGCAGAAGTCAGAGCACTGACCAGTCAATCTGGAAACAAATTCACCATTGGCCTTCTTCAGAAGCCAGTCCTGGGGAATCTCTCTGCTTTACGGGCAATAGTGTTTTAAGAAAACATATCAGAAGGACAAGATGAAATCTAAGTTGGCCATGGCTACCACCAAAGGGAATCATTCCATAATCCAGAACTTTCAACTACTTCTTTCTTTCCGTGCCATTTCACATTTCGTTTTTATTTTAGTGCCCTTTTATTTGTAGAATCATCTTGTAACTTTTTCACAGCCACTGAAGCAAAGATGCTGGACAAGGGTGTGAATGGCTTCCAACGCAAGGACCCACAGTGTGGGGAACAGTGGAGCTTCATGCCGGCTCCCAGCCTCAGCCTTGGCACTCTGGTTCCACCCTGCAACTTCCAGCCCCCAGTCTTCTCAGCTTCCACAAACCCAGGCAAGATGGAACCGAGCCTGGTTCTGGTGTCACTAGTAACAAACAAGAGATGCAGTGGCATTCTACCAAGACTTAGCTCCTGCCATAAAGTCAGCACTGCCTCAGACTCCAATCCTGCATGGTAGACCAGTTCCGTGGGTTGAGTTAATAGGCTATGCCCTCCTTAAGCCCCTTAAGCCATAGACCCTGCTTCCCAGGTGCCACAGCTGTTGAACTTGAGGACATGAAAAGGATAAGTACAGCAGTCCTTTGGACCATCAGAAATTCTCCTTCTATTGCCATCAAATGAGATGAAATCTGTGAAGGGACTTTGAAAATAATACAGCGTAAGGAGATGTGAGGCCGTACAAAGGAGAGGACGAGGGATCTCCCAACACCTATGTCAGGCAAAAGTTGAAGAAATGCTATCACTAACATTTGGAATTCAAAATTCAAAGGAGAGAGTTAACGTCAAACACAGTCGGTCTGTAGAAGAGGCAAAAGTGCTGTCCAAATGGCCCTGGTGCTTGCTGTCATTTCCAGCCTCTGCTAGCTGGTCCAGGGGCCATGTGACTCCCTTTGGCCAAAAGCCTTCTGAGCAGACGGACTGACAGTCTGTGCATCACTGTGGCCCAGGGTGCTCACCAGCAGAAATGAGTCCCGCCCCCACCCCCACCCCCACCCCTACCCCCACCCTCGAGTCCTTCCTGCTTCACTGCCCCTGGAAACCCCATGTGCACTGGGAAGGCACCTGGATCCCTGAGTCCCTGGATGGAACAGCGCCTGCCAGCCCGGGATGCAAACCCTGGTCTAAGGACTAAGCCACAGATTCCACTGCCTATGTACTCTTTAGTATAACAAAGCCTATCTTATAAAATGCATTGATTGTTTTTTTCTTTTTAATTACATTTCTTCAGGAACTTCGTGCTCTTCCGAGGTGCTCATGATGAGTGTAAGGGACTGTAAATAAGTGGCTTGTGCCCTGTGTCTATGCCACCAGTGTGCTAGGTGTTAAAGAAGAAAAGAGAAGCCATCCCAAATCAGATAATGCTTTATATATACAGTGAATAGACGTCTAACCTGATGGTTCGGTGGATTAAATAAAACAGCTGACTTTGGCACTCAGAGGTCTTATTCTGATAGTCATGTATTTTCTCCAGGACCCTAAGTAATTTAATCTCATCTCTGCTTTTGTTTTAAGATGTAGGGAAAGACCTGCCTCAGAGGGTTTTGGTGGGCAATAAAAATAACTGTGAAGCACTTTTCCGGCACAAAGTGCTGCATAAATGCTTAATGATTTCCTTTAATGATATCACAGACAGGGGCACTGTACTTTTAGGTGAAATATTTTCATTTGAGTTATAGCACGTAATACTCCGGATGTCAAGGCCTGATGGATGGCTGAAATAAGGATCTTTTGTTTTTCTGGAGTCTGGATAATTTAATCATTCTCTTTTATCTCCAAAAATCACATCTAATTAAACATATGCAGGGCTCAGATCTCACAGAGGAGGTTAGTGATCGTGTATATAAAGAGAAGGGACTTTGTCAGACACCACGAGTAAGACAGTCTTAAGACCAGCAGATCTGGGGCACCTGAGTGGCTCAGTCGGTTAAGCATCCAGCTTCAGCTCAGGTCATGATCTCACGGTTCGTGGGTTCGAGCCCCACGTTGGGCTCTGTGCTGACTGCTCAGAGGCTGGAGCCTGTCTTCGGATTCCATATCTCCCTCTCTCTCTGACCCTCCCCTGCTCGAACTCTCAAAAATAAATAAAAAAACATTTAAAAAAAGAGCATCAGTTTTATTCATGAATTCTGCTCTTGAGGAAAAAATACCCACTTGGGCACCTTTTACATTTTTTCAATTTATCTATTTTTATTTACTTATTTTTTACTGGGGGGGGCACTTTTAAAAAATAACTTAATTTGGGGCGCCTGGCTGACTCAGTCTGTTAAGCATCCAACTTCAGCTCAGGTCATTATCTCACGGTTTGTGGGTTCGAGCCCCGCATGGGACTCTGTGCTGACAGCTCAGAGCCTTGAGCCTGCTTCAGATTCTGGGTCTCCCTCTCTCTCTGACCCTCCCCTGCTCGCACTGTCTCTCTGTCTCTCAAAAATAAATAAAAAACATTTAAAAAATAGAAATAAAATAAATTGATTTACAAAACCATAGCCTTATACTGAGTGCAGGTTAGAATCTCAAAGGGTGGACATCTGCTGTCTCACACAGGTGGGCATTTTATTCTCTGGAGCGGGAAACAGAGCCTTTGGTCAAACATATCTATCCACCATGCAAGGGCCACCTTCTTCTCTGGAATTCGTCGTCAAAGCAAAAATAAGAAGGGAAAAGGCAGTGACAGTTTTTTGGGGTTTTTTTACAAAAATGTAGTTATAGGGACACCTGGCTGGTGGAGCATGTGACTCTTGATCTCAGGGTTGTCAGTTCCAGCCCCACAAAGGGTGTAGAGATTACTTAAAAATAAAATCTTAAAACAAAAACAAACCCTCCCAAAATGTAGTTAATAGAATCCTTTTACTATGTCCAATACACGTCATAAACTAAATGGGTTTGAGAAGCTCTGCTTTACAGGTCAGTTTGCCAACTTCTAAGAGTTCATTTCCATCCAGGCTTCCCACTTCGGAGTTGTTCCTATTTGCATGCGCCCCTCACCCTCCCACGCACCCTCTCATGGCAGCTACCGTCCACCCACGCGTACTCTGTGCCAGCTTTTGTACAGCTTGGGCAACGCAATCTCAAGTACTTCATGCAATAGTCCTGGAGGGCAGGAGTTCTTGATCACCATTTTTCAGAGAAGGGAATGATGTTTGGCAAAGTTAAATAAGTAACCCCAAACCCTGCCGTAGCAAGGAGTAGATCCCGGATCCAAACACGGGCCGTCTGCTCCAGTTGCTCCTGGTGGCTCCTCTAATATGCCTTTTCACACAGCTTCTCCTTAGATGGTGAGGAAGGGACGGGGGAGGATGGAGAAAAGAAGGGGAGGAAAGTGAGCAAAATGACTGCTCCTTCTATTTCGTAGAAAGAAGGAAGATGTAGAGCGGAAACAACCGTCCAGATTTTCCAGGCACTTTACACATTTTTATGAAAAGGGAAAAGATACACAGACAAGTGAAATGGTTTTTACAAGGACACCGCCGTACCTTGAATAAATAAAAACGAAACACAGTTACGATGGATCCAGAATCAGTATGCAAGATTTTCAACTCCCAGTCTGTTCTTTCCACCATGGTATCCCCTGCCCCACTCTACTCTCGTTAAAAAAAATAATAATTTAGGGGTGCCTGGGTGGCTTAGTCAGTTGAGCCTCCGACTTTAGCTCAGGTCATGATCTCATGGTTTGTGGGTTCGAGCCCCCTGTCAGGCTCTGTGCTGACAGCTAGCTTAGAGCCTGGAGCCTGCTTCAGATTCTGTATCTCCCTCTCTCTCTGACCCTCCCCTGCTCATGCTATCTCTCTCTGTCTCTCAAAAATCAATAAAAAACATTAAAAAAATTTTAATTAGTGAATTTACCTCTTCATAAAATATATATGTGTGTAAATGGTTTAAATTGTTGCAATGACCTGGAAAAGCCATCTATCATACACTTTTGTGTGGAGGGAAAGGTCAACCCCTAAATTCATTCACTGTTCATTCAGCTCATGTTTTAGAGTATTTCCCATAGGGAGGGTTCTGTGTTGGGGTCAGAAGACAGTTCCCACCTGGGCTGATTGGTCCTTTCAGACATGAGCAGTTTTCAGTCCAATTAATGTAAAATTTGAAAGATTTGACTCTTCTATCCTACACCAAGGGTCCCAAGAAAAAAAAAAGTAGTGAAATTTATCCAAAACATTGATTCTTAATAGTATCCTTTCAATACTTGAATCGTTTGCCTATTTTTTAAGCTTACTTATTTATTTTGAGAGAGAGAGAGAGAGAGCATGAGCAGGGGAGGGGCAGAAAGAGACAGAGGGAGAGAGAGAATTCCAAGCAGGCTCCACAACGTCAGCGCAGAACTCGATGCAGAGCTCAATCTCACGAACCGTGAGCTCATGACCTGAGCTAAAACCAAAGAGTAGGACACTTAACCGACTGAGCAACCCAGGCACCCCTCCCTTTTGCCTATTTCTATAGTAACTGATACATTTTTAAATATGGTGAAGGAAGGTATTTCATGTATTCACCAAAGATTTATTACACACCTACTGTGTGCAAGGAAACTTCTAGGCAATCGGGATGCATTGTTAAATAGACAAAAATATCTACCCTCATGGAGACTATATCCTAATTGGGAGAGACTGGAAAGAAAGAGTGACCATAATGAATATGTAAATTATGTATGTTTTTTAGAAGGTGATGTGGGTTAGAGAGAAACAAAATATCAAGGGATAAGCGGAGATTGGAATTTAGAGGGGAAATGGGGGCAGATTGCAATTCTAAATAGGACGGCCAGTGCAGGCCTCCCTGACAATGTCTGAGCATACTTAAAGGTGACACTCTTAGCTTCATGGACTTCTGGAGGGGAGAACATTCCGGCAGAGTAAGCGGCCAGTGCCGGGCTCTCAGGTAGGAGCTGTTGGCAGGCCAGGTTGCTGAAGCCCAGTGAGCAAGAGACAACGCAGACGGAAGGAGATCAGGGAGCTAAGCTGGGTGGGGGGGAGGGTCGTGGCTCAGGCAGGGCCTCCTAGCTCACTGTGAGGACCTGGCGTGACTCTAAGTGACATGGGGAGTCCCTGAGCAGTTACAGGCAGAGCAGTGACAGGAAGACACTCGGGTTTTGAAGGAATCACTCTAGCTTCTGTGCTGGAGACAGACTTTAGGGGCAAGGGGACAGGCAAGCTGACCAATGAGAAGATACTAAAGCGTCATGTGGAAGAGATCCAGATGTGAAACGAAGGTGGTTCAGACCAGGGGGCTGGCAGAGGAGCTGGGAGAAATAGTTGGATTCTGGATATATTTTGAAGATAGAGCCACAGATTTTCTGGGCAGCCCGGACGTGTGGGAAGGACATGAGGAAAAGAGAAGATTCCAGGATGATGCCAAGGTTTTTTAGTTTGAGCGGCAGGAAGACCACTTCCTGGTTGGGGGGGATTGTGGGTAGAGCCAGCTTGCAGCTGTGATTTCAGAACTGGGGAGGGTGTGAACCTGCGTTGGGAGGAAGGTGTCATTTGGGGAGTAACCCCCTATGAAAGCCATGAGACTCGACAAGATCACCAAGGGGCGTATGCTGTCTAGTAAAAGCTGGTGAGAATAACCCACCCATCTAATTGGAGGATTTCACTTTTCCCAAAACTGTAGGAACAGGGAGAAATGATTAAGAGCAAAAGGATCGGCTGACAATGATTTATTTTGTAAACAGCCCTTGAAAGGAAAACAAAACCAAGGAAGCAAATTTAATTTTTAAATTTATTTTTCTCAATTCTGGTCACAGCCTTTGGCCAGGGGCCCGAGGCCACTGTACAGAAAGCTTACAAACATTTGGGCGAGAAGCGAGCATGGAATTTCTTGTGTGCACGAAGATACTGGCACCAGACAAAACCAGAAAGTGCAGCAAAGCCCCAGAGCCCACGATCTTTCATTAGTGTCCCTGGGAGACTACATATCATGTCTGCAGAGCGGGCCCAGGATCCAAATGTGACATTTGGATCCTCCGTGAGAGGGACCCCCACATAAGTGCCACGTGGCCTCTACGGCACTGGCAGATATTTATATAAAAATGTCTACCCTTCTGAAATCTACCATCATCACCGTCATGAATGGGAGACTGAGGCTTTCCCATGATTCTAGAATCTCCCCCCAAATGTTCAGATTGTGAGGTGACTGTACCAAGTCGCTGATCACTGCATTCGTTCCCTAAGCATCTGTGGCAAGTCATCGCAGCTCCAGCCGCCTCCAAGAGAAAAGTGAGTGCGCCCTGCAGGGGGAGCTGGCACCTGTCCCAGAGAGCCCACCTGCAGGCCGCCTGGGCAGAGGAACCCCCTTCTCAGTGGGCTTCCCAGCGGCCTCGCCTCTGCATCCTGCCGTCCCGTGCTGCCCGTACAACCAACTGAAGCTTTTTGGTGAGGAATCCAGCAACGTGGGGTTTGCCTTCTAAAGTATGTGTGCTCTCAGGAAGTCACCCCATGGCTGCAGTGAGTTAAGAGCCACTGCATGTGTTTGCTTTAGCCCCAGAGTCACAAAGCGTGTCATCCCCAGGAGTCCACATGGCAGGCGATTAGATCCCAGAATTCTTCATCTTTCACCATTCCCCAAAGAGCACTTCAGTGTTCCCTCCCTCTACAGTGCCCCCATCGCTACATGATCAAAATGATCTCTGTCTCTGTCTCCCTCTCTTTTCCTTTGGTCACATTACACAAGCCCAAGTCTATGAGTGCCCAATAACCCAGATGGTGTGTGGCAGTGAACCCATCTCTTCTCACTTGGTGACTTTAAAGTCCCCTGTAAGCTACAGGCGGGAGCCCCGTGTGCCTGCATTTCCACAAGCCAGCCTTCTCATTCCAAGCCACCCTCCCAGAAAATTCTTATTCTGCCGGCATCAATGCGGCTGCTGTAATTGCTCATAAAGCCATCCATGGGACTTTGCGGCAGGCGCCTTTCCTAAGCTCTGTAATTAATTCTTGGAAAGCCATAGAAGGAGCTTGTTCGGAGCACTGTTAAATCAAAAGCAGGCTTCCTGTTGGCCCGCTGAGATGGAGCCCTCGTAGTTTAAAACAGATAATGAACCAGGCTGAAGAACTCTCCGATCAGCCATCCATTCTCCAGCTGTAGAATCTATGTGCCACCCAAGACAGAAATAGTGTGCCTGGACCATATGCCGAGGCAGACATCACTATGCTTCTGATGCACGGAAGATCTTGGTGCATGAACTTTAACTACTGGCCGGACCCTTGTTTGCTTACATTATTTTCTGGGACTCGTTTGCTTGCTTGCTTGCTTGCTTGCTCACGGACACTGAGGGTGTTTTAAGAAAAACCCTTTGGAAAGATGTGTGGAGGTGGCTCGTAGGGGCAGACTAGTCAAGCAGGTTGATGGGCCCTGGTCTACATGCATCAGCTCAGTTTGGATGATAATAATAATAGTAAGGCTACAGTTTATCGAGCGACAGCAGTGTCCAAGCAGTCTCTGACTCTTGTGCATATGTTCTGCCACGAGCTCTGGGAAGACAAAGTGATCGCCTCCGTCATACAGATTAAAGCCTGGTACTATAATGTCGCTGTGTACCACAGGTGACCCTGTGAGAATAGGCAGAGTGTAGCTTTTTTTTCACCCTGCCTAAATACAACTGTTAAGGTGAAAGCACAGGGCCTTACACACATTGAATACTCAATAAACGTGCTTACTGATTCAGCGAAACTCACACTCAGCCACTAGTTTTAAAAGGGAATTGGTCACTTTTCTTTCGTTGTGGTTCTCAATGCAGTGAGATCTTGCTCCCTAGGGGGACATTTGGTGATGTCTAGAATCATTGTTAATTGTCACAGTTGGGGAGAGAGGCTCTGCTATTGGATTCTAGTAGGTAGAGGCCAAGGATGGCGCCAAACATTCTACAATGTTCGGGACAGCACCCGCTGTCCCTCTCCCACACCCAACAAATAACTACCCAGCTCCAAATATCAGCGGTGTTAAAGCTGAGAAGTCTAATCTACAGAACAACCAACAGATCGTCATTTGTTGATTAATATTTAAATTATAAAATGTCAAGTCCTCTCCCCCACCCAAATAGTTACCCTTATAGGCTCTGATGTTAGATTCCATACTAGAACTGGCCAGTGATGTGTCCTCTACATCTTGAAATCCAGACAAGTATCTAGCACAAATATTAATGCCACATACCCTGGGTTGGGAGACAGCCGAGAGAAATTAGGATGCCAACCTCAATCTTGTATTTGGGAATTAATGTTGAACTATCATGTGAAGTGAAAATCCAGCCACTATACAAGTATAAAAATTGGCTGGCCCTTAGATTCACACAAGTCAGAAAAATATTTGAACAAATTCCAAAGAACCAATGACATAGAGACCATGTTGTCTATCCACAAAGATATAAAAATTATAAATCAACAAACAGGAGAGCAAAAATTTTAAGATGGTATTTTTAGAAATGAAAAAATACACATCTAAATAATTATTGGATTAAAGAATAGTTCAGACTACTTTATCATTTGTTTTTGCCACTTAATAATCTATCATAAACATTTCTCCCATATTTTTAGAGTCTGTTCCAAAATACGACTTTTCAGGGCAATGTGATATTTCAAGGCATGGATGGCATACAATTTATGTAACCAATCCCAATTTAGGCACATTTACATTATTCTCCAGGTTTAGCTATGGTAAATCATGCTATGACGAACATGAAACAGTAACATTTTTACTCCATGGCTCACAAATACAGTTTGCACCATTAAGTCCTTCTTGTGTTGCTCAGTTAGTGTATTCCCAGCTGGAAACCAGTTGTATAACAACTTTATCTGAAGGAAAAGTAGCCAGAAGAGAAAGAAGAAAGAGAGAGAGAGAATGAGAGAGAGAAGAAGGAAGGAAGAAAAAAGGAAGGAAGGAAAAAATGAAGGAAGCGAAGGGAAAGGAAGGGAAGGGAAGGCAGAAAGGAAACTCTGCAGTTTAGGTCTTTCCACAAATACAATTGCTCCAGGAAAATATCAAGCCACTTGCTAGTGGTTTGTGTCACCATTTCAAGACGAGGAAGGAAAGGACAGTGCAGATACTGCATTATCAGATGCTGTCCTTACAATTTGGAGATTCACACATTCATATGTAAATAACAGATGCCATGTTATTTCCTCCACAGGCTGCCTCTAAGTCGAAGTAAAAACTGTATTCCTGAAGCAAGGAGAAAGCTAGAATAGCAAGGACAATAAATCAAACAATGATATGAGTTTCATTTAACACTGAGAAAACAAGCATTTCTAGAGAACTACAGATCATGTAAGACAAACAAGTCTGGAAAGGGGGAAATGAACGGGGGAGACAAAACTAAAAGGAAGAAAATTGAATGAAATTCATCAGGACTGAAAATATTGGCAGTTCCAGGGCAGGGGCCTTAGCTGAGTAATCAGGTGTGATAGAGGTGAATATTGACACCAGCCTCGCTGCCTGACCCCTGGGGGATGCAACGCGCAGTGCCCGTAAAGAGCCCGCGGTGGCACCAGACCGGCCTTGGCTCCCTCTGGGTGGTAGAGCTGGTGGCCTTGGCCAAGCACACCAAGCCTGGGTTTTTAGATTTCTAAAGTGGCTGCAATAACATCCTCTACTCATAGGGATGCAATGGGAATTACATGGAAAGTCCCATGTAAGTAAAAGCTTTAATTTAGCACACTGCCTAGTACATTTGTATGAGAAGTAGTGGCCATTATTACGCGAAAGATGAAGAAAAGCCAGATGGCCCGCTCAACAGCAGGAACAGGAACTCGATGCTGTTACTATGCTCTGTGATAAACTCTGTCGCCTGTTTTAACACAGGATATAAACTGGGTTCTACGAACCACTTTTAAACCAGTCTAAATTCTAAATTTGAAGGGCTGTGAAATCCGTGTGCAGGCTTCCAATGTGCTCCAGTCATTAAAATAGATATTTAGTTGATCTTGGCAAGCCTGTTTGTGGAATCGAGACCATGAGGCATGAGTGGGGGCAGACCAGGGACTTTAAGCCAGATCAGGTCACCTGGGGTCAGCCCGGATAGGCTGCCTCTGATTGGAGGTTAATTGCATCCTTTCAAATGGTGAGGATACAGACCCGCTTTCCATGATGTGGCAAAAATAATAACATTTATTTATATTTGCCAAACGCAGTCCCTTGATAATGGCGAGGTGCCAAAACACTGTTTTCTGCTTTACTTTGGGTTTTTTTTTTTTTTAAGAATTTGGCTTTGAAATATGGAAATTCCCATGATGAGAGGCCACACGGTAAGAACTGATGATCCTGAATAATTATCAACTACTGAGCATTCCTCTCCACTGAATGCATAAAAACCTTCCAAATGGAGATGGCTTTGTTTTCTTGTTGGTCCAGAAGCAGTCTATCTATACTGGACCGTTGTTGACTTCATCATTTCCCCAGGTGGTAGTATAACGCTTGCAAAATAAACCAACAGATAACCATCCTTCCCTTTGTTTGGTTTTTGTTCTAATAATCCTAGAAATTACTATAAGCAAGACTTCTATATCCAGAATTGTATACCTTTGGAAAAGGTGAAATGTCTGATTCCAAATGTGCTTAGGGAGTGACTGCCTCCTTGTGAAAGCAGATGCCTTTCCACACCGAAGTCAAGGGGAGAGTGGTTGGTCTAGGGCTTTCTCTCTGTCCCCTCAGTGTTGCTGGGTCCGTTTAGTGCCTCGAGTTAGCGGCTAGATTCTCTCCCTTGGCAGAGAAATGTGTTGTCTATTTTAATGCTGACCTGTGATGTTTTATTCACATTTTAAATCTTTTATTGCCTGCAGTTCCCATGAGATTTTCCCTTTTGTTAGCATTTTTTTCCTGATTGGTATCGATTCTCTATTTTGCCACAGGGTTAGGAAACCTACTGCCCTGTTGGCATGATTGCAAAGAATCCTGCTGCTGTTTTCCTTCCCACAAAAGAGGTATCTATAGCCATTTAATTATATAGTTTATTTTGAAAGAACCAGAGATCATCTTTCACTTAAGTTCAGCTTACCATGTTCCTGAACGTTAAACCTTCTCAGTGCCTAAAGTTACTGAAATGGGTCCCTTCGTCTAAAAGCAAATCAGTACATCTGGTCTTACCCAGCCTCGTGTCACAAGATTTTATTGTATCCTGTATTTATTTCATTCTTCAGATAGAAATAGAGTCATAACCTCAAATACTATCAAAAAGAAATAAACATGCTCTCTGGGAAAAATCCTAAGTCTAGACATTCAGGTTGGAAAAGAATTATCATACCTTCCATCAGACACAGCCTGTGTGTAACAGTGGCTCCGAACTTACTTAAATTCCCAAACTGAAACTGTTCTGGCATTTTCTATCTAGAGGATACCAAGGTGTTCTCTGGAAATTGAATTTTTATATAATAAAAAGTGTTATTCATAGGTATCATCAATAGAGGACAGGCAAGATATGTCTAACAATCATTTTTTTGAAGGTCAAAATGCATGTATCCAGAGACAGTTGATTATGTAGATTAGAGAGAAACATTTCTTCAATGCCAAATGGCCCTTTCTGGGCCGCTCAGAGTTCTTGAAATCTCATACTTCCTATTTCAAAACTTACTACAATGCCACAGTAATCAAAACAGTGTGGTCCTGGCATGAAGACAGACATAGATCAGTAGACTAAAATAACTCAGAAATAAACCCTCACATTTATGGTCAAATAAATTTTTTTATGTCTTTATTTTATTTTGAGAGAGACAGAGACTGAACATAGGAGGGGCAGAGAGAGAGGGAGACACAGAATCTGAAGCAGGTTCCAGGCTGTGAGCTGTCAGCACAGAGCCAGACACAGGGCTCGAACCCACAGGCTCTGAGATCATGACCTGAGCTGAAGTTGGCTGCTTAACTGACTGAGCCACCCAGGCGGCCCGGTCAAATGATTTTCAACAATGATACTAACACTATTCTATGGGGGAAAGAACAGTCTTTTCAACAGATGGGATTGGGGAAACTGGATATTCACATGCAAAAAAAAATTAAGTACCCTTACCTTGCACCATATGTAAGAATTAACTCAAAATGGATTTCTTGGAGAAAAACATACAGGCAGATTTTTATGACATTAGATTTGCAATGAGGAAAAGGACCTTTATGACACTGGATTTGGCAATGATGTCTTGGATATGGCACCAAAATTACAGACAACAAACACTATAAAAATAGACAAACTGGACTACATCAAAATTTAAAACTTCCGTGCATCAAAGTACATAATATAATGAAAAGGCAACACACAGAATGGGAGAAAATATTTGCAAGTGACATATATGATAAGGAGCTAATATCCAGACTATACAAAGAGCTCTTACAAGTCAATAACAAAAATCAAACAACACAATTTAAAAAATGGGCACAGGATTTGAACAGATATTTCTCCAGATAAGACGTTCAAATAGCCAATAAGCACACGAAGTTATGTTCAATACTACTAATAAGCAGGAAAACGCAAATGCAAATCAAAACCACAGTGAGATACCACCTCACAATCCTTAGGAGGACAATTACCAAAAACAACACCCAAACCAGGAAATAACAGGTGTTGGCAAAGATATGGAGACCTTGGAACCTTTTGCGCACTGTTGGTGGGGAAGTGAAATGGTGCAAATGTGGTGAAAAACCGTAGGGCAGTTCCCCTATGATCCACCATCCCATTTCTGGGTATACACTCAAAAGAACTGAAAGCAGGGATGTGAAAAGATTAGTCACAATAGCCAAGGGGTAGAAGTAACCCTGGGAGTGTCCACAGACAGGTAAATGGATAAATAAAATGTGGGATGCACATATAACGGAATATTATTCAGCCTGACAAGGGAAGGAAGTTCTGCTGCATGCTACAGTATGGGTGAACCTTGGGGGCAATATGGTCAGCTAAATAAGCCAGTCACAAAAAGACAAGTAACTGTACGATTCCCTTTATCTGAGTTATCTAGAATAATCAAATTCATAGAGACAGAAAGCAGAATGGTGGTTGCCAGGGGCTGAGGGTAGGGAGGATAAGGAAATACTGTTTAATCAGTACAGAGTTTCGATTTTGCAAGATGAGAAGATTTCTGGAGATGGGTAGCAGTAATGGTTGTGAAACAGAGTGAATGTACTGAACGGCACGCTTAACCACGGATAAAATGGTAAATGTCATGTCAGGAGAACTTTATCACAATTTTTTAAAGGTTCAAATCTTGCTAGTCTTATTTCCTATAAGACTCCATCGTCATAATTCAGTATGTCCATTTCAAATATTAACTTTGCTTTTTATCTTAACCCTCAATCAGATCTAGCACCCCTGTAAAATATGAAGGCATCCGAACACCACGCTTTTACAAACTCCAGAGGGAAGCAATATAGCATTCAAACCTGGATTATTGTCTTGGGAAAATTCCTGATCTCCAACTTATCAACATCTTCCTCTTTACATCCATGTACCTTGTTCAGTCAACATTTATTGAGGGCCTGCTATGAGCTGGGCATGAGGGAACACAAGAAAAATCAGAAGCCATCTAGCTGTCCTACAATAAGAAGCTGCACTTGAGGGGCACCTGGGTGGCTGGGTTGGTTGAGCATCCAACTCTTGATTTCAGCTCAGGTCATGACCTCATGGTTTGTGAGTTCAAGCCTCGCAACAGGCTCTGCACTGAGAGCGGGAGCTTGCTTGGGATTCTCTTGCTCCCTCTGCCTCTGCCCCTTCCCCTTAGTTGCCCTCATTCTCTAAAAAAGCAAATAAATAAATATATGTTGTTTTTTTAAAAGAAACTACACTTGAACTTGATCTGGAAGGGTAGGTAGAATTTGCCATGTGCCAAAACATAGAGAGTGGTATTTTCAGAAGTAGAAAGACCATGTACAAAGTCATGTACTCATGAAAGGCAGTACTCTCCTGGGAAGTGAGAGACATTTCAGTGTGGCTGAAGGACTAGGTCCATGGCACGGAGTGTTGGAGGCACAGAGCCAAGGAGAGTCGTTTTCCTCCTCTCGGTGCTTCCATAGTCTCTTTCAAACAAGCTGCCTTTCCAATAATGAGGAATGACTTCTGGGCATCTTGTGTGCGTCTCAGCAGTTGTAGAACTCGTTCTTTCTCTGGTGTGGCATAAAGACGTGAGGAAGAGCGTCTTGGGCCAGGCAAGAAAAATGCCTGCATAGGTGCCACCACCCCCTACTCCCAACTCCACATCAGGCAATGACTAGTCAATGATTGCACGCTTTCCTTTGGAGCTACACACAGTCCCAATATCCTGGACACAGCTCTCAAGCACAGAGAGGGTGACAGATCAGGGTGACATATCAGATGAAATCTACCTAACATCCCTATCTCAGGGAAGAGCATTTTGCCCAGTTCGGCTGACCCATGTTGGATATATAGCAAGTAAAATATCTGTCACTTGTCAGCTTTCAGGAATTTATGTTGAAATCTAGGCCACATGGCTAAATCAAGGCTGAATCTTCTCATGCTGAAGTTGACTTTAACCTTTGCAAACTTAACAGTTCACAAACTTACATTTGCAAATTCCTTTGCAAAAGGAAAATTTGGCACAAACATTGAGGTAATCTACCCAAGACCACAAGGTTAGAAAGAAGCAAAGTGAGGATGTGAACACCTGTAACCTTTCTACCACATCGTGTCGCCACCACGTAATGCTCATTAATTACAGGATAGGGATTACTTTCCTTGCCTCATTTTGCATGTAGAGTGGATTTGGTCAAGAAGTCAAGAAATTGCTCAAGAAATCAGGAATGTTTACAAAGCCAAAACACAGAGCTCGAAGGGATATTGGCCACAAATCCTAAGGATATTTTATGCATGATGCTCAACAAAGTTCAGTCAGTAGGAAGATTACACATGATACAGAAGTGTTGGTCTTGAAACCTTCCAATGGGGTCAGAGAAGTGAAGGGCTTCCATCTTGTCCTGAAAAGCAGGCATTCACCATGATATTGATATCCTTTCCCCTCTGTACCCAAGCAAGTAGGACATTATGCTCTCTCTAGTAGCAGGCATTCGACAGCAGTTCAACTCATCCTAGGGGACAACTTCTGGTCTGAAAAGGGAAACCACAGAAGGTTCTTGCTACCAATGGGTACTTGCTATTATCTGTACTTGAGACAAATTGGTTTGAGTTCAGTACCTGTCCATAGCTCTGGAGAGAATCCCCTCTGTGTGAAGGATGTGAACGTGGTTCTCCCCTGAGGCCTCACTCCAGGCAAAGCTGACCTACCCAAAGTACCTATCCTACCATGTGCCTTTGTTGGCCAATAAGTGCATCTGACTTTTTCAAAGTCTTCCTTTATTTTTTATAAGGCTTGTATTGAATTTTCCATTCCTAAAACAGTATTTGTCATGTACTTCTAAAAAGGACACCATTAATATAATTTCTCTGATACTGGATTATTATCCAAGCAGTTTTCAAATTCTCGTTTTCTATAAACATTCATCACCACAGATAAATAAATGCATCTCTCAACATTTCTTCTCACTAGGAAGAAGCCAACGAGTATTTGGCAGGAAAGCGACACAACTCATATTACTTCCCCTTAGGGCTTCAAGAGTAAATATTTTCCACTATCCATATCTACAGTCACAGATGACGTCCAGGAATCACTAAACCCATATTTCAGAGCTGATGAAGACGCAACAGTGAAGTAGTAAGGAGGACTGATTTTTGTGCAGAGATGATAAAAATGATAGGAAATTCAGGGAGTCAAAATGATGTATCGGAGGTCATAGGCTCGCGCAAACCCGGGGCAGGCAGGTAGGGTGCTCTTAGGGTAAGAGGAGACCCCCTAGGCTGAGAGGAGAGCACTGGCCTTCTGGACCCAGCTCCACCTCTTGTGAGCCATGTGACTGTGGGCCACCATCAGTGAAATGGAGACGAAAATGTCACCTCGCCTTCTGCTCCCTAGGATTGTTATGAAGACAAATGAGAGAATGTATACTATGTGCTCAGAAAGCTATAAACCGTTCTATGGAAGGCAGAGTTATTTAGACACTTGCAAAGACTGCTAGCATTCCCAATACAGGAAGGAATGCTACAACTTTATATATTCAATTAACCTTTTAATACTTTGCAATCGAGCCTCCATCTCTGCAGACCACCGTACATTCTAAAAAATATCTCAACTTAGAAGCTGACGGAACCTGGAGAAAAAGTCATAAAGGACCTAAAAACAAACTGCCACACCCCACGTCTGGAAGTCTCAGCTCCCCTCCCCACCTTCCTTTGCAATAGGTTCTTTTCCCCCAAAGTGCCTACAGGAGGGGTGTTTTGAAGATCAAGTCACACTTTAAGATACATAAGGTTAGTTCATTTTAAAAGAACGTACAGTGGTAAATCTTCTGGAAAGTGAATTATTATCCTTAATCTATCTGTTGTGTAAATGCAGATTTTTGTATCCTGGGTTGGGCTTGAACTATATATACACTCAAACTGAATAGGCCCCAGGTGTAATTTATTCCTCAACTTTGGCTAACAAACTGCCGCTCTCCATGCGTGATTTTTTCGGCGGCAGCAACTCGGAACAAGAAGAAAGGGAAGGGGTTAGGTCCCTGGTAGACGCGTGGCAATGACTCATTCAGAACTCTAACGCACTCCATTGTGGCTCTCGGAGAAAGGATTTCTTTCCTTTCAAATGAAAAGCAATGACAGTCATAACCGCTTAGTATATAATATTAATTATAAATAATACAGTGTTCTTAACTACATGCTCCCGGGAGAAGATATTTTATTTCTTATTAAGCATATAATTTACATGTGTAAATGTACTGTATGCAGTTTGTAAGTGCTACACAAACTTTAATTAATAGAACAAATAGTCAGAAAAAAGGAACAGGAAGCACCTAGAGGGGTGTGTATGTACTTATTCGAAGGATTAAATAACATGACTTTATTAATAACTAATTATGCATCATATCTAAAACACAAAAGCTCAGCAATACTGCATCACCACTTTGGTAAAGTAAATGCCATAAATGAATGAATGAATGAATGAATGAATGAATGAGTGGATGAATAAATGGCATTTTATCGTATCCTCCCCCTTTTGCAACTTTCTCTTTCCAAAACATCTTATCAGAGGGGCCTACTAAAGAATTATGCACTGGTCCTTCTGCCCGGGAAATCAAGGCACTCACTGCTTTAAGGGTGCTTTTGAGATTTGTCTGAAGTGCCTGGGATTTATCTGAACTGAGTATGCTAAAACAGGCAGACACAGAAAAGACTATCATTAAAAAAGTTTTTTAGGGGCGCCTGGGTGGCTCAGTCGGTTGAGCGTCTGACTTCAGCTCAGGTTATGATCTCACAGTCAGTGAGTTAGAGCCCTGCATCAGGCTCTCTGGAGTCTGCTTCAGATTCTGCATCTCCCCCTCTCTCTGCTCCTCCCCTGCTCGAGCTCTGTCTCTCAAAAATGAATAAATGTTAAAAAAAATTTTTTTAAGTTTTTTATACCACCAGCTGCCTAGAAACAGAAGCCTTAGCATGCCATGCCATGTAGCATCCCACCTAGAGAAGCAACCAGGTCAGTGGGAGGCAGAGAGAGAAGGGGGAAATCATGGGCAAGAAGCCTTTATTTGTGTTTTCTGCAGGAAGGAATAGACAATGCAAGGTAAACAGGTTTAGTACTGGCTGGCAGTCAGTTTCCTTGGTCTCTGGTGTGTAGGGGCTCTCTCTAGTTGTCTGGTGTTCAGGCTCTGTGGTGATTTGGGAGGGGAATAGTGGCTCAATGAGTAAGAAGAGCCCAACAAAGTAGGTGGTTGGAGGTGTGAGCCCTTGATTGGTTGATTTGCATATGAAAGGCATATTCTCAGGGTGAGGCTTCTGCTATCTCTAGGAATCCAGACTCAGCAAAGCTCCAATATGTCAAAGCACCAAAAACACAGAAGGAAATGACATGATTAACAGAACACCAACTGCAACTCTCTGGGATTATATAGGAAGTGAGAGGTAAAAGGGGAACATGCATGTCACCATATCCCTGACTTCCTTGGAGCCCAGGAAGACTTGTTCGGAGAATTTGCCAGAAACGAAAACCAGAGTTACAGAAATTAAATCTTAACTTGTCTAAGACTTTTCATTGAATAACCATAAAACCATTTATTTGACTTGATAATACTTGGGAGTCCTCAAATTAGAATATGTATCAATCCCACAAATGATGTGAATTAATTAGAGTTAGGTTCAGCTATGCGTGACTGAAAATCAAATTAACAGTAAGCAATATAAAAGCTTTGTTTCATGTAAGTGAAGTCTCGAAGCAGGCCATCCAGAGTGGCTGTAGTGCTCTGCTCCACTAAGTTCTCAGGGATCCAGCCTCCTTGGAGCTCAGGAACAAAAAATAAGGGAGTAAGACAAATGTATTGGCTTCTTTCAAAGAGGATTCCCAGACTTATCACTTGACACTTCAGTTTTACCACATTGGCCAAGATTTAGGCACATGGCCATACCTAGGTGCAAAGAATCCTGGAAAATGTGTCTGGTTTTTAGCTTAACTAGAAATCAAAGGCTCAATTGTTCCGAAAGAAGAGAAGATTGGGTGTGAGAGGCAATGAATATTCCCCACACCAGCATTGAGCCCTGAGTTTCTGTCACCTGTCCTTCCACATTCCCTTCTCTCTCGTGCCACCAATAACACCTCCAAAAGTGGTAAGCCAGAAACTTTGCAAGCCAGAAATCGGTCAGCGTAGGCTTCAGTTTTTCCTCTCTCACTGCCCACATTCAGGACAAAACTCAGTTCGGCGCATTCTACCTCCTCTGAGCCTTGAGCAATTTCACACAAGGGTTACCACCATTACCTGCCATCTGGTCTCCCACCCTCCAGACCCAACCCCCTCCAGGCCCAGCCCCCCTTCCCCTTCCCCAAGTGCCCCTTTCAGATCACACTACTCTCTGCAGCAGGAGTTATGTGTCAAAATGCTCATCTGATGAGCACTGGGTGTTACATGGAAACCAACTTGACAATAAACTATAAAAGAAAAAAAAATGCTCATCTGATCACATCGCTTCCTGTTAACCGTCCTTCAGGGGTTCCTCATGGCATTCGACACCACGCCCAAACCCGCTGCCCATGTGTGGCCCCTGCCTGCCTCGCTCACCTCGTCGCCTGCCTCCTAGGTAGACAAGCTCATGCTGCAACAGCCGCAACAAGACCCCAGTCCCACCGCGCCCCATCGACTCCATGCCTGGGTGCTCTTCTCCTTTCTCTCACCTTTGAGTTCCTGTTCATCCTTCAAGACCCAGGTCTGAAGTATCCACCTGTCTTAGGCGATTTGGGCTGCCATAACATAATGCCATAGACAGCGTGGTTTAGGAACAACAGAACTCTGTTTCTCAGAATTCCAGAGGCTGGGAAGTCCAAGACAGTCCAAGGTGCTGTCAGATTCAGTGCCTGGAGAGAGCCAACTGCCTGGTTTATGGACAGGTGTCTTTCTGCCTTGTCTTCACATGGTGAAAGGAGGTGAGGGAGCTCTCTGGGGCCTCTTCCATAAGGACACTAATCCCACTCGTGAGGGTGGAGGCCTCATCTCCCACCTAATCATCTCCCAAAGGCCCCACCTCCTAGTACCATCATACTAGGGATTAGGTTTTAACACACACATTTTGAAGCACACAGACATTCAGTCTATAACACTATCTTTGGGAGGTATTTCCAGACCCTCACTTGTGGAACTAGATGGATACTGCTTACCTGGTGCCAGCCCCAATCTTTAAAAACCCCTGAATCCAAAGCAGGCTCTCGGCTCTGAGCTGTCAGTACAGAGCCCAACATGGAGCTCGAACTCGTGAACTGTGAGATCACAGCCTGAGGTGAAGTCAGATCCCCAACTGACTGAGCCACCCAGGCACCCGCCCCGCCAGTCTTTTAAATACCCACCTGACACAATATGGTACAGGGATTTATGTACACACTTACCTGTCATTTTAGGTTCTGAGTCTCTGTAGCACAAGAACTGTCTTTTACTCACTTTTGTAAAACCAGTACTTGAGGGTGTCTGGTGAGTAACAGGTCCTTAATAAATGTTCATTAAATAAACAAATCCTTGGCTGAAGGGGATATGAGCTTGGAGCCCTGCGGCAACACCAGCGTGCCTGCATTTGTGTGTCTCTTTGCTGGTAAATGGCAACGGGCTGGTTCTCCAGCCAGAATCTCAACGGTGAAGTGTGCTAGCCACTACTTCAACAGTGGCCTGACCTCCGCGGCAGCTGTTGGGGGTGGCGGGCACAACCATCTCCTTGTGGGTACTCATTTGTTAAAAAAAACAAGCAGCCAGAAGTCACTGTTCCTTATCAGCCGTTTTCAAAGTCAGGTTATGATCCCGTAGTAGAAAAGAACCAGCTTTAGTTTTGACCCTATGGTTTGATGATGACCCCACCCTAAAATGTACCACTGTGAAACATGTTGACATGCCAAGGTTTGTGATACCCACAGTTAAGACTCAGATTCTGTGTCACTTCTGTACCTCCTATCCTGATCACTAAAGTGACTCTGGCCCTTTTAAAACCCATTCAGTAACTGTGACCCTAAAGACGGCTAGGGTGAGGCAGGTTGAAAATAACTAAATGGTGTATTGAGACTCGGTGGCAGTTTCCGGCGGTGGGTAAAGGATGCGGTGAAAGGTGGCCAGGGAGGCCCTGAGGGAGGGAGCCCTGGATTAAGGCATCAGCTGAGCAAGCACCCCTGGAAACAGGCTGCCGTGGAACTGTTGAAAATGTCACCCGGGGATCAGGACGGCACACCGGCTCCGCATCCCGGCTTTGCCACTTGCCGGCTTTGCAACCCTGGGCAAGTTACTTAACTGCTTTATGCCTCTGTTTCCTTGTAAATTAGAGATAATACACCAGAGTTACTTTCCTGTGCAAATTAAATTAGATACGTTATGCGAATGGCTAGCGCGAGGCCTGATCCAGACTAAGTGCTCCATAAATATTAATTCTTAATTCTATTATGATTAAGAGAGAAGAGTCAGTATTGTGGAGCTGGACAGCCTGGGATCGAATCCCAGCTCCACAACTTCAGAGCTGTGTGCTCTTGAGCAAGTTGTTTAACTTCCCTCTGCCTCAGCTGTCTCATCTGTAAAAGGGACATGGTAGCAGGCAGCTGCAAGGAATAAGTGAGGCAAGGTCTGTTTGAGACAGTGCCTGGCACATTCAAAAAAAAAAAGCAATGTCCAGGTTGGTGCTTTTTCCAATGGTGCCTCTGGAAACAAGATATACAGGACCTACAGAGCAACCTTGGTGGCAGTGACGAGGGTTAGAGTAAATATGGGTGGTACTAGTAAGTATTAGCAGCAGCCCTACTTAAAGCTCATCCAATCCTCCCCAGGAGGTTGACACTGAGCCCAGCCAAGATCAGGTCATGTCCTTTTATTCACCAGAATATAACTACCCCTTACCACCATGCCTGGCACATAGTAAGTGCTCAATAAATATATGTCACAGGCGTGAAGTACAATGGGGCTCCCATGTGGCACAACATAGAGGGCCGTACATAATGAGCAGGCTGATCCAGAGCAAGATTTTCTCAAACTTGACTCTGTTCATGCAAGTTCCCTGTGAAGGGGGCTCTGTATCCATTGATGCTAATGGTGGAGTATGCACCCTTTTGGGATTGGGGCTGCAGAGTGGGTCACCAACCTTGAGCAGTATCTTCATTATGTTATCATCATTCTCTGGCCTCTAGAGCTGAGAACCCCAAATGACTGCAAATTTTAATTACTCATATTTATGCTGGTCATTTAAAACCAGTGATTATTAAGTCAACATTTTATAAGTGATCTGCAACCTTTTTTTCTCTCTCTCTCTCCTTCAGGGAAAGCTTCAGGATGGTTCTGCCAAATATCAGTTACAACTGGTAACTGTTGTTACCAGTTTCTTGGGCCGTTCACCTAGCAGCTCCCCTTCCAAAACACATAAGCTAGACTCTGCTTTCCACAAGTTCATTTATGTGGCTCCGCTGTCCCACTCCATCTCAAGAACTTTGACAAATTATGTGCCCTCGGCACAAATACTTAACATTTTTCATAAGCTTAACTAATTTCAAAGGATGCCATTTCTGGTCATTGTAGATACTGAGATTTTAAAATAAAATTGTGACATTATTCTTTTTTATGTATCTGATGAAATTTAAAGGTCATAGCAAGTGGATACCAACAAATTATCCATTTTAAAAACATATGAACAAGGGGCACCTGGGCGGCACAGCCAGTTAAGTGGCTGACTCTTGATTTCAGCTCAGGTCATGATCTCGTGGTTCGTGAGATCATGCCCCATGTTGGGCTCTGCCCTGACAGCTCAGAGCCTGCTTGGGATTCTTTCCCTCCCTCTCTCTCTCCCTCCCTAGCTTGCATTCTCTCTCTCTGTCTCTCTCTCTCCCTCTCTCTCTTTCCCAAAATAAATAAATAAACTTAAAAAGAAAGAAATTTAGAAAATAAGAATGTAGGGACATACTCTTATTTAATAATTAGAATATTTATAGTGTTCTCTTTCTTTGAAACTTTAATGTATTCTACTTTTCCCACAGAACTTTTTCATGATGCAATTTTTTACATGTTTATTGATTACCTTACCATACTTCTTACCGGTCAAGCTATATACATGAATTCTGATGTAAATTTGTTTTCATGTCCCATGACCATGCCATTCCAAGGGTTAACTAATTTTCCTAGGTTACGTCTGTATTATAATTATGAGTACACAACTGAGCAAAATAACATAATTATGTTACAAGTTTTGATCAATAATTATCAAGCCCACAAAGGGAAATTTTTCTGGAAACCATTTCTTTAGGAAACTCCTCACTTAGAGCCAGAAGCCCAGATGACACCTCTTTGCTTGGTGGCCGTCTCTGCCTGCTGGAATGGAGGCCTCATGAGGAGAGACTCTTTACTGCCTTTCACTGCTGTAGCTCATCATTCAGAGCTGCCTGGCACATAGTAGGTATTTAATAAATGTATGTCATCAAACGGAATTGCCCCTTTGTTTGGTTTCTCAAAGGTTTTTACACCCCAGGCAACATGCTTTAGAAAGATTTGGAAGAACCAGATGCGAAGTAACCGCTTGAGCTAAGGCTGACCCGACATGCTTTAGAAAGATTTGGGACGGGCCAGGGTAAGAGAAAGAAAGAGCCTTTCATTTGTAGAGTGAGTGGGAGGAGGATGTTGGTAAAGGATAGACGACCAGAGTCCACGTGGTTCTGATAGGGGTTTTAGAAAGTCTCCGATGGGCAAGTTGAGGACACAAAACCAATTTTCACATGTCAGTGCTCCAGTATCCCCTTTAAAGGATTCATACACCCCCTGAGATGGGGCTGGTCCCAGTCTCAAGATCCCTGGACTTTATAACATTAATCCAAGACGTAATGTTATTGTTTTATTTATTTTTTTAATATATTTTAAATGTTTCTTTATTCATTTTGAGAGGGTGAGAGCCTGATGCAGGGCTCAGACCCACGAGCAGTGAGATCACAACCCAAGCCGAGGTCAGACACTCAACCGACTGAGCTGCCCGGGGTGCCCTGTAATGCCATTGTTTCAAAAGGGATCAGTTGGGTGTGTCGGCATCAGGAAGAATAAGGAAAAAAGCTTCTTTCAACTGTAATCATTCCAGGCTGGAAACTTCCCAATCCAGGATCAACCTAAAAAGAAATGTTGGAAGAGAAACGTATGCTTTAACTAATTCCACAGGAGAAAAACTTGGCAAGCATGTATGTGGAAGGATATGGTGATCTCACCTTTCATCATATCAAACATTGCAGAAGCCAACATCGGTGCAAACAAATTGAAATTATATGAACTCTCAAAGTAAAGACACACACACACACAGGAGCCCACAAATCAATTCACACATTTATGGAATGGCCACAATGTGCCAGGAGTATTGATAAGAGTTGGGTTGTAGCAACAAATCAAGCAAAGACCACCCCTGCCATGAAGGAGCATAGAACTGAAGCCAGCGTGGTCAATGGTCTTGGCGTTGTACTCCAGTTTATTTTCAATAAATTGTATTTCAGAAACAAAGAAACCTCACGATTTGCCTCAGAGAGGCAGAAACAGTGTAAGAGACGGGAAGTTTCCTGCTTGAGCCTGTTTTTTCTATTCAAATGCTATTCAAATTTATCAAGGTCAGTTACCCCTGATTCATTTTATAGCAATGAACCTCAAATGATGTCAAATTCACTATTTGGGAGCTAGAAAGATGAACTAAATTCAATTTTCTGTTTTCACAGGGTACCAATAAATCCTGGTCAAATGTTTACATCGTGTTCTAACAGCCCAGGATGATCTTGCTGAACTATTTCTTCGTTTCCTTTAATCCCGACACATCATCATGACACCCAGCAAACCAATTCTCAATGGCCTTTCAAAAGCTGCATTTGTTGTCTTTCCTCTCTCCTAACACACACACCCACACACACGCACGCACGCGTGCGCGCGCGCACACACACACTATTTCTTTCTCTCTCTCTCAGCTTAGGGAGACTGAAAAAATTGAAGGCGTATTTTCCATAGCACTTCAGCTCATGGTAATAACTTCAATATAAATGTTGACTCACAGGGAAACGGTAGCCAACTGGAATTGTAGCTTAAGAAATAAAATACAAAGCAAGACCTTATCTGCAGTTCTTTTCTTCGCGTTTGCAAGGGTTTCTTCTCACCACTGAAATGGAACACATCTTTTTGACAGCACGCAGCCCAATCAGGAAATCAATTCTAAAGGTTCTTCAATTAAGGGCGCCATTTCCGCCAGTGTAAACGAACCCAGGTCTTGCTCAAGATGTGACAGACACAAGTCCCCTCCCAAAAGGAGGAGTGAAACCAGCCCCTCCAGCCTCCTCTCGTGAGCCTCCAGCATAAATGTCTACAGTTTTCCACATCCTTTCCTACAAAGTCCTCCCCTCAAGCCAGGCGTATGTGTAACTGAATCTTTAAGCAGAGACATATGATGATTTAAAACTTTGATTAGTAGCCCCTGAAGATAATTGTCTCTTCCTGCTTTATCTTCTAGCAAGATCTTCCCCTTCTTTAGTTTGGTCAAAAGTGGCTTCTTTTTAAAAAGGACTATTCGACTTTAGGAAAATCCACAAGAAGAAACTGAGAATATTCCCACACCACAGAAAACGGGTACTCAGCTGCTAACATATTTCATTGTCCTTCTGTCTCCAAGCCTCACACCATCCAAAAAAGACAAAAGAAACAGAGTTAATCAGAAATCTAGAATCTTATCATCCTTTTGAATTAGTCAGCTCTGGTTCAGAAAGGGGGAAGAGCAAGGCAGGAAGGAGGCAAGGATGCCCGAGGGAGGGTTAACTACTCAGTCCTCCCAACCCCCATAAGAAAGAATAGCTTACAGATTAAACACCAAAGAGGGCAAGCCTTGGAATGGAGCTGGGCTCAGACTTCACCCTGCCTCTTCGAGTGACAGAGGTTTGCTTTTCTTCACGTGTCAAACCTCAATTTTACCCAAAAAATAAAGCTGTGAGGACAATGTCCAGCACTTAGTGGAGTGCTCAGTCCTGGTTGGTAGAAATGTTCTCAATAAGTTACCATAATACCACACCATTCTACTGACAATTTGTCATGGAGCAGGCACTAAGAATTTTAATCTGCTCAACAGTTCTGCGTGATAAGTTCGACCATTTTCCCTATTTTAATGCCTAGAAAGGAACAAAGGTGTTAAATACCTTGCCCAAAGCTACATGGCTACTAAGAAACTGAGCCTACCCTTGAACTCAAGCAGCCAGGCTTAGAGCTGCCCAGTCCGACAGACCTTTATGCAGTGACTGTCACGCTCTATAATCGAAGCTCTCCATCCAGCATGGCACCTACAGGCCCCAGGTAGCTGCGGAGTGCTTGAAGTGTGGTGGGCGTGACTGAGGAATTGAACTTCTCTTTTTAATTCATTTTCATTCATCTCAATGTAAATACTCACATGTGGTTAGTTGCTATGGTATTGGGCAGTGCAGCTCAAAAGGCTACACTGCTGGCCACCAAAGATGGGCACCTAGAGAGTGGGCATGAGACTTCAAAAAAGACAGTAATAAAATAGGGATTCGTTTATTTATACATGTGGTTGTAATGCAGGTAAGGAGTCTTATCTCATTACTAAGTAAGATACTATTGCCCTGGTCACATTCCATTTGACTTCTTCCCCCATGGCCAACTATTTTTCTTTTTAAATCACAAAAGTATTGTACTGAGGTAACAAAAACTCAAACAATCAGAAGTGTAGCACCTATTGAGTGGAAGTTCCTCTCTCTACCATCACCCCACCCAATCGCCTTCAGATCAGGACTCACAAACTCCTTATTTTGAATATATGTATACAGGAGTGCACATAAAAGGATCAAAATAGGATCAACCCACCTTTTAGTGTTCTACATTTTCTTTACTGAAAACTAGATCTCATTCATCTTTCCATGTTGGTTCCATCTGTATCTCCCTCACTCTTTCCTAGTAACTATTTCGTTATATGGCTATCTCATAACTTATGACCTGGTCCTCTATTGATGAACAGTTTGGTTAATTCTAAATGTTTGCCCCTACAAATAATACTGCAGTGGGTGTACAATCGCCATGGAGTTGCAGCTTTGTGGGACTGCTCTCTAAAAGTGGGCCAGCAGACACTTCTTTGGCTACCCAAGACACCCATTCCCCTGTCTCTTCTTTGCTGACAGAATTGATTTGGTTTGGGTCCACCTCAGCACCTCCTGAGTCAAACTAAGTTCTGGTTGGAATAGCCAGTCACGTGGCCCTGTTCCCACTGGTAGTCATTGATGAATGGGCATCCAATTCGATTCTGGAAAACAGCAGAAAAGTGGCTGGGAGCCTTAAAAATACAAGGAGCTCAGGGACATTCTTCTGTCATTTCTCAAGTTGCTACAACCTTCACACAGCCATGAGAGGGGACCTAGCCTGGAAATGAGGCAAAGAGACCAAGGATGGCAGAGGCGAAAGGTAGAAACTTCCTGGATCCTCAATGCCCTGTTGAGCTGCTGAATTAACCAGCCTCAAAGCCTCCCTCCTTCTGGACTTCTTCTAAGTGAGAGAATTTGTTTTTCCTTTCAGCCAGCTGAGTTTGGGTTTGTATTGCTTAGTCAAAGCTATCCTAACCAATACACATGGAATTGCTGCTTGAAACGGTATGTGTGGGTTTTCTCCTGATACGCACCCTTAAATCATTTCTGCTTAAACCTTTCATAGCATGAATGCAGAAAGGATCTCAATGGCTTGAATAGATCTTCCACCCCCCTGGAATAGGGTGTAGCTTTACTGCTACATTAGTCCCAGGGCATCTGAACAGCTCTTCCATCAGTCTCCTCTGCCTTCTGATGCCTACAAATGACACTGTACTAAATATGAAATCAGAAACCCGGCGCATCTGGAGATTCTTCCAAAGCTGTGCTTCCTAGCCTTTTCATATCATGTTATACAGTGAATGGTAATATTTTAGGGTACATTGGGGTCAACAGATAATGGTACTCAAAGCCAAGGGTTTCCCACCCAAGGATTCCAGCTGCCCTAAGTCTTGCCTGCCTCACTGGGGGCAGGGAGAATGATATTGTGGCCCACCTGAAACCCATTAGTGAAATACCAGTTGTAAGTGCCACTATAGAGAGATTCATCATATTTCATGGATCCTAAGCAACAGATTTTTCCATGTTTTAGTATTTCTGAAATTAGGATGCATCTTCCAACTTCTAATACCTTATGCCAGGTATCATCTCATGGACATTCTCTACCTATGCATGAATTCGATCTGGAAGTCTGTGGCCCCTTCTGATAAAGGTCAGGAAAGCCCCCGCATCATGGAGAGTCAATGTTTAACGGGTAAAGCGTTTCCTTTTGGGCTGATGAAGAAGTACTAGAGATGGATGGTGGTGATAGGTGGCACAAGAATGTGAACGTATTTGATGTTACTGAAGTGTACACCACAAAAATGGCTAAAATGGTAAACTTCGTGTTATATATATTTTACCACAATTAGGGGGAAAAAAGGCCCAGCAGCAATCTTGCAGGGTGTCAGTGGCTTAGATAGAAACACGAGTGGGGCACCCTCCTGAGAAACACCATTACACCTGGTGACTCAGTCGGTTAAGCATCTGACTCTTGATTTCAACTCAGGTCATGATCTCATGGTTCATGGGATCCAGCCCCGTGTTGGGCTCTGTGCTGACAGTGCGGAGCCTTCTTGGGATTCTCTCTCTTCTCCCCCTACCCCTTTGCCCTTCCCCTCAAAAGAAACACTGCATTTTGACCTGTGCTCTTGTTGGCATAGAAGATAAGATTATGTGAAAAAAATCAGACATCGAGGATTCTGAATATGGAGCTCTAGGCGTACTTTCAGCCATTTCCTTCTCTGAGAGTTCTCCCTGTTATGTATGCACAAGAATGACAGGAGATTAAAGCCTCCGTTCTGGCAATTCGCTGTTTGACCAGCCAGATGTACCCTCCACCTTTTGCTACCTACTGGAGGCTAATTTCTAGGGACTGTGTTGGCTTGGGCCCCGTGAGGCTGGGTTCCAATTGGGGTCAGCCAATTGGGGAAGCAATGGCGGCAGCCGGGAGAGCAGAGGAGAGAGGTCAGGGTACTCACTCCCCTGCTCCCTGCTTGCCAGGCAGTGGATTGCTGGGAAGGACACAGCTCCTGCCACAGGCTATATGCTATGTGGCCTCCCCCATCTCCTTCCCACTCCCCTCCCCATCCGATGGGCACCACTCGCAGCCTGGGAGCGGCTCCTGCTCCCCACTGTGGCCCGCCCCTGGTGGCACTTGCCTCCTCGCTGCTCACAGGCTTCATCAACATTCCCATCAGCAAACCTCCTTCAGTGCCCCCACCTTGGAAGGGTGCTCTTGGTTTCCTGCTGGGGTTCTGACTGGTTCTTTTTAAAGATTTCTTTCTTTTTGAGAGAGAGAGAGCATGAGGGGGAAGGGACAGAGAGAGGTGGGGACAGAGGATCCTAAGTGGGCTCTGTGCAGACAGCAGCGAGCCCCAATGCTGGGCCTGACCTCACAGTGAGACCGTGACCTGAGCCCAAGTCAGATGCTCAACGGACTGAGCCACCCCGGTGCCCCTTGACTGACTTCTAAAAATCTATATCCTAATAAATCTAAAGAGATTTACCCAAAAAATGAAAAATGAAGGAGATATATAAGCACTGTGTCATAGTATGATTGGCAGCACTTTTTCTTTCTTAGTGGTGCACGATGGTGCATCTCACCGCCCTCAAAACGCCACAGAGGGTTAAAGAGATGGTTCCAATATTACACTCCCAGAATTAACTTGGGATTATAGCCAAGCAAGTTTAATATTTCGAAATATCATACACAATGCGGTTCAGCGCCAATTTTATTCCCTGGGTGAGTACCAGCAACAAAGTGTAAGGGCCTCTGGAGCAGGCTCTCTTGGAAGTTTTTAACATGTTGTCCCAGCTCCGCTGGTCTTCTTGCTCTCCTCCTCAGCCCCTCCACACCCCTCCTGTGCACCCCACTGGCTCTCATGGTATCTCGCTGTGTGACTCCAATGGCTTCATAACCCACTAGTCCATCTCCCAATAATTCACCCCTTCCCTTTGCCGCCAGAATACATTTTCTGAAAAAGCAGAGCTAATCAGGCCATTTCCCTGCTCCACACCCTTTACGTGCTTCCCTTGGTTTTCAGGATGAAGTTCAAATTTTTAAACATACCACACAAGCCCCCCTCATGGTCTGCCCCTGCCAATCTTCCTTAGCCTCATTTCCTGTCACTGACTTAACGGCGATGTTTCTGCCTGCCACACGTAAGGACTTGCTGATTCCAGGCATGTCTGTTTTTGGTGTTCCTTTGAACTAGAATGCCCTTCCTGCCCCTTCTTCAGCTACCTTTACTCATCCTTCAATATTCAGCTCAGTTATCATCTATCTCCTCTAGGAAGCCTTGCTGTCCTGGGTTGAGGTAGCAGTTCCCAGGGCCCCGGGCATCTCACACTGCCCCAAACGGCTTACATCCAGGTTCGCATGGTAGGAACTCAAAGGTTGTTGAGTACATTAAGACCATTTTGATCTTTTCTGCTTCTATTGCTTGTTTGTACCGTAGCAACCAGGACACTTAGTGAAGAAACTGCTATTTTTTGCTCAGCATCCAATTCTGCCCAGTGGCAAAGTGACTGGTATACTGAAAACAGTAAAAGAATCGCCAAAGCAGTGTTACCTCAGGGCCCTGTAAGCCAACCTCACACACTACCGACAGACGGAAGATCTGCATTAAGCTAAGTCCTAATTGTGTTCAGTGCTTTTAACTTTGGACCTGGACTCCCAGGCTGTGTACTATGCGGTTACCAGTTAAACAACTGAATGACACCTAGTAAAGCGTGGCTGCTCAGATCACAGACTAATCCAGACTGCCTGGGTCTGTACCTTGCTTTGGTGGTGGACTAGCTGTGTGCCTCTGCCTCGGGCAAGCCATTTCGTCTCTTGATGCCTCAGTTTTCTTCTCTGTAAGATGGGAATGGTTTTAACAGTACTGACTTCAGAGTAAATGATTTTACATATGCAAATGCTTATAAAGTGCTTGGCACAAATTAAGTACTGTGTAACTACCAGCTATTTTTTTTTTGTATTTTCCTATTAAAATGTCAAAAAGAGAGGCACATCTGAGGAGCAAATCAGTCATTTCCCGAGTGGCTTTCTGCTGTAGTGAAGCCGTGAGCTCTCCTAGTGCCTATTTAATGAACTCACAGATCACAATCACGAGACCTGTGTCCAATATTGCCAGAGGTCTGTTGAAGAGACATCATCTTCCATCTGGCTCCTCCAAGGCTACCAAAGTGACACGTATTTTTATTTCTTACATGTCACATATAGCAGTGTGAACAATGAGTTCTGCTTTTTTTCTTTTCCTGCCCACAGCTTTTGTATTTGTAAGGTTTCTCTGGGTCTGTGGTGATTACTCCATGAAACCTCCCTGTGTGTACTGCCCACGGGTAAGAAAAATTTGAGTCAAATAAGAGTTTAGCCAAAAAGTGGTTCCTGAAATCACATGTGGACTGATGGACTCCTCTGGCTCCTGGGGACCCTAAGAAATATATGCCACCAGCCCCCAGTATTTGAAGAACTTTGAGAGTTCCTGGGGGGGGGTGGGGGGGTGGCATTCTTTGGAATTAACGCTCTTAGTCACAAGGTTATCTAGAATCCTAGAATTTTGTTGCTGGAAGATAAGATTAGACATTACACATGGGAGGGAGGGGTCAGTGATCTAATGATCTGTGCTTCCCCAGCTTTTCATGGACAATTTTCTAGTATCCTTTACATTTCCTAATCTTTGCACTTGGAAAAAAAAAAACTTTTAAAAAAAGTGGAAGACCACCAAGGTTTAGCGACATAGGCTTTCCAATGCACCTATCATTTGGGTTATTCACTTGAAATGTTGAAAATAAAGACAGGAGGGCCTGGGCCACGCAAAGTAGGCTGCTGGTGATGGTGTCCTTTGACCTGGTGACCCAAGTCCTGACAGCACCCAGCCTCCCCAGGGCGCCCTGCATACTCCTTTTCCTGGCATGCTCCTTACCCGCCTGTATTTGTGTTGTCTGCTTCTGGCAGAAGAATGACCTCCAAGAGGACCAAGACTTGGGCTTGTTTTGCTCACTGCCGCATCCTTAGCATCTAGAATAACACCTGATATTCCAGAGGTGACAATACATGGGTTGGTGAAGGTCTACGAAGCCATGCAAGGTTTACAGTAAGCACTCCTAGACTGCCAACTGTCCTAGTTCCTACTCCGTCACCATCACTGCAGCGGAAGTCAGAGCCTTCCTATCAGTTCTCTTCCTCACCAGAAGTCACAGGCAGGAGACAAAGTAGATTTCTAAGCATGACGCTAAAGCATAAAGTCAAACCATTCTCAATGGTGTCAGGGACTCCAAACCTTACCCTTCTCTGGAGGAGACTCTGACTTCATCCCTTTGCTTGCTGCGTGTTCTCGCCATCAACCAATGGTCCCCATACCCTCAGAGAGCCACACGGCTCCTCTTAACAAAGTTTTGTTGGAGGCCGGTATTTTCAGAGTACTTTGTGGACACATTTAGCCACAAAAATCAGTGAAAAGAATCCTTTTCACAAGCAAGCATATCTTACATCTCAAATGAATACAAGAAAATGAGTTTGAAACACTTTATTTTACTGAAAAGATATAATTTGGCCATCTTTTGGGCAAAGGATTGAAAAATTGGAGCAAAAACAGTCACGGATGGAAAGGTGGAAGAATGGGTAACAGCCACGTAAGAGAGACTACAAGCTACCTGAGCACCAGGAAACATCATTCCTATGAAAAGCAACTCCTAAGTCCTACCATCAAGCTCTAATATCCAACAACTGTCTTACCTCCCCGCCGCGCCCCCCCCCCCC
>NC_043701.1:49017160-49028336 GCF_006229205.1 Suricata suricatta | reverse complement strand
CAGGAGCCATTTCCCTTTCTCCCCAGCAGGCACTCCATGAATATTTGTTGGACAAATGCCTTGTTAATAAGGAGTTTTTGTGATTCCCTGGATTAATCAGCTCCAGCCAAAAGCTCATAATATCAACACAAGGCAATGTTGATAGAACAGCACTAAAATCTGGTGCCAGTCACTGGCCCATTGCACAGAGCAGGCTATTGATAGGGACTCCCCAACCAAAACCCACATTCCAGCCAGGATGAGAAGAGCAGTGTCTCTGTGGGAAGTATCTCTACTGCGCCCAACTGTAAATATCCCCCCCCACCACTGTCCTTCAAAAGGCTTTCTTGGAAACACTGCTCCCTTCAAATGATAATAAAGTCTATTTTAAAAAATAAAAATGAATTAGACCTAAATCAGAAACAGAATTGAGAACAGATCACCAAAAATCCTTGCAGGATTTGCATTTATCTAGCAGTTCACTTGAGTAAAAGGGCCATTATCCATGGTTTTTGTACAAATACATTTTCTTCCTCAAGGCTAGAGAGTTTAAATTCCTCTAAGGCACTGCACACCCACACACCAATTAATAAACCTGTGGCTCTCTCCTTTCCTTCAGTAAGTGAGGCCAGTCTTTTGAGTACCTTTCAAATAAACTTGCAAAACCCAAAGTTTCTGGCTTTTTTTAAGCCCCAAAACTTTGCAGTCAGGAGTCCACCAGGATAAAATGATCAAGGGAGATCTAGGGGTATCTGTATTCCCATTTAGGTGATTTAACCCACCGGCTTCAAAAGAGTTGGCTAAATTCCTCTGGCCTCGCCCCTCCCCCAAGGGAAACGCGCAGCGACGTGGCCACCAGGGTTACCCGACCCAGCGTCCGAAGCCCTAGCGGCGATGGTGGTGGCGACCACAGTCTCCAGAGACAAAGTTCTGTAGTGCACTGACTTCTATCATATTCAGAGTCGGAGTGTCTCAGAACTTTGCCTCAAAAGACCAAACAGGCTGTCTTCCTCCAGAAGTTTCTTCATGCAGGTGTGCTCCCCACCCCCAACTAAGACAAAGAAGCATAACTCGTTAAAAGCAATTTAGCTCAGGATGCAACCGATAATGGAATGGGTCATTAATTATGGAAAGTTACTGCCGCAGTCAGCAAGCGCAAATGCCCAACAGAAACGGTGTTTTAACAGCTCGGTTCGACAAATTCTGGTTGCAATGTCACGGCAAACAGGCTGCAGTAATCACACGCCCTCCCCCTCCTTCCCACCCATCCCCGAGAACTCATTCTCCGCCGAACCCCACCTCTTCCTCGGTCCTGCTATTTAAACTTTTGCAAGCGGCTAACTCACTCCGTCTAAACTTGTGGCAACTTTTACCTTCCCATCTGGAAAGTTGGTGGGGGAGGGGACCGCACGAGGACGAATTCTCGGAGCTGAAAGAGTTAAGGGGGGGGCGAATGCAGGCCCAGGAAACGTCCCACATATGGGATACTCAGGAAAGCAAGGTTTTGCGGGACCGCCACGGCATCTCCCCACCCCAACACTTTATTCCCGGTCTTCCCATAGCCAGCGTCCGGCCCCAGAACTCGAGTCCATGCAGTCCTCTCCTCTCCGCCCCACCCACCCACTCTGAGATTCACCCTGCCCCATTAGGCAGAAAGCTTCCTGTGGAACTCGTGTTCCCGTGGAACACACAACCTTTCCCCTTGCACACAACCCTCTACTCGTGGCCCCCGCCCTCCACCCCTACCCCCTGAAGTATAGGAGACCACCCTCCTTCTTCTCCCCGACCACCCCCTCCCCTTACATACCGCACCTGAACAGCTGTTGCACCCGTGCAACAGGTCTGGAAAGTGTCTTCCCCACCTCCCCACCCCAAGCCTCCCGCCACCGTCCCCTCCCCTACGTCCCCCCCCTCCCCCCAGCCCGGGCCGGAGATGCAGTGGGCTCCGTCCCCTGGGCCGGGGTGCACAGGCGGCTGGCAAAGTCGCGGCTCCCAGAGGCGCCTGAGGCTAGGGGCGGGTGGTCGCGCTCGGGCCGACGGAGGCCGGGGTGCCCTCCCGTGTGGCCCCTTCTGCGCCCGCCGCAGGCTCCCCAGCCTGCCACTCCAGCGCCGGCCGCCAGGCATTCCGGGCGGGCTCCCCCCTTCGCGCTCCGCTCTGCTCCCTTCCATCTTGACTTTTGCCGACGTGGAAATTTTGGGTTTGGAGACGACCTGCGCTCTTATTGGCTGCCGGCGGGCGGGGTCGGAGGTCACGGCTGCTCTCGCTATTCCGCGCCAAGGGGAGCCGCACAGCGGCTCGTGTCAAGTCAGCAGGTTCCCTCCGCCTCCCCCGGGGTCACGTGCGCCCCGGGCGGGCCCTGGAGCCGCCTCCTTATGCAAATAGAGCGGCCGCACGGGGCTGGGGGCGGGAGTGGGCGGGGAGCACGGGGTGGGGGCGGAGGACCGGCCGGGGAGGGGCCGCGAGGGGCGGGGCGCTCCAGGTGGCCACCTGGCTTGGCGTCCAGCCCCGCTCCCCGCCCACCCCTCCCACCCCCACTGCTCTCCTGCGGTTTTTGCCTCCGGCGGAGGCTACCGACCACCGTCTCCGGCCAGCCCCCCTCGGCCTAAGGATCCCGCGTTTTGCAAGGTGCCTCAGAATGCCCGATTCCTTAGGAGCCCCTTCCAGCCGATCAGACCCGAACCCAAACCCAGGTTGGGCCCCGGGTCTTTCCTAGGCTGGGGAGGAGGAAGCGGCAACGCTGCCTGCAGGGCAGAGAACGAAATGGAAACCCCGGAGAGGGCAGTTTCCTCCTCTGGCAGCGAGTTACAACTAATAGCGAGATTCCCGGTAAGAGAATTCTAGGACAAAGCAAAAGCAAGAATTCATCGAGGTTAAAAGTATTCCCTTTTAATTAACTACCTTCTTCCATCCCCAAATAAAAAGAGGCCAAAATGCTAACTAAAATTGCCAGTTCTGGTAGGATTGGTTTTTTATTTTTATTTTTTAACATGTCTACAAGAACTAACCGGAAGGCCGGTCGGTCTCTACCCCGCCCTCTGCTTAGTACTGGACACCGGAGAGTGGAACCTGGGACATGTTCCCCGCATATCTGGGTGGAGGTGTGACTCTGGAGAGCTCCAAATTCCCAGAGAAGTCCTGGGGCATGGAAAAGGAATCAGTTCCTAACGTGTCTCCCCAAGCACGCCAAAGGTGCTTTTCTAGAAAGAAAGGGAATCGATGAATGGCCACATGACCGGGATGTCTTCCCTCCCTCCCCCTTCCCCAAGGAAAAGAAAGGAACAGCAATGCAAAGGTAGAGCTCGGATTATAAATGCTGACTCTTTGATGGTTATTGCAAAATCTGCCAGCTTCTAGTCACCAAGAAAAAGGAAAGGAGCTGCATTTTTAAAAATATAAAAGACTTCTCGGGATTGGCCTAGTTTTTTTTTTTCCCCTTTGTGTAAGAAAATATCTGTATCATCTTTATAATTTTTTCATTATAAATCTGACCGAATGATACAGAAAAGCAAAAAAAAAAAAAATTCATGGGAAGGTTCTTACCTGTAAAATTCCTCCCATCCTCTCTTCTTAATTTACTCTCCTTCTCCCCATTTACCCCCAATGGAAGGATAAATCATTGCTCCTTCCAACTGTTTTATCCTCAAGGATCTTTCTCTCCATTCTCCTTTCTCTTCCCTCTCCACACTTGGTTGTTTATCTGACCCCTCCCGGGTTTGCAGGGGCCTCTCCCCCCGGCTTTGTCTCCTCCAGCCCCCCACCCCTTCCTCGGCCAAGGCCCACCGGCAGCGCTTGCTGGGCCTAGGAGTAGGTCCCAGCTCTGCCGCCTGTTCTGTTGTGTGCACTGGAATATTGATTTTTTTCAGTGTGTGTGCGCCGGCTCTGTAAAAATCAATATTTCAGTAGCTCGAGCACAGCCCAGGGCAGTGTAATGGAGCCAGCCTGCTGATGTAACGTGCGGGGTCCACCCTCGGCGATTGAGGTCAGTCAGAAAATGGCAGCGTTTTTCCTATTTCATTGTTTGATTCAGAGAGAAGGAAGGAGTGTGTTTAACGTGGTGTACACCAACTTCCAGGACAAAGTAACCCTAGTGCTGTTGGGTAACAGGCAACCTTGTTAGAAAATGATCTGATCTTGGGTTAGAAGGTAATGATGAAAACCTCTGATTATCCGCTCTAAAAACTCCTACGTATAACACTGGGGAGGAGGAAGTTATGTCTGCCATCGATCCTAACCACATTTCACAATGAGAAGAGAAAAATGGGCTCACTCCAGGAAAGAGCTAGAGTTTATGTTTTATTACTATGTATACAGATCATTATTAATCTGCAGCCCCTAAAATATGCTTCTGTTGAATGAGAACAAGAGATTTCTGGCATGCTCTGAAGAAAAAAAAACCTCAGTAATGGTACCAAATTAGCAGCTGTCTTCATGAAGTCAGTTTACTGTCCATGTGGAGAGACACTGAAGTTGGGGTTGGGCCAGGGGGTGCTGGCCAGACTTGCCCCACCAAGGGAGCCCTTTCTAGTCTGTTCACCTCTCTGGGCCCCAGGAGCTTTATCTCTAAATTACAGGATTCGACCAAATATCTCTAAATACTTGCTAGCTCGAACACCTATGATTGTACAGAGAAAGATAATACAGTAGAAACTTCAAAAACAAAAGTGCAATTAAGTCAAGTATACAGCATAGATAAGAAAAATAGATGACTACCAGAAGTGCTGCAGAAATGGAAAGTATGTATTTTCCTGCTCTCATTGTATATTCTATTTCTTTTACATTATGAAGGGCAATTTGGCCATTTTTTTTTAATGCACTTCTTCTGACCTAGCAGTTCTAAGCACCTTTTATTTATTTATTTATTTGTTTATTTATTTATTTATTTTTGAGACAGAGAGACAGAGCATGAGCTGGGAGGGGCAAAGAGAGAGGGAGACCAGAATCAGAAGCAGGCTCCAGGCTCTGAGCTGTCAGCACAGAACCCGATGTGGGGCTCGAACCCACGAGTGTGAGATCATGACCTGAACTGAAGTCGGATGCTTAACTGACTGAGCCTCCCAGGTGCCCCTCTAAGCACTTTTTCTAAAGAAGTTATTAATAGCATTAGAAAGATGTTTACACTGCCAATTTTAAAATATTGAAACATTGGGGGCACCTGGGTGGCTCAGTCGGTTAAGCATCCAACTTCGGCTCAGGTCATGATCTTACAGTTCGTTAGTTCAAGCCCCACGTTGGGCTCTGGGCTGACAGCTTGGAACTTGGAGCCTGGAGCCTGCTTTGGACTCTGTTTCCCTCTCTCTCTCTGCCCCCTCTCCTGCTCATGCTTTCTCTCTCTCTCAAAAATAAATAAACATTAAAATGTTTTTTTAAAAATATTGAAACATTAGAAACAACCTAAGTATCCAATAATAGGGATTTAGTAAATAACACATGGTAATGATGTATTTATTCAGTGGAACACAACTATTTAATATGGTAATGCTGAATGGGTATTAAAATAATGTGGAAGCTTTCCACGTATTGAAATCCACGTACTATTTAAGTCCCTATTTATCTATGTATATCTCATAGTGGTAAGAGATATGGGCTCAGGAGCCAGATGGCTTGAGTTCTATCTCAACCATTAACTAGCTACGTGGCTTTGGTCAGCTGTGAACCAGGTGTATTCATTCCTGACTGCTGCTGTAACAGATTATCACAGGGACTTAAAACAACACAAATTTATTATCTTACACGGTTGGTCAACTTTTGAAGTCCAAAATGGGTTTCGCTGGGCCAAAATCAAGGCGTGGACAGGGATACACGCTCTACAAGAGGTTCAAGGGAAGAATTTGTTTGCTTACCTTTTCTAGAGGCCACCTGCATTCCTTAGCTTGTGCCCCTTTCTCCATTTTAAGAGCGTAGTACTCTAACCTCTGCTTTTTCTGTCTCATCTCCTCTCTGAATATTACATTTCTACCATTTTCTAAAAACAGAGTCTTCGGGTTTATTGGGCTAACTTGGAGACTCCAGGATAATCTCCCCATCTCCAGATTCTTAATCACACCTACAAAGTTCCTTTTTCCATATAAACTGACATGTTCATAGTTTCCAGAGATTACGATGTGGACATCTTTGCACATCATTATTTTGTCTTCTGTGTTGGACTACAGTCAAGATGTTGGCAGAGTTGTTCCCTTCTGGGGACTCTATGGGAGACTGCCTTCTCCCCGTTTCCAGCTTCTGTAGGCTGCCTGCATTCCTTGGCTCCTGGTGCCCTTTCTTCAACTTCAAGCCAGCAATGGTAAATCAAAGCTTTCTCAAATTTTTATGACTCCCACACTGACTCTTCTGTCTCCATTTTACACATTTAAGAACGCTTGTGATTACACTGAGCCTGCCGGAGTAATCAGGGACTCTCCCCCTATTTTAATTAGCATTAAGTATAAATTAAAATAATTTAATTATTTTTATTAGCAACTCTAATTCCACCTACAACCTCAATTCTCCTTTACCATATAACATAACATATTCATAGGTTCCTGGGATTAGGATGTGGACATCCTGGGGAGGCTGATATTCTGTCTCCCGTACTCAGGATAATTAGCATATAATAATGCAGGTGATAATCTGCATCATGAGTTTGTGAAGAAGATCAAAAGAAGCAGTGTATGTAGGGGCACCTGGGTGGCTTAATTGGTTAAGCGTCCAACTTCGGCTCAGGTCATGAACTCATGGTTTGTGGGTTCAAGCCCTGCATTAGGCTCTGTGCTGACAACTCAGAGTCTGGAGCCTGCTTCAGATTCTGTATCTCCTTCTCTCTTTCCTACTCATGCTCTATCTCTCTCAGTCTTTCAAAACTAAACAAATGTTAGGGGCACCTGGGTGGCTCAGTCAGTTAAGCAGCCCACGTCGGTTCAGGTCATGATCTCACGATTTGTGGGTTCAAGCCCCACATTGGGCTCTGTGCTGACAGCTCAGACCCTGGAGCCTGCTTCTGATTCTGTGTCTCCCTCTTTCTCTGCCCCTGCCCTGCTCATGCTCTGTCCCTCTCTATATCAAAAGGAAAAACAAACAAACAAACAAACAAAAAACACCAAACATAAATAAATGTTAAAAAATGTTTTTTAATACAATAAAGTGTTTAGAACAGTGCTTGGCATACAGGGAGCACTCCATTACTAATTAACTTGTGGTGAGCATCCATAATAATTATCTATCATAGTTACTGTCTGGAAAGGAAATGCAGACTGTGAATGGTAGTTGCATCTAGAAGGTGGGATTAAATTTTTACAGTCTTCCTGTTACTTGAGTCTGTTTTTCTTTTTTCTTATTTCTATTAACATGTAGGGCTTGGAGCACTTTAAAAAATTTTAAAGAAAAACGAGACAAATGAATAAAGGGTTTTTTTATAGTATAATGAGAGGTAATTTTGATTTGGGGTTAAAAGGTTCAGGTGCTCGTGGTGCCTGAGTAGCTCAGTCAGTTAAGCGTCCAACTTGAGTTCAAGTCATGACCTCGTGGTTTGTGAGTTCGAGCCCCTCATCAGGCTCTGTGCTGACAGCTGAGAGCCTGGAGCCTGCTTCGGATTCTGTGTCTCCCTTGCTCTCTGCCCCTCCCCCACTCACGATGTCCCTCTGTCTCTCAAAAATAAAAATAAAACAAAAAAATTGTTTTTCGGGTGCTCCTCTCAGCACAGCAGCTAACACAAATTGATCTTAGGCAAGTTACTTTGTGAGCTGAGCTCTGTATTTTGCAAGCTCCATCCAGTTCTTTGTGTATAAAGAACGCCTACAAAATCGGTAAGAAAAAAAGCCCTACAGGGGGAAAAAATGGATACAAAGCATAAGCAGGCATTTCACAGGAGAAAAACAAATGGCAAATAAGCATAGGAAAATCTGTTAAGCCTCATTAGTAACAGGGAAATGCAATTTAAGTGAGATATTTCACGAGATACAATTTTATACCCACTGGATGGGCAAAAATTCAAAAGTCTGACAACATAAGCAATTGGAGCTGATGTAAATGAATTGGAATGTTTACACAGTGCTGCTGGGAGTATAAATTGGTACAACTACTTTGAAAACAAATTGGCATTACTTTGTATCGCTTATCAGGTAAAGGTGAACCTTCACGTACCCAATGTCCAGTGTTTCCGCCCAGAAAAACTCTGGTACATATGGATCTAGGGAGATATATGGGAATGGTCCTAGCACTGCTCGTAGCATTGGAACACTGAAAACAACCACAGCAGAATGGAAAAATTGTCTTTTCTCACGATGCATTATTGCAGCCATTAAAATGAACGAACTATAGCTCCTCACATGGCTATGAATGAAGCTTAGAAACATGTTAAGTAGGAAAGAAGCAAATTCTGGGGGAGTATAAGCATTATGATGTCATTTTTACAAATCAAGTACAAGCAAAATCAAACAATGTACTTTTTCAGGGATTCATAATAAGTGATAAAAAAGCAAGGAAATGGTAAACAGACAATTCAGGATAGTGATTACCGGTGAGCGGGGGCAGAGGGAAGGAGGGTAGGAAGATGTAACTGGTAATGTTCTAGTTCTTAAATTGGACAGTGGGCTTATACATGTTCATAACTTGCACGCACGTGAGATATATTTTTTGTATGTACAAACATTGGATTCAAATGACTTTTGGGGGGCACCTGGGTGGCTCAGTAACGCGTCCAATTTTGGCTCAGGCCATGATCTCACAGTTCGTGAGTTCAAGTCCCACATGGGGCTCACTGCTGTCAGCACAGAGCTTGCTTCGGATCCTTTGTCCCGCTCTCTCTCTGCCCCTCTTCTGCTAGCATGCATGCGCAATCTCTCAAAAATTGTAGTTGATGCTACCACTTAGCTTAGATTTCCTTTCGAGCTCATAAAAGCAAACTCTGTCACCAATTTGCTATTTGCAATCCTGCTGGTTAAACAGACTTCTTAACAGCCACCTGTATCTGGGTTTGTGCAACAGTAGTCTTCAGTTTATGCTCCAAATGAACCTCGTGTTCTTAGAGGTCCATACCCAACAGGGATTTTATGCCAGCAGAACCAGTACCTCCAGAAATCTCTTCCCTCTTGCCATCTGTCTGACCCGGAGGGCTGGCCATATGTTGTGTACTTTCTGCAACAGGGGCTGAGATAGACCATCCATAAATTTCCGGTCCAGCCCAGGTGAATTTGTTACTGCCCTGATTCATTACAGTTTTGATTTCAATGTTGAAGAATCACATTCCCTGTTCCCCTGACCTGCCTTCCATCATTTCATAAGATTTGTCCATCTAGCCATGGTCTAGAGGGGCTTGGTCTCACCATTCTATGACAATCCTGGCATTGCTGTTATTTTTGACTTTCATCTTTGATGCCACAGCCTCTAAAGAATAAACCAGCTTTGTTGGTTTGGTTTTCCATTTCCTTGAATGAAGCTCTGACAAGCACGAATCAGAACTTGGGGTACCTTCCATGTCAATGTATCGGTGAGAAGATTGGCTTGCATAGGGTTTGCTGAGTGAAGCTGGTACCAAGTATGTGTAGGATGGATGAGGGTGGCTTTGGGACAGCCGTGATACCTGGCACCCAGCCATCTTTGGATGTTGGAGTCTCCAGACACGTCAGTTGGGTGGAATGCTGGTTTTTAAGACTTACTACTTAACATGCAGTGGCCCCCGGTCTTTACATACTTTGTCTGAGATCTTCAGTTTGGGAGGCAAAGTTTCTTTTTTCACTTTTTATCATGAAAAATCTCCAAAAGCATACACATGGTAAAAGAACATAAATATATGCTGTAAAATAGATATAAAAACTATATAAAGAGTATAATGAAATCTAGTACCCACCACCAGTTTCAATAATTATTAACTCATGAATACTCTTGTTACATTTGCTCCCCCCACCCCCTTCACGATTATTTTGAAGCAAGTCCCTAATACCATGGGGTGTAGATGTTGTGAATGCATTATTGTGATAAGCAACCTCAAAGATCCCGGAGAGTATTATTCAAGGTAATAATGAGAGGCCAAAGTCCTTCGCACTTAAGGCCACCCTTAACTTCCCCGGGGAGGGCTCTCTTGGACAAATTCGACATGTGGAAAATCACTTTGGAGTTGGGGCATGGAGAGCGATAGAACAACTTAACTTTGTTATGAGTTCTATTTTTTCAGTCTCACCAACAGAGTACCTAAAAGAGTCAATGAAATAACATCAGGTCTAATAACAGGAGTTTTAGCTGATCTCTGTAATCCATGGTATATAAAGTTCTCTTTCTAAAGCCCACCTTTGCCTATCCTTTAAATAAATTCAAGGGCCTTTTGTGTGCAAATTATTAGGCACAGGAGGGGATTCAACGACAAATCAGATATGGCTCCTGTTCTATAATGAAGAATTTTTCTGGGCTTTGTCTTGGGCTCCTGGGGGGTGGGGGGTTCTAACTCCTTGGAATTTGCCAAGTTGATAGGGGGATTTTTGTTATCCATGGTGGGTCTCAAGATGACAGACACTTGAGTTTATCATAAACAAGATGACTCAGTGGGGCTGACTGGTCATGATGGAAAGACCAACCATGTAATTAGAGGGCTGGGTCTTGATCCAGATGGTATCAACCTGATCTCCAGGGAAGAAAGAGAGACTTGAGAGTGAGTTCACTCATGTGATCAATGATTCAGTTAATCACACCTGAATAATGAAACCCTAGTAAAAGCTTTGGACGGCACAAACTCAAGTGAAATTTATGTTTGGGGAACCCACTAGTGTGCCCAGGACTGAGTGTCCTGAGCCCACACTAAGAAGACACCCTGTGTGTCTCTTCCTCTGGCTAGTCAGTCCTTTTTATAGCTGTGATCATAAAGATAACATTTTCCTAGTTTTGTGGGTTCTTGTGAAGTATCAAACCTCACAGGGGGTCATAAGAACCACTGAATTTGTAGCCAGTTGGTCAGAAGTGCAGGTGGCCCGGGGACCTCCTGCATGCTGCTGGTGTCTGCACCTAAAATGGGAATGGTTTTGTTGAGGACTGTGCCCTGCACCTGCGACATCGGCAGTAGCTCAGAAGCGCACTGCAGTCGTGCAGTCCCTACCTTCAGAAATACACAGATTAGCAGAGAAGGGAAGACACAGATGCAAATAAAATTTTCTTTTCATTGCACTTCACCTTATTGCACTTTGCAGATGTTACATTTCTTACAAACTGAAGGTTCATGGCGCCCCCCCCCCCCCC
>NC_043701.1:48960395-49017060 GCF_006229205.1 Suricata suricatta | reverse complement strand
CTTAATACCTTTCCTTAAATTCCACCTCTATACTACAATATGCTTGAGGTCCATGCAAAAAAGTAGCTACCTTTTATGTAGGAAATGGATGATTAAGTCTTTGGTGTTGTAAAAGCAACTTCATTTAAACATAACCACCACCAAAAAAAGAAGAGGAAAAAAAAAAGTAATGAAAATAATAAGGGAAAACCCCAAGACACACTTCCTAGGGGGGGAAAAAAAACAACAAAAAACCAAAAAAAACCATCATGTAATTTCTGTCCCTCACGGAATGTATTAAATAAGCAAACACCACCAACAAGCAAAACAAGTACTACAATGTAAAAATATTAAAAAAAGAAAACCCTCTCACAAGATGCAAATAAAATTTAAAGCATCATGCCACAGTTACGGATGTGCTCTGAGAAACAAGAGACAGGAGAAAGAACTCAGAACCAAGGATACTGGAGGAGGCCTTGGGGAAGAGGGTAGCCTTTGCCTGGAGCCTTGAAAGATGAGTCAGATTGAGACATGCAGAGATTGTGATAAACATTTCTCGAGTGCTTACTCTGCATGGAGCTCTGTTCTAGTGCTGCACCTCTAATAAATCCTATAACATACATAGTCCTGGAAGGTTGCACTAATATTATCTCCCTCTTAACAGCAGAGTACACTGATCCCCCGAGATCAAACACCTGGCCAGAGGTTGCATAGCTAATAAGTGGAGAGCTGAGATTTGAACCCAGACAATATGGGTGTTTAACAACTGCTCTTGACTGCCTTTCAAGTAAGACAAAAGAACATTCCAGGAGGAAGGAATAGCAGAAACAAATGGGAGAATAGAGGTATAAACATAAAGGAAAGGAATAATGTCAGATAGGTACTTTGAATTCCAGAGTCAGTGCTCTGAACTTGACTCGGGAAGCATTGGGACATCAAAGATTTTTGTCGTGGGATTCTGTGGACTTCTAGGCACTGCAGTCATGCAGGGACTAACCATGGAAAGCCTGGTGTGTTCCTCCAAACCAGGAGGCCACTCTTCCTTCCTGAGGAACAAATCACTCTCTCCCTGTTGATACTCCAGTTGCAATGTAAACACTAGAGGCTCCAAGGAAGAACCTCATGTTCTCATTTTTTAATTAAAAATTTTAAATATTTATTTATTTTTTAGAGAGGAGGGTGGCAGAGAGAGGAGGAGACACAAAATCCAAAACAGGCTTCAGGCTCTGAGCTGTCAGCACAGAGCCTGACACGGGGCTTGAACTCAGGAGCCATGAGACCATGACCTGAGCCAAAGTGTGATGGTGAACTGACTGAGCCACCCAGGTGCCCACTTGTTTTTATTTTTTAACTCCATTGGCAATTGGCCTAGTGTACACTGTGGGCACAAACATGTTTGCAAAGTGAGTAGATTATTAGACCAGGTTGTAGCATATCAACTTGCTGATAGTTGACCCATTTTGCCCTACAAGAATGGCAATTAATTACGGTGTCCACTTATTTTAAGACATTGCATTACAATTATATGCAAAGACTGATCAGTGTTAAAATTCAAGTGGAGGGGCGCCTGGGTAGCTCAGTCGGTTAAGCATCTGACTTTGGCTCAGGTCATGATCTCACGGTTTGTGGGTTTGAGTCCCGCGTCGGGCTCTGCTGACAGCTAGCTCAGAGACTGGAGACTGCCTTCAGATTCTGTATCTCCCTCTCTCTCTGCCCCTCCCCTGCTCATGCTGTCTCTCTCTCTCTCTCTCTCAAAAATAAATAAAACATTAAAAAAAATTTTTTTTAATTCAAGTACATTACTGTTAAAGACATTAAAGTCGGCATTAGAAACTTTATATGAGGGACTATTGTTTGTTTACAATGTGATGCAGAGCTTAAACTAGAATATATATAGAAATGTGTGTATAAATACGCATTTGTGTATATACATGTGTGTGAATATATATTCATATATATTGTAGGATGGTGCACATATATACATATCATACATGTATGTATGGATAGTATACATATATTAGCCTTCATCTGTGCCACTTAACCGCTTAACCGACAGAAGCGAACTAATGACCCAGACGGCGTTAGAACAGTCTGCATGCAACGCAGCCTTTGCAGCCACCCCCAAACTTCCAGTGAGGAAGTTTACACATATACAAGAACCACAATTCAAGGAAAAGGGGAATTAAAGTAGATTTAAAGTAGAATTAAAGTAGAAACCCAACTCAAATTCCTGCCCAGCAAGTCTGTCTGTATTCAGTGTGTTTGTTTAGTTTAATTGAACAGATTGCAGATGGCCATTTATTCCCGAAAGCGAGTCTGACCTGCTTGTTGCTTGCTGTCTCTCCTGAAACAAACCTACTGGTGAGAAAGATTTTTCCTAAACATTCTCTGCAAAACAAAGTGCTCTAAAATAGACATTGGATAGAGATCGTTATGTCCTAGTGAGCGGAAGCGGAGGGGCTGGACTACTGACTTTCGATTTGCACACAAGACTTTCGATTTGCACACCTGACTTTCAGTTTGCACACAAAGACGCTTGGCCATAGCGTCTGAAGGTATGGCCAAGTTGAAGTGCAAATGTCCTCCCTACCCCCAATTTAAAAATATTGGTCAAACGGCATCAGGTGAATCTCACATTTGCAAATCGCTGGGAAATGCTGTCCCAAGCCTCAAGCTGTTTGACTTCTCTAATACCATAGTCAGAAAAACCCCAGCTTCTAATCCTTTTTTAAATGTATTTTTTAAATGTTTATTCACTTTTGAAAGAGACAGAGAGACAGAGCATGAGCAGGAGAGGGGCAGAAAGAGAGGGAGACACAGAATCCGAAGCAGGCTCCAGGCTCTGAGCTGTCAGTCAGCCCAGAGCCTGATGTGGGGCTTGAACCCATGAACCGTGAGATCATGACCTGAGCTGAAGTCAGACACTTAACTCACTGAGCCACCCAGGCACCCCCCAACTTCTAATCTTTGAACTTCATAATCACTACTGATTTTGCCCCTCAGATTCTGATCTTATAAAGTGAAGTCTATCATGTAGCTTTCTAAAACTCTGCGAACGATGTCGAAGCCCCTTTATTAGCACCTTGTGCAAATCAACACCCACCCACAAAGAACCATACATACAAGTACCCTCAACCTCTCTTGAAATCCCTCACTTTTGTGTCCCATGAAAATGACAGTACATTCCTGTAAAATCACTCTTCTTTTTCTGCAGGTTCTCAGTTTTCTTTATGAGGGAAGAGAGATGTACAGAATCAGTGCTCCAAGCTGGGATGTTTTGCAAGGTGAACGGCCTTGCCCAACACCCCACTTGCTCCTTCCCCTCCCTTTTGTTCCTCTGCTCTAACATGAGGAAGCGCCCATTTTTCCAGAAGCCCCTCTTGCCAGGAGACATCAGAAACCCCAAGGACTCAGGAAAGCTGTATATCACAGACTTCTCAAAAGAGAGCCTTCATATTAAATTCTCAGAACCTTCTCCTCTGATTTTCGTCTACTTAGTACCTCATTCCCATTGAAGCTAAAATGTCTGGACAAGTGTTCGTTTTCCTGGTCTTTATAGCCTCCCCTCCCCTCTTGTCTCTGCTCTACAGCACTTTAGCGATAAAAAAGGACATAGCTGCTCTTCTGGAACTATGCCTGGAACTATATGAAATAACACAGCCCCCCCACCCCACCCCTACACACACTCGGGGCTTCCTACCCTCCCTTACCCTTCTGATCATCTAACATGCTTATTCAATGAGCTTTCTTTCTCCCCTCTCTCCCAGAAGTGTAAGCTCCCCGAGGGAGACACTTGGTCTTTTACTCCTATCTCCAGAGGCCAGCACACACACTTCGTAGGCATTCTATAAATAGTTGTCAAATGAATGAATAAATGTGCTCAGATTAGATGATATAAACAAAGACAATGAAAGACAAACTTGCATAAATTTTCTAATACTTCCTCACGTAACACTGTGTTGAATATCCAGTAAAGGGTTATAAAATTACCCAACAGGTATTAATTAAGGCTATCAAGGACAATCTAAACCCACTCTTCAGTATAGTAGAGGAAAAATGACTTTTGCTTTCAGAAATACATTGCAGCCTGCAATGTTCTTTGTGGGATTTTTTTTTAAGAGAGAGAGAGCATGAGCAAGCACGGAGGAGAAGAAGAGACAGAGGGAGAGAGAGAATCCCAAGCTGTGGCAGCCGACTATACAGAACCTAACTTGGGGCCCGATCTCACAAACTGTGAAATCATGACCTGAGCCAAAATTGAGAATCAGAAGCTTAACTGACTGAGCTACCCATGCGCCCCAGGAATTTTTTATTTTTTTAAAGAAACAATCTTGTTCAACAAATATGTGAAATCTTTTTATTTAAGTTTCTCTGATGTTTATTTATTTTTGGAGGACAGAGACAGAGAATGAGTGGAGGAGGGGCAGAGAGAGAGGGAGACACAGATTGTGAGGCAGGCTCCAGGCTCCGAGCTGTCAGCACAGAGCCTGATGCGGTTCTTGAATCCATGAACCATGAGATCATGACCTAAGCTGAAGTCAGACGCTTAACAGACTAAGCCACCCAGGCACCCTAAAAACCTTTTTATTTAAAGCATATAAAATACACAATCATAATATCAATTCAATGAGCTTTTTCTTTCTTTCTTTGTATGCCTCAAACACCAACAACCTGAAATACCTTTTAAAGTAATTGTGTTCTTTTTGGAGAAAAGTCGCCCTCACCAAACTTCATAGCTTCTTAAGCAATATCTTTTAAAATATTGGCTACAAAATCATGTGGTCCTGTGTAAAAGCCTCCAAACTAGTCAGAAAGTTTGTTTCTCTTTAAAAAAAAAAACTGAAAGAAGAGAGAAAAGGAAGAGACTGTGCTAGGACCTCATTTAATCTTTCAGAATGATTCACTTTTTATAATTTAATTTCTCCATGTATTGTCAATGTCACAAGTACAGTGTTGGATTCACTCAGGATCAAGGAATCTCTTGTTGAATCAAAAGCGGATGAGTGTATTGTAAATGCAGCCCAGTGCAAATTTATCAGCCCAGGCAGCAGGGTTAACCCTGCTCTGGGTTCAGTTCTGTCTGTTTAAAATGAGTTGTGCTGTTGGAATGGGTATTGATCCTCAGGCTTACTTCTACTCACTGGTGAAATTTTGGTCCCAAGGTCCAAGGGCACCAGTGGAGGACAGCCTCTTGCACGATGCAGAGCCCCACGTGTTTCGATGATCCGTTCCTCTCAGCTGGAGTTCCAACTTTCTTTTGGCTGACCAGGCACCACTCAGTCGCTTTCCCCTTTACGCTTCAGTACCACTTCCAACAAATCTCCCGACAGTACCTATCAAAGTTTTGGCATCAATAACTTACCCCCAGGACTGCTGCTAGTCCATACACCACCTTTCTGTCACTTAGAAAAAGGCGCCCCTTCCTCTGGGAGAGTCCAGGAAAGACGGGCTGTTACCAACCATGCATTTTCATAAAGTCCAGGGAGAATAAATAACAGGGCAGAGGACACTCACTTTCCTTCCTCTTCAGCCCACACCTCCACCATGGAACAGGGGAGAGAGAGAGGGGTCAATGACATTTTTTGCTGCTTAGCTCAGTTGCAAGATCTATCATATTAACAATAGTGAGAGTTTTCCTGTAAAGACCAAATCTCTTCCAGAATAAATGGAACCAGGACAACATTTTGCCTGAGAAAGTTTTTTTTTTTTTTTTTTTTTAGAAATAAGGCACTTGATTTTCAAGTGCATGCAGTGTGGGTAGTCAGCCATTCAATTATCTTTTCCTTTTTTAGAGATGGTCTTGTACTTTGGTTTTTCAGAGAACCAGAGGGAAAATGCCATGGGGCTTTTTTCATGTGCCTAAGACCGTCCCCAAAACAACCTGATCATTTCTCCCTCCTGCACACTCTTTCGGGGAAGGGGGGAGACTGGGGGTGGGGCGACGGGATGAAAGTTCGAGGAGGTGGAGGGAGGCAGGTGCAACAGGAATCTTCCCAGCATGCCGGCGAACCATGTGGAAGAGCTGGAGCACTGGATGTTTCTCTCCGTGGTCTTGGCCAACAAGGTGGAGTCTCTCTGGAGAGTCCCTTTCTTAGTAAGCTCAAGGCTCATCCTGACGAGGGGGAGCTCCACATCCCTTTCCACTCCCATTTTCATAACCACACTCTATGTTTTTGATGTTACGTACTGCTACATGAACCAGTTGACTAATGGTGCCTGTTTCAGGGAGTCTTGGGTTTGAACCCCAGAGAGAATTTATTCTCAGTCTTTTCAAGTCTCCTTGACATCACCTCATAGTAAGAAAAACATTTCGCATCACAACCCTGTACACACATAACTATGTAAACCTAGATTTAACTGAAACAAACATGTTTGGCAACGATATTTAGTCACACTGCATGTAATGCACTCTGGTATTTTCTATTCTATTCTTTTTAAAAAACGCTGATCCACAGCTCACTAAATCCATTTCGTGATTCATGACTAGGCTGAGGCCGACAGGTTGGGTATCACAGATCTAATTTAACCCTCTTACAGTGCAGAGCAGGAAACCCAAGTCAAAAAAGGTTAAGTGTTCTGGACAAGGTGACACAGCTACTGCCTGGTGGCAGAGCCGGGATGAAAATCCAGGGAGTGAAATCAGCTAACTCAGCTCATCACTACTAATAAGCGCTCTTGCAAAAACAATGAGCAGATGCCATGCGAGTTGTGTGAAGGGTGTGTGCAGTTACAGACACACGTAGATTTTGTTTTGATGGTGGAACATCAAAGTCACTTGGGGGACAACTAAACAGAATGTCATCCTCAAATCTTCACACACAAATCGTTCTCAGTTGCAAACTCGGCTGTCTTTCTGTATACATGAACAGAGATAGAGAAATATAAATATTTTATTATATATGCTATATATAATATATATTGATTACAAATCTAAAAATATAAATTACCTAAATGTATATATGTATGTATGTATGCTTGTTTTACAAATGTTTTAAATTACGTCTGCAACTTGGCTCCAATCTGCTGGCTTGTGGAACCTTCCCTGCACTGACTTCTATAATGCAATAAAACAAAAACCTGAGCAACCAGTCCTTCCAACGATCTTTAGTGAAGCCTGGTCAAATAAGGCCTAGTGGGCTTCTTTGTGGTCAAAGAGGGCCTCTCTGAGACTAAGACTCTACTGAGGTGTGAACATGAGGGCGAGGTCCATCCGAGACTAAGAGCCATCCAGCAAGAGCCCAAGCCTGGAAGGGCCTGAGCAAAGCTCAGCTACCTCACAGCCCATCATTCGTGGGTGGTGCTCTCACAGCTGCACCCGTAGTAACTGCCATTGACTCTGACCTTATTACCCCCCTAAGAGTCCTAGTTCCATTAAGAGAAATGAATCATTAAAAACGAAGCCTGAAATTTTAGCAACTGGCAAACTTTCCTTCAATAAAGTATGTGTGTCTTCTTGTCCTGCCTAATTTTATCCTGTTTAAAAAAAAAAAAAGTCTGTCCAGCCAAAGCAAATACTCTCTCTTCCTCCTCACCCACCACCCCATTCCTCCCCGTGCCACCTGCCCCCTCCTCCCCCAGCAGCAAGGCTGATCTCCAACCTGCACCTGCACGGGATACAAACCTGAGGATGCAGCATGCTGATTTTGCCCATGGCTTTTTTTTTCATTGATAAGATACCTGTTCGCTGGTTCATGTGTCAGCTGACGAAAGCAGCAGTGACCTTTTCCAACAATTGGCCTCTGTCTTTACATTGGCTCTCTGCACTTGTCCGCGAGCCATGAAGATCACCTTTAGGGCACTTTTCAACCTATTGCTGTGAAATGGCAGCAGAACAGAAAAAGGAAGCAGGAGTAAACGGACATTTGGGGATACACCGAAGGAGAGATATGGGTGCTCTTAGCCTGTGCACGTGAAAATGTCACAGGTTCTTTCTGACCGTGTTCCAGCTGGAGGCAAAAAATGCTTTGGGGTAAACATATGGGGCCCATGTGCAGAAGCCCTGAAAATTAGGTATGAGAGTTATATATGCAAGATCACCACAGAAAATTCCTGCTGTGATCATTATGAGGCTGCCCTCGGGGGTGGGTTTCTGGCTCACCTTCCAAGCTATCCAATCCCACAAAACCTGTAGGCGACATTATGCCCTTGCCCCTCAGTTGTCTCTACCGAATGCACAGCGCAGTAATGGCACGTCTGTTCCAAGCCCTCTCTGCTAGGACAACCGTGTAAGACATGATTCCTTTCTGGAGGAGAGGGAGAATGATTCAGAGGATTGGATTATAACCTTTAAAAATCGATTTTTAAAAATTGGTACATTTCAGCGCTTTCAAAAGACAGACATCTTTAACAGTGCCTAACTCTGTTTGCTTTGGCGACGCGTGGTGACTTTTGCAATGGGCAACTTCCTTCCATATCCGTATTTGTGGCAAACATGTCAGAATGTAATCCATCCCTGTGTCTATGAAGAGATCAACAATTACAAGTTCTTGTTTCCTTCTCATGATATCACTTCCCTTCTTTTCAGAGGATGACACCGAAATTGCCACAAGATGGAGAATAATCAGTCGTCAGAAGAAAATAAAGGACCAACTCTTATAGCTGAGTAGAAAGGAAGCGTATATAAGGTTTGTTTCATTTCTCATTTCCTCTTTGAGTGATGCAATGTAACACCACAATTCAACATTTCCAAGGAGGTGGCATTTCACAGGAAGGACTACGAGCATGGCGGATAGAAGATTCCAGATGCCAGATTTGCTACTGAGGACACTAGCAATTCGGTGACATTAGGGGAAAAAAATCAAGTATTATTTCCAAAAGGGAGAGGTAGCTTTGAAGAAATAATATTGTCTTTTCTTTGACTTTCATGCTCCAGTTCATCCCAAACAGGCAGATGCAGTGAAGAACCTGTATCCGTACTAGGAACAATAGGCTTCCTTTAACGTCAGTCCCAGGAGAAATGAAACTAGCCAGGAAGAACATGGCAACCTCTCTGATTTTAGTAATCAGTCATTCTCAAAAACTAAAACTAAAACAAAACAAAACCAAGACCTGTATTGTTACTATTCCAGCAAGTTGGCCATTTACAAATAGATCGTCTCCAAAATTTCGTTTGTATATTTGGAATATAGAGTGTCTAGTACAAGTGCCCATATATGCAGTATAAAAATGATAGGCTCCCAGGCCAGCCGTAGACATCTATTTCCTTCATGTTATGCCGATGGCGTTGGGAGATTCAAAAAGGTATTGGGAAGATAATCTGTAACATAAAATCCCAAAACAATCACCTTATGACCTCTACTACTTGCAGGAAGGAAGGAAGGAAGGGAGGAAGGGAGGGAGGGAGAAAGTTAAGGGAGGGAAGGAAGTAAAGGATGGGAGGGAAGGAGGAAAGAAAAGGGAAGAGAGAGGGAGGGAGGAAAAGAAGGAGGAAGGAATAATCATATCAGCCGTGGTCCAGCCAAGAAACAGAAACCACTCTGAGTAATTTGCTTTCTCCGGACGCAACAAAGTCGAGTAGCTGCTGGGAGGTGGCAAAGCGCCCCAGAAATTACAGTAGCACAAACCCACTGCCACCTCTAGAGTGGAGGGTCAACAGGAGACGATGATGTCACCAGAATCCAGAAGTCAGATCGCCCTGTGGAAGTTGGAACCCCTTGTGGGGGCTGGACCCACAAAGGAACTGCCGTAGATGCTATCAGAGAGGCATTTATGGATTCAGGAAAGGACAAGGAGAAATACCAGGGCTTCTCCCTTCCACCCACCATCCAGTTCCCATTAGTGCCTTCCATTGACCAAGCTCAGCCAGCAACCAGCTGACACAGGATCCTAGGACAGTCAGCCTGCAGGGGTCAGACTCTTGCAATATAGAGCGGAGCAGGGAAGGGCAAGAAATGGATCGAGGCTCACAGACCAGGCCTGGCACAGTTAGCCAACGAACTAAAAAAAAGGGGGCGGGGCAGACAATCTACCCTTAATTCCAGCACATTCAACAGGAAGAGGTTGTTTGTTAGCTCTGAGAACAAGGGCTATGCACAATCTACATGAAAAGTCAGATGACAGTACAACAAAATGACACTACCAGGCATCGATATGAAAGAGGTCACAAGAGGAATCTAGGACACCTGCCACATGAATGAGCATGAAATGGGAGAGACCATGCTGGCCTGTTGACTGGGTTCTAGTTCAGAGAGAAGGAAAATCAAGATGAAACCAAGGTACAGAGCAGGTACCGTGTGTAGAGACAAAATGGGTCAAACACTGCACAGTCACAGACAAAAGACAAATGAAACCTGAGGAAACGCATTGGACTCCACGGTGGGCATGGGGCAGGTGTGACCCGTGATCTGGCGTCGAGGCCAGAAGCCACGCTGCAGGGCATTTAAGGACTAGGTCCCATTGTAAAGTTGGACAATGAATGGAAAGACAAGCTTGCAGGGTTGCAGGGTTCCCCCAGAGGATCTGGTTTGAAAACAGAAGGAAGAGAAAGTAGAGACGGACACCAGCAGTCTCCTCCACAGCCTGTAAGCCGCTCAGAGAGAGATTTGCACCTCTTCTGGCTTAGAATTTCCAGAGCCTTGAATTGAGCAGCGTCTGGCGCATAGTAGGTGCTGATCGCACAGCGGTTAAATGAATGAGTGGGCGGACCTGAAACTCAAGTAGGTTGGGATTGCTGAACCACCTAGAACGTGTGGAAAGTTGTCTGAAGTGATGTGGCAGCGTGGTGGCCTGCTGGAAAACCCCAGCGGCCGCCAGACCAGTGTGGGCAGCTGCAGTCAGAAAATGAGATGGTTCTTTCTGGGCAAGTTTGAAGTGTCAGAAATAGCGCAGGCGGATGCAAATGGCCACAGCTGCACAGCGAAGCAAGGAGTGTGCGCTCAGCACAGAACACGTTCCTGTCCAAGTTCTTCCCAGACTCAGAGCAGCGAGGGGGGTGCTGCCACATAGAGGGGGGACCCACCCGGTGGACACGGGTTCGTCCCCATGCTCCTTGGGCTTTAGAAGGCTATTCCCGGGGCACCTGTGCGGCTCAGTTGGTTAAGCGACCCGCTTCAGCTCAGGTCATGATCTCATGGGTTCCAGCCTGGCATCGGGCTCTGTGCTGATGGCTAGCTCAGAGCCTGGAGTCTGCTTCAGATTCTGTGTCTCCCTGTCTCTCTGACCCTCCTCTGCTCGCACTGTCTCTGTCTCTCAAAAATAAATAAATAAATAAATAAATAAATAAATAAATAAATAAATAAGGCTGCTCCTAAGGAGTTTGCCCTGAAAAACTCGTGCTTCCAACATTACTGGCTGTTAAAGTGTCCCAAGCACTGAGCTGGTTTCAAAAATAAATTAAAATCAGGGGTGCCTGGGTGGCTCAGTCAGTTAAGCGTCCAACTTGGGATCAGGTCATGATCTTACAGTCTATGGGTTTAAGCCCTGTGTCAGGCTCCATGCTGACAGCTCAGAGCCTGGAGCCTGCTTGGGATTCTGTGTCTCCCTGTCTCTCTGCTTGTCCCACACCTGAATTCTCTCTCTCTCTCTCTCGCTCTCTCTCTCTCTCAAAAATAAAAATTAAAAGAATGTTTTTAAATGATGTCAAGGATACATTAACATTAAAATCAGAAATGACCAATATGTAAAGTTGTCATGTAATGTACAGCATCTTTAATGTAGGAATTTTTAGTGTGACCATCTATCTCCAAGCATACCAGGCTTTCTCCGTTAGTTAACAGGGGGAACAGTAATATGTGAGCGCTTTCTGATTTGTATTGCCTACTTAAAACCTCTCACCAGGGCCAGGATGAGGGCGAGACTCCTAACAAAACCAAGAAGACAGTGCTGATTACTAGCATTCTGAGAGAGAGAGCCACACCCTATTAGTGTTGGTTTCAAGTTCCCTGTCCCACAGGCAAGAATCTAGCCCTGTGCCTGCTTGATGCACACACTCACATATTTCTTTTTTTTTTAATTAAAAAAACAATTTTAAGTTTTTTTTGAGAGAGAGACAGAGAGAGCAAGCAGGGGAACGGCAGAGAGAGGGAGAGAGAGAATCCCAAGCAGGCTCCGTGCTGTCAGCATGAACTGTGAAATCATGACCTGAGCCAAAACCCAGAGTCGGACGCTTAACTGACTGAGCCCTCCAAGTGCTCCAGAATCAAATATTTCTTTTTTCTTTAAAATTTTTAAATGTTTGATTTATTTTTGAGAGAGAGAGAGACAAAGAGAGACACACACACAGAGAGAGCCGAGCACAAGTTGGGGAGGGGCAGAGACAGATGGAGACAAAATCTGAAGCAGGCTCCTGGCTCTGACCTGTCAGCAAAGAGCCCACCACGGGACTCCAACTAGTGAAGCATGAGATCATGACCTTAGCCAAAGTCAGACACTTAACTGACTGAGCCACCCAGGCACCCCCAGACTCAAACATTTCTTAAGGGAAATAGTCCCATCAGAGAAGTTATAAGAATTCTCTAAATTATATTTGGAAAAAAATTGAAGAATGCCCAATACATTTAATTATAATAATAATATTACCAACAATTAAAATGTATCGAACACAAACTAAGCTCCTGGATCCAAGCTCAGCTACAAAACAGTCAACACACGACACTACCCCACACCCTAACAGTCCACAATCCGCATTTAGGACACTGCTGCTGGATGTAACCAAAAGCTCGGTCTAATTTTTATTTATTCTCCACTTTCTTCTATAAAAGATTTGAGGGGACCTGCAAGAATACGCACATCAAAAGACTTTGAAAGCATTTCCATTTCCTGGGGCCACCATAACAAAGTACCACAAGCTGGGTGGTTTACGAAAAGGAAATATATTGTCTGACAGTTCTCGAGGCCAGACATGCAAGATTGGGTTTTGGCAAAGTTGGTTCCTTCCGGAAGAGCAAGGGAAGGATCTATTCCAGGCCTTCTCCTTATTTATGGAAGCCTCTTGGCTTTTAACAGCGTAACTACAGTCTTCACATGGCTTTCTTCCTGTGTGCCTGAGTGTCCGAATTTCCCCTTTTAATAAGGACACCAGTCATATTGGATGTGGGTCCCGCTTTAGTCCAGTATGACCTCATTTTGACTAATTTCATCTGCAATGACCCTATTTCCAAATAAGATCATATTCGGAGGTACTGGGGGGCTAGGACTTCAACACATGAATTTTTAAGGGATATAATCCAACTCATCACAAGAAATGAAAAGGAAGAAAGCATGGAGAAATTTTCAGGAAACAGAATACACGCATTCATCTATTCACCCTCCTAAAAAATCTCAGCAAATTAACGATAAATAATAAATAATAGTAATAATAAAAAGTTATGAGTCTACAAGCGGAACATACCTTCAGAAAGACCAGAGTATATAGGAGATGGAGGTTAGCAGAGAGAGGAGAGGTAACGGACTTGGCAGAAAAGAATGAACAAATTCTAAATACTGTACAAATTATACATACAGTAAAGAAGTGTTGAGATGAATTTGTAAAACACTGTCTACCCACAGAGCAATCATCAATTATATTCCACAGACAAACTATCTGTATTTTTATAGACAAGAATTATTTGCACTGCTATCGGTTTTCTGTGTTTTGAGTTGTAAAATGAGTCTAGTCAAAGACAAACAGCGGTGTGCATTCCTAGAACATCACATAATCCCGGACTCTGGAACATTCCTTTGGAAAGATGTCTGGTAATTGCTTTTGCCCATTTGAAAGTCTCAATATTTTTTCCTTACTTGTAGTCGGGGGCTCACCAAGCATCTGGAATCCTGTGTCATACGGTCTTGGGTGCTTATTCAATAGCGGGTACAGATTTGGTTTGACTCTGTAGAAGCCAAAGCAAAAGGGAAAACTGGTTATACATTTATGGGGGTGCCCAGTGGGGCTTAAAATATTTGAAACTGAAGAGGTTTCCTTTCATTTTTAATTGCTGGCCACTTTTTTTTAATCTGAGGAAAAGAAGAGATCAATTTGCCACTGTAGTTAGCTTCCTTTGTTTGTGAGAAAATGAGCAAAATGATTCCTTTATTATACAAATGTAAAGCAATACCCACCCATTGATTTAGAATACCATATAGTCATTAACTCTGAATGCAGTTGGTTAAGCAGTGTGTTTATAAAGAGAATTTCAGGGGCAGCTTGGTTGGGTTATGACTTCAGCTCCTGTCATAATTTCACAGTTTGTGGGTTCAAGCCCCAAATGGAGCCCTGAGTCGGGCTCCGTGCTGACAGCTCAGAGCCTAGAGCCTGCTTCAGATTCTGTGTGTGTGTCTCTCTCTCTGCCCCTCCCTTGCTTGTGCTCTATCTCTTTCTGTCTCAAAAACAAATAGGCATTAATAAATAAATAAATAAAATAAAAAGCGAATTTGTGTTCATTTATGAATAATGACATGTCACTGAAGAACTTGTAAATTTTAATTTCTTTCTATAGGGGTTTAGATTAAGTCACCTCTGAAAACCAGTTTTAGGGGTAAATGTGTATTGTTTTGTCCAAGTATTTGCTCCTCTGAGAGATAAAACTGGACTTTTCCAGGAAGCCTATCCTTCTGAACTTCTTATGCCAGACAGGGAAAAGGGGCCACACACACGGTGTTTCTTAAAATGACCCAGAGTTGGGGAACTCTATATTATTGGCATTTCCTTAATCAAGCCAGAAAAGCCCGATCATTGATTATCCTGGGACAGGAAGGGAACCCACTTCAGTCTCTGTGAGCAGAAAGGCAAAGGTGGGCAAGTCTCCCCTGGAATTGTGTTCTGATACATACAAAGGAAAATTAGAACTTGAGTGTCCATCCATGAAGCGTTCCGTTTACAAACTTCAGTTACAGGATATCCAAACCATGGAATACTATGTAGACATTCAAACAAATGTAGAAGTAACTACGAATTGACATGGAAAATTGTTTTCTTTCTTTCTTTTTTTTTTTTTCCTCAACCTAAAATGGCAGGCAGTGCAGGGCTGGTGTAGCTGCTCAAAAAAACCATCCCCCTTCTGGCTTCCCAGACCTCCATCCTGCATGTAGAGACACAAGATGACAGCCATCCCTTCAGGATTCGCTTCTAAGCTCCAAGCAGGATGAAGAGGGAAAGGCAAAGTACAAAAGTCAAAGGCCAGGCCGGATGAATCTTTTTCTTTTTTTCCTAGCCAGGAAGATGATAGTACTTTCAGAAGACCATCCCCAAGTATGCTTCTGCTCACATTTCATTGGCCAAAGCTGTGTCTCATTATGACTGTGACATGACTAACTCCCAGGGAACTTGCGTAATTTTGTTTCTCGTGTGGGCGCTGTGGCTGCCTGGGTTGTAAGCAAGGATATAGATCAGGTGCACGGCAGTATCTGCCCAAAGAGTCTATCAGAGACTAACAGAATGAACACTAAACAACAACAGGATTTGTCTCTATTGATAGAATCCGACGTGATCGGTAATCTTTTTTAAGTTCTTCCGTATCATTTGGGGCTGTATCATTCTGTATTGTTAGAAATCCAGAACCTTGAGTTTCATCACAGACCTACTGAATCAGAAGCTCTGGGACTAGTAATCTACTACTAGGTTTACCATGTCTCAAGGTACTTCGGACACTGAGGGAGGACTGAGAAAGAGTGTACTATAGGATGTTTAAAATCACTAAAAAGGGAAGGGCTGGGCGGGTGGAAAAAAAATAATAAAATAAAATAAAATAAAATCACTAAAAAGTAGGGGCATCTGGGTGCCTCAGTCAGTTAAGTGTCAGACTTCAGTTCAGGTCCCACAGTTCATGAGTTCCAGCCCTGCGGTGGGCTGTGCTGTCAGCCCACTTCTGATCCTCTCTCCCCCTCTCTCTCTGTACCCCTCCTCCCACTTGCTCTCTCTCATAAATAAATTAAATTTTTTAAAAATCACTAAATAATGAAAGAAAAGATATTATCCATTTCGAGAAAATTTGTGGGAAGTCAAGGACCTCACTCATGCTAACAAGTGTTTTTCACAGTAGAGCTACAAATACAATCTAAATAATGAATGTGTCAACTTGTTTCTTCCTTCTTTTGAATCATTTACATTTATCCTGGCACGGAGCAAAAAGAGTTTTTCGAAGCTGACATTCAGAAAAAGAAAAAGAAAACCTTGCGTTTTGATGTATTCCTCTACATTTGTCTTGTGTCTCATCTCCCAAATTTACAGACTCGGTTAGGTTTGTGATCAACCTTATTAAGTCCATAAAGGGAAACAAGAACATGGGACGGAAGCAAGGGAAGAGAGAAACAGGTCTCAGGTGGGCAGGCTCAGGACACGAATTTAGACGATTCCAGAAAATGGGGACTCCAAGCTGGAAAGTATTTCCTTTCTCTTCTAAATGATGCGTGGGCAGAGGAGGAGAAAGGAAGGGCGATGCCATCTTGATGAGGAGGGAAGGCGACGACGAGGTGGATTTGTGGGCACTGCCAAATGCTTGCTGACGACACCCGTGTCTCTCGGCATCGAGAGGAGGCGACGCTGCGATGTTGCACAAACAACACCATGATGGCACTTTCTTCTTTTTGCTGAATCCGTTTACATTTGCTAGCCCCGTTTTAATTGGCAGGGGATGGATAAACGAGCATGTAAAGCCTGTGGCATCCGAAATGATACCTCATCAGATTGAAAATGGAAAGTCCTCAGTCACCGTTGAGAGGAAAATGTTTTTGGTTTATTTCTTGCAAAAGTTTCATCCCCTTAAGTAGATCCTGAATTACGTCATTGCAACCACAATATATGAGACGTTAACAGACCTATTACTCCAATTTTCTCAATCAGAAAACATCACCCAGAGAAATGACACGTTAAGTGCTTGTAAAAGACTGTAATTTCACAGGGAATTTTAATGGTTGATTCCTCTTATAGTGAAATTTCACACTAAGAACTAGGATCTGAGGACGCCTGGGTGGCCCAGTCAGTTATACATCCAACTCTTGATTTTGGCTCAGGCCCTGATCTCACAGTTTGTGAGATGGAGCCCCACATCAGGCTCTGCACCGACAGCTCGGAGCCTGCTAGGGATTCTCTTTCCCTGTATCTGCCCCTCTCCACTCATGGCCTTCCTCTCTCTCTCAAAGTATATAAATAAACTTAAAAAAGAAAAAAAAAAAAGCAGAACTAGGATCTGAGTCCTAGCACAGATTTCCAGAGATCTCATGCCAAGAGCCTGAGAAAAGCCAGCCATCACACAATACTCCTGGCTGTTCTTTGTGTCATTATCTTCTCAGTATCAATGGCTTCAGTCACCTGTATGATAACGACACGTAAGCCAAAAACACAAAGTGCTCTCAGAAAATTCCAGTGTCACAAACGTCCTTGTGGAAATTATGACTTCCGTCTCTTGCTTCTTGCTTTCATTTTTCTAAAATAAAGTATTCATCTATGTTCACACTTAGACTACTGAGTGGTCTGGATGACAGCACTCTTAAATACTGCCAAATTTGAGTGAACAGAGGCAGAATAAGCCAGGAAAATTGAGGCTGGGTAAAATTAATATTAAAGGTGTCTCACTGTAGAGAACCATTTAAATGTCTCTGATACCAGCTGAGAAATATCTAATTACAAACTAATCCCTTTTGCCTTGTAAGTTGTTTATACCTTTCCTGTAATTTGATTGAATGAGTTAATCATTCATGAAAAATAGACCTGTCATAAGGAAAGACTGGGGAAAAGAGAATCACAGAGAAAAATGCCAGCAGTGTCCACATTAATCCTGTGAAAAGCATCATTCCAAAGGCAGCCAGGCAATCCTAATGGTGAGGTATGTGGGTTTGGCCATCAAGGAGTCTTTTGGGGTCAGAAATTTGAACCTCACATCTCTTAGCTGCTATCTCCAATGTGACTTTGAGACATTCCATTGGCCCCTCTATACCTTAGTATCATCATCTGTAAAATGGGAATAATAATAGTTCCCATCACACAGGTCAGTTGTGGAGATGAAATGAGATGCCATATGCTACATTGTGTTAGAATGGTGGGCAGGCCTTGATATCAGCTGTGATGATGATGAAGATGGTAATGATGATGATGTCTGTATAGCTATTTCAATATCAAATATTGCTTTTTAATAAATCTTATTTAAACTTTTTTAATGGTTTTATTTATTTTTGAGAGAGAGAGAGAGAGAGAGAGAGAGAGACAGCGTGAGCGGGGGGGGGGGGGGGGGGCAGAGAGAGAGGGAGACACTGAATCTCAAGACAGGCTCCAGGCTCTGAGCTAGCGGTCAGCACAGAGCCTGATGCAGGGCTCGAACCCACGAATTGTGAGATCATGACCTGAGCCAAAGCTGGACTCTCAACTGACTGAGGTGCCCCTATTTAAATATTGCATTTAAATGCATCATATGATTTAATAAATAATACTATTAACTAAATTGATTTAATTCTAATTTAATATTAAATTAAAATCAATTTGCTTCAAGTTTAATTTTTTAAATATAATTTATTGTCAAATTGGTTTTTATACAACACCCATTGCTCATCCCAACAAGTGCCCTCCTCCATGCCCATCACCCACTTTCCCCTCTCCCCCACCCCCATCAGCCCTGTTTGTTCTCAGTATCTAAGCTTTTATGGTTTGCCTCCCTCCCTCTCTGTTTATAACTTTTCCCCCTTCCCCTCCCCCATGGTCTTCTGTGAAGTTTCTCAAGATCCACATATGAGTGAAAACATATGATATCTGTCTTTCTCTGACTTATTTCACTTAGCATAATACCCTCCAGTTCCATCCACATTGCTGCAAATGGCATGATTTCATTCTTTCTCATTGCCATGTAATACTCCATCGTATATATATAAACCACACCTTCTTGATCCATTCATCAGTTGATGGACATTTAGGCTCCTTCCATGATTTGGCTATTGTTGAAAGTGCCACTATGAACATTGAGGTATATGTGCCCCTATGCATCAGCATTCCTGTATCCCTTGGGTAAATCCCCAGCAGTGCTATTGCTGGGTCATAGGAATGTTCTATTGATAGTTTTTTGAGGAACCTCCACACTATTTTCCAGAGCAGCTGTACCAGTTTACATTCCCACCTACAGTGTAGGAGGGTGTCTGTTTCTCCACATCCTCTCCATCATCTATAGTTTCCTGATTTGTTCATTTTAGCCACTCTGACTGGTATGAGGTGGTACCTCAGTGTGGTTTTGATTTGTATTTCCCTGATGATGAGTGACATTGAGCATTGTTTCATGTATCTATTGGCCATCTGGATGTCCTCTTTGGAGAAGTGTCTATGCATGTCTTCTGCCCATTTCTTCACTGGAATTTTTGTTTTACGAGTGTGAAGTTTGGTGAGTTCCTTATAGATTTTGGATACAAGCCCTTTGCAACTATCTTTTCCCATTCTGTTGGCTTCCTTTTAATTTTGTTGATTGTTTCCTTTGCTGTGCAGAAGCTTTTTATCTCAATGAGGTCTCAATAGTTCATTTTTGCTTTTAATTCCTTTGCCTTTGGAGATGTGTTGAGTAAGAAATTGCTGTGGCTGACGTCAAATAATTTTTAAATTATGCTCTCTTGAGGCCACTGGATTTTCTTGAGTTCTTCCCCCTCCCCACATTCCTCATCAGATTTTGTGGAGTCCGAGACTAAAACAGAACAAAATTGTTATGGGCGAGTTGGGAGACCAATAAAACCCCACCCCTATTGTGTCAGATAAACCTTAAGGTAACCCCAATAGGTCACCACCCTGTCTAGTCTCCTGTGACTTGCTTATAACCAATAGACTATGGCCATAGACTATGCCCCTTCCATAACTGGAGAAAGACGGAGAGAGAGAAAGAGAGCATTAAACATGAGCGACTCTGAGTCACAGAGAGAAACTCTCCCCTACAAGCCTTGGAGAAGCAAACATCTGTCCACACTGTGAACCACCTCTAGGGAAGAGCACACAACAGGAAACTGCAGACAGCCCCCAGACAGCAGCCAGTAGGGAGCCAGGGCCCTCAGTGGACAGGAAATGTGCCAACAACCTGAATAAGCTCAAGGCAAACTCTTTCTCAAGCCTCCAAATAAAAATATATTCTAGCCAACACCTTGATTAGAGCCTTGTGTGAATGAACAGGGAGGGGATCCAGCTAAGCCGTGCCTGGACTCTGGACCTCTGGAAACTATGAGATAATAAGTGTGTGTTGTTTTAAGTTGCTAAATTGGTGGTAACTTGTCACACATAAATAGAAAATAAGTATACCCGACTTTAGCTGTGAATCTTGTTATAGGTTCAATTGTGTTCCGCCCAAAGATGTTGAAGTCCTAAGCCCCAGTACCTGTGAATTTGACCTCTCTTGAAAACAGGGCCTTTGCAGATTATCAAGTTAAGATAAAGTCACACTGAGGTGGGCTCTAATCCAATTTGGCTGGTGTCCTTATAAGCAGGGGAAACACAAATGCATCTACAGAGGGCAGCAACAGGGAGAAGGAATGCCCAAGTCTACCAGAAGCTATAGAATAATGGCATGGAGCAGATTATCTTTCACAGTCCTCGGAAGGAACCAATTCTACCAACACCTTGATTTTTGATTTCTCTCCTGCAGAACTGAAAGACAAAAAACTTCTGTTGTTTAAGCCACTCACTGTGTGATACCTTATTATGGAAGCCCTAGGAGAATAACAGTTTTCAAAGACGGGAAGCTAGGAAGGGCTGCTTTCCCATCATGGATGGGGAAAGACGAGACAAGAGAGTAGAATTCATCCATCCATCCATCCATCCATCCATCCATCATTCATCCAACCATCTATCCATCCATCCATCCATTCATCTATCCATCTTTCATCCCATCTATCCACTCATTCAATAGACATGGAGCCTCTATGTTGCCAGGTGTTGGGCCAGGCAGGCACTATGTGGGTTACAGAGATCATAGCACATCCTCTACCCTTAAGAAGCTCATCATCTAATGGAGACGGTACAGAAAGCACAAGCCAGTGTGACATGTGCTGGAGCAGAATATGAACATAGCTTTATGGTGCTGAATCCTATCTGGAAAGAGGGGGCAGGAAAGCTCCCTAGAAAAGGAACATAGAAGAAGAAAGAGAGCAATCTAAAGACAAGGAAACTTACCTGAAAATGTATGAAGACATAAAAGCACAGACATTCCAAGTACAGCTTCCCAGGTCAGAGTGGAGAGGGCTTATGGGCACAAAGCCAAGTGTGCTGCTCTGTGCTGTGCTAAAGGCTCTAAACTGCATCCTGAAAGTTTGGGGAGCCACTGAGGAGCCTTACAGATTCAGGTGGGATTGTGATATAGAGTCCTCTGAACCATGACCATGGCAGATGGGATGAAGACAAGAAGACACATTTGAGAGATATGTGCAAGTCAGAATTGACAAAACTTGATGAGTTGTGGTGTTAGAGAAAGGAGGAAAAAAAAGAAGTCCAGAATGATTCCCTGTGGTAGTAACTTCCCCAAACCAAGAATATTCAGTCAAATGCTCTACCCCTGAGCTATACGCCCCCCAAACCAAGAATATAAGAAGGAGAGATGAGGTTAGTTGCCACCCCAGTGACCATTACCCTCTTCTTCACTAAGAGAACTCCAGCTTTGTTCACCCTCCTCTGAGGGGCCATGAATTCAAGGAAGGCTGGACCCCTTCCCAGTGCACAGGCAATAAATCTTGTTAGATGTAGACCCACACTGTCCAATACAGTACCACTGACCACATGTGGCTATTGCTCACTTGGAATGTAGCTAATCCAAAGTGATGGTCTGTGAATGTGAAATATACATTAGATTTCAAAGACTTGGTATTTTTAAAAAAATGTAAAATGTAATGTCAATAATACATTGTATTGGATAAATGTTAAAATAACATTTTAGATATACTAGAGGTCAATAAAATATATTATTAGAACTAATATCACCTTTTCTTCTTCTTGTTTAATTTTTTTAAGTATTTGATTACTTTTGAGAAAGACAGAGTGTGAGGGGGAAGGAACAGAGAGAGTGAGGGAGACACAGAATCCAAAGCAGGCTCCAGGCTCTGAACTGTCAGCACAGAATCCGTGAACTATGAGATCATGACCTGAACTGAAGTCAGACGCTTAACTGACTGAGCCACCCAGGTGGCCCTTCTTGTTGTTCTTAAGGTGACTGAGTGATAGAAAGTTTAAAATCATATATGTGACTCACATTATATTTCTACCAGACTGTGCAGGTTTAAGCCAATCAAGGTGGTCTCATTCCCTCACCAGGTGAAGGATTTAAGATGGTATATGAATGTGATGCCTTTATGACCAATAAAAATGGTGGGTGGGGTGGTTGGTGACAAGGTTTCTAGAAGGTTTTACACTCTCTTCAGATGGAACATAAAACAGGGAGGAAGATTCCTTTTTCTGCCATGGATGTTGATATCAGGATGCTGTCCGGAACAATGGCAGCCATTTTGGGACACTGAGACTAGTTGGCTTAAGAAAATAAATCAGAGTATAAAGATAGAGAAAAACTATAACCTTGATGACACAAACGAGCACCTGAACCCACAGAATTTTTATGTTAAGGTCAAATTCAAACGGGTCTCCTGTTACTTGTAGTCAAAAGCATTCCATCTAGTGACAACAGTGTCAGAGGCCGCTCAGTGTCTATTACCCCTCTTCTTCATGGATATTCAAGTTTTTCTCTGAAAAATGAGAGAATCAGATAACTATTTGGATAATTTTTTTCTCAAGTTTTTTATTTGTTTTTGAGAGAGAGAGAGAGAGGGAGTAGAGGGGGCAGAGAGGGACAGAGAACTCAAAGCAGGCTCTGAACCATCCATGGGGAGCCCACCATAGAGCTTGATCCCATGAACTGCGAGATCATGACCTGAGCCAATTATCAAGAGTTATACACCTACTCAGCTGAGCCACCGGCATGCCTAGATAATTTTTTTGTGTTCTCTTTCAGTATGCCATCATCTTTCATGTCTGTGGGGGAGAAAAATCCTCAGTGGCTGAAATGCTCTTGAAGGGATAACACTTTTTCTGAGTCATACGCCACTTTTTAAAAATTTTCTCTCTCTCTCTCTTTTTTTTCCAATAGGTAGATAAGGAGTAGACCCAGGTCAGGCAGTAGAAGATAGATTTGTTTCTGTAGCAATTCTGTGCAGTTTCCCTGAGCTCTGTGCATGGTGGGGAGGGAGCCACTTTTCTGGGCAGCTGCCAGACTCCAAACCTTGCAGAACTTGGTAGTTCTCCTCTCTGGAAGCAGCTTGGCATGGTTTCAAGGAGATGGGGGCTTGATGTGATCATCACAGCCGGCTGCGTTTAGGTAACCAGGATCAAAAAATCTAAATGTCACAGATCTCTTCTCTGGCACTTGATAATATCCTGATAGAAAGCTTTTAGTGTCCACGACTCTGACAGCCCCCCCCCCCACCACGCCGTCTCTTCAGCTGTCCTCCCCCAGGTCCAAATATAATAAGCAGCCAATGTCAGAAGGGAGAAACTTCTGGGAATTCTGGTCAATGCCCGAAGCACGTAAGAGAGGCAAGGGAAGGAAAGAAAGTTTTTTAAACAGTCGGTAGTAGAGACATTTGTGAGCCTGGAGCAGCAGAGAGGAACCAGAAGAGGTGTGGGGACGGAGCAGTGTGGAAGCTGAAAGGGACCTTTGAGCTTTCAGTTCAACCCCTTCCCTTAAACATGAGGTAATGGGGCCCAGAGAGGTGCTTTTGGCTCCTGCTTTCTCCCTTCCACATGCACGGAATGCTGGCTGCAGCCCATCCTCTGGGAAGCACGGGGCTGTGAACTGGGGGGACACAGGCAGCCCTGCCCTCCAGGGGCTCCCGACACCAGCAGCGACAGAGTCAAGATCAAACCCGTGTTTAGGGTGATTTTGTTTTTGTTCTTCTTTTGCTTTGTTTTGTTTTCCTAAGTCACTGCCTCCCTCTATTCCAGATATGAATCAGCGCTGGCTCTCAGACTACTTCTGCTTTGTGTCTGTGCTGGTGGGGTTTGGTGACCATTAGATTAAGAAAATAAAGCAGTAAATCCTTGCTCAGATGTTATTCTGGGGAAGCTTGCTGTTCCTCCCGCTCTCTTCCTCTCTCTTTCCCTGCCTTTTTCCCTCCTATCTTCTTTCCTTCCTTGCTTGCCTCCTTCTTTCCAACATATGTTATTTCCTTGAACAGATTTATTTACCATTTTTACCATGTTTACTCTTCTTCCTAACCTTGGGAATGACCATGAACCAGCCAAAGAGCAGGACCGAGAGGGCTGAGCAGGGCAGGGACCAGGCCAGTGAATAAGGGAGAACGGAAAGGAGAAAGGCGAGGGGGAAGAACAGAGAAAGGGTTTTCTCTTGAGAATCATCTGGATCCTCTGTGCCTCACTCACCACATGGCTCTCCAGCAAGTCATCCAGCAAGACTTTCCGACTTGCTCCACATCCATCAGTCCCCCCCCCACCCCCGTCCAGCACACCACCACCAGGAGAGAGGGAAGAGCATCCTAAATGACCTCGGAGCCTCCACTCTTTCCTCCTTAAAATACGTTCTCCCTGGAGCAGCTAGAGGAATCCTTTAAAACCATAAATCCTCCAGTGGCTTTCTGCCACCCCAGCAATGCTGGGGATGGGGGCGGGGGGGGAATCGATCCCGAGTCCCTCCCTGACTCTCTCCATTACCATGAGCTCCCTCCATCACCCATCCAGCCACGCTGGCCTTCTTTCGGGCCTTGGCGTGTTCAGCCATGTTCTTGCCTCAAGGCCTCCTCACTTGTTCATCCCTCTTGCCTGGAACACCCTCCCTTCAGCACCTGCCATGGCTGATTTTCCAACAAGGTTGAAAGTTCTATTAGAACTACCTTTTCTGGGGCTGTGTCCCCTCTGCCTAGAACAGAGCCTGGCACAGAGTAAATGCTCCATGAGGGCTTGTTGAATGAGTGAGTGAAAAGTGGGGTGGCCTCAAAAATCCAGAATGGAGACCCCAGACTAGGGTTGCCAGATTTTGTGACTACAAATCCAAAGAGCCCAGATACATTTGAATTCCAGATACGTAATGAATGCATGTAATACTAAATGAGTAGATGTCCCAAATATTGCATGTAGTCATTATTTATCTGAAATGTAACTGGGGGTCCTTTATTGCACATGGCAGCTGTATATCAGAGCCATCAAAGAGTTTGTGAGAATGGAACAGAGCAAGGTAGACCCTCTCAACTCTCTCCCTTCTAGATTCTTAGTGTTATAATAGACATGAAGTGATGTACAGCACTGTTTTCTTCTTTTTTCTGGACTGTGTGTGTGTGCGTGCACATGCGCGCACTATTTGGCTAATAGTTAGCCGGTTTAGTAATGGATTTAGACCAAACCCTCCCAACCCTAAAGGGGACAGGACAGAACATGGGGCAGTGAATGAAAGAGCTATGGAGCAGATGTAGCCACAGGAAGTTGTGGCTTCTTTCATATTGACGCAACAACCCTGGGCACACCTTCTCCTAGAGGAGGGCTGTCCTCTACTTCTCACAGAGAAAAGGAGTTCTGAGGTGATTTGTGTGTGTGTGTGTGTGTGTGTGTGTGTGTGTGTGTGTGTCTGTGTGTGTCTGTGTGTCTGTGTGCAAAAATGGAATAATCCAATAAATCAAATGTTTTCTTGGACTTTGTGATTAAAAGCAAAGCTCACATTTCTCTCAAAAACGTTTTCAGTTCTTTTAGTCTCAAAAATACCAAACTTTATGAAGAAACCAAATTATGTACATTCCAGTATTATCCTCTCGTGTCCATAAAATGGTTTCAGATGTGGAAAGTGCATTTAAAAACTTGCATATATTTCAATTTCCTCCAAAAGTTCCTGTCCAAAGAATGATTTTCCCCCCGTGGCTTCAAAATGCCTAGAAATCATATGGTTCAGAAGTGGTCCCCTGGCCGGACCTCCAGGAGGCTGTGGGAAGGCCCTCAGGGTAAAAGGGCAAGAGACATTTTTGCATATAAAACAGGTTGGGTCAAGTCCCTTAACACATTAAAGGAAAGCAAAGCCATCCAATGAGTTCACTTCTAGAGCCGTAAGCATAAGCACTTAATCTGGGAGCATCCCAGAGTCTTTCTGTGTCTTAACAAATTTCACACAATTTGGGATGCTCAATCCATTAAGCATCCAGCTCTTGGTTTTGGCGCATGTCATGATCTCATGGTTGTGAGACTGAGCCCTGAGCAGGGCTCTTTCCCTAAGTGTGAAGCCTGCTTGGGTTCTCTCTCCTTCTCTCTCTACTCTTCCCCCTCTCAAGCTCTCTCTAAAACAAATAAACTCACTGAAAAATACCTTTATTTAATTAAATGTAGAATATTGTTAAATATATGCCTGTGGGTGTATTGTTTTGATTTGGTTTGGGGGCCAACATGGCAGCCAATTAACAGTGCTCCTTGGACTAATGCCACAGTCATTTCTAAAGACTTCAAAATAATGCATACATTTTATCTCACCTTCTTCACAGTAGTTTTTGCTTTTGGTGTTGACATCCCCTACTTGTAATTTTATGGATGGGGCAGATGCCTGACAAACTTAGGGATCTACAATGAGTTCAAAGCAAAACAGTCTAGCAATAAGTCCCTCCTCCCCACAATCACTGTTAGATGGAATCCAATTCAATATTTCAGTTCAGCTGGAAATTGAGGGAGATAAAAGGTGATGACCCTCATTCTATTAACCTATTGACCATATCAGACATCTGCCCTGTCTCCATGAACAACATCATTTTGCATTTCATATTCATTTTTATTAATACACCCCATTTCTAAAAGACGTGCTGTGTGTTGTAGCACAACAAAAATACGTATACCTTTTTAACATAAATATATAAAGTACACAAAGATATAAAAAAAATCATCTAATCTTTTTTTGTCCTTGGACATAAATACAGAGAACCCTCTAGAACACAATCTTAGTGGTGGGTTACTATATAAAATACCAGATTAGGACCCGGCTTAGTATGGAGAATAGGGACCTCCAAACTCAGGCCTTCAGATGCTAGATGAATGATACAAGCAGAGAATGGACACATCTTTAAAACATAAGACTTTACAAATAGATGCAAACATACACTGTTTTTTCACTGCAAGAAAGATACGCAGGGCGTCTGCTCTACAAGTTCATAGATGATCGAGCCTGCACTTTGGTATTCCTGGTAAAGCCATTTGTTACCATTAACTCATCTCAGTTTCCTCATAATAGCTAACATTTTCCCCAGCAAGCCAAAATCTACTTCTGGTTAGCTCCTCTGGATAAACTGTATAAGTATACCATAGTGCAAAGTACCTCCCGAGAAAATTCAGTTAAAGTTTTATGAATTGAAATATATTTTTAAATGTGTGTGGTGAATTAAAGAAGGAACTTGGTAGGGAGTCCTATTTGAAGAAGCTGGTGTCGGTGAAGCTTTCTTTTAATCTGCCTGTCCTATAATTTTCTATATTTTATTTGACATTAATTTTTTTTCTTAATGTCATCAGTAATGCACACTTGTTGTAATAGTTAGAACATCCAGAAAGGTACAAACAACAAGCAAATGATATTCCCACCAGCTCCCCTGTCACCCCAAGTGATGAACACGGACAGTCCAAGGTGGATCACCTCATGCTTCACTCATAAAAATAGATACAAATACATGCCTACACTTACTGAGGGTTGGTAGAATTTTCATTCTTGCTTTCACTCTCTTTTTTTTAAGTATTTATTTACTTTAAGAGAGAAAAAGCACGTCTGTGCATGGGGGAGGGGCAGAGAGAAAGAGGGAGAGAGAGAGAATCCCAAGCAGGATCCCTGCCACCAGCACAGAGCCTGATGTGGGTCTTGATCTCACAAACCATGAGATCATGACCTGAGCTGAAGTCAAGAGTTGGACACTTAACCAACTGAGCCACCCATGCACCCCATTTTTTCTATTCTTTTTATTGAAACAAATGCTATTATATACATCAGCCTTTCTTTTTCTCCACAGCAGTCCCCGCAGTTAAGTGCTCATGGTTCTAGCTAATTCTGTTTGATAACAACTATAGTTAACTTGCCCCTTTAGGTGGACATTCCACTTTTTCATTTTCCATTGCCATTTTTTCTTTTTTTTTTTTTTTACTGTCACAAACAATGCTGCAAGAGGCATTCTAGTACAGCATTTCCTGCAGGACTGGCAACTCTGGCTCTTACTTTCCAAGTTCAGGGTTTTGCAGATCAGTTTTCCTTAAAATAATTAGAACTAACTTAATAGGGCATAGAAATATCTTGGAGCAAACTACTATCTCTCATTTTTTAAAAATTTGTTTTAATGTTTTTTTTTTATATTTGAGAGAGAGAGACAGAATGAGAGCACAGAAGGGGCAGAGAGAGGGAGGCAGAATCGGAAGGAGGCTGCAGGTTCTGAGCTGTCAGCACAGAGGCTCACAAGGGGCTCAAACTCACAAACCGTGAGATCATGACCTGAACCAAAGTTGGATGCTTAACCCCACTATCCCTCCTTTTTAAAGTGCATGTTTTTATGTTGATCGCACCGAGTGCCCAAAAACTGCAAGCCAGCTTTCTGTCTGGAACTGGCAGACTGGCTGCTCTTTGCCGGAAACAGTAGTGTTTGTCCAGCAAGCCTTTGACCATCACCTGGCCTTTCCACATCGCGAACAATTCTTCCCCATGTGCAGGCTCTGTACCCTGTTAGTGAACTTTCACTCTTGGGAAGGGGAACTCCAGCAATGGGTTGTATGTTTCTGTGTGCAAACATGAGGGTGTTAGGATGCAAGAGAGAGCTACCTGGCTCCAAATCACCTGACTTTGAACCGGTATCACCCCAGAGAGTAATCATAGTTCTTACTATTCTGGCTGCGAGACTAGAGTTGCAAGATTTAGGAAATAAAAACATGAGATGACCATTTAAATTTGAATTTGATAAACCAAAAAAAAAAAGTTTTTCTTATTTTCTTACGTTGGCAATTATGTAATAATTTACAATATTACACAAGACATACTTACACTAAAGAATTATTTGTGGTCTATCTGAAATTCAAACTTAGTGAGTGTCCTGCATTTTCTCTAGCAACTCTGCATGATAGAAGAAATTTGCTCCCTGCTCCCCACCCGAACTTTCTTTGCTTTTCCTCCCCAGTCAGAGCCATATAGCAAAAGGATTCATCTTTCTTCCCTTGGCCTCTTGGTTTCCATGCAGAGGTGGGGTGTTCACACCTTGCAGCCAGCTCCTGTCAGGGTGGAGAAGCATCTAGTCCCAAAACTCTTTACTGAGCCCTGAGCGTGCTGGTGTTACCTTATGGCTACAAGGCTTACTTTCTGGGTTGAGGGATCTCTGTATTCCCAACCTCCTCTCCCACTTTGACCATGAAAAATGGCCACTCCCTGACTTCTGTCCGAACTTGCTGGATGGCATACTTTGTGTATTCTCTTACGTCTTCTGCATTTCTGGTGTCTGCAGGATCTTCGTCTTCTAAAACTTCTGAAGCAGCTAAGATTGTGTTGTCGGAAAATCCGGTTTTGTAACCTACACTGTATAAACAGGGAAAATCACATCTGAGCCTGTTACCTGTATGTAAATGGGGGTTGGCTACCATTAGGAGATACTCAAGATATTTCTGGCTCTGACACTCTGCGGCTCTACGGTCTTCTTCCCTCCAGATCCAGTTGCGCTGGCCACAGCCCATGTCTGAGCATTCCTCTGAGCCCAAACCCTGCCTGTCCCAGCTTGACTCTCAGATTTACTGATAAGAGCCATTTAACATGGTTAAACCATTTAAGATGGTTACTCTAGTGGTAGGATGGGCAATCCCTGCTTTTCTAACGTCAGCTAAGGTCCTAACGCCATAAATTGCCAGCTTTTAAAACCAGTAAAGTGTTTGACCAAGGAAAACACACAACTATTTGTCAGAGATGATCAGTACAAAACTTCTTGATGGTATAAATCATTGTGCTGTTTCAAATCACGCTATTTACCTACGAACGCAACTGAATACCACACAGCTGCAACGGCTCTAAACTAGGTCAGTTCCACTGTGCAGAAATCTTTATGAGAAAATGTTGTGACCCTGAACATAAATGCAGGTTCTTTTAGGGGCACCTAGGTGGCTCAGTCGGTTGAGCGGCCAGCTTCGGCTCAGGTCAGATCTCACGTTTGTGGGTTCGAGCCCCGCATCGGGCTCTGTGCTGACAGCTAGCTCAGAGCCTGGAGCCTGCTTCAGATTCTGTGTCTCCCTCTCTCTCTGCCCCTCCCCCTCTCATGCTCTGTCTCTCTCTGTATCAAAAATAAATAAAACATTAAAAAAATTTTTTTAAAATGCAGGTTCTTTTAAAGAACTAGGTAGATATGGGGCACCTGGGTAGCTCAGTCCGTTGAGGGTTTGTCTTCGGCTCAGGTCATTATGTCGTGGTTCATGGGCTCGAGCCCCGCGTCGGGCTCTGTGCTGACAGCTAGTTCAGAGCCTGGAGTCTGCTTCAGATTCGGTCTCTCCCTCTCTCTGTAGCCCCCTCCCCCACTGCTTGTACTGTCTCTCTCAAAAAATAAATAAAAAACATTAAAAATTTTTTTTTAAATAACTAAGTAAGATGTATAAATCCACATGAACAGAGACTGGAAGAGATTTCGAAAGGAAGGAAACTTGTTCAAAATTCAGAATTTTTTAAAAATAAAATTGCCCACATTCATAATGGTTGGTTCAAATCACACCAAACATTTAAAAGTATGTTTGCTGGTGAATATCTAGAGAGGTCAGTCTGCTGAGGCATTCAATTCCTCACAACCAGAACTATCTTGTCTTTTCTACCGACATGCAGCGTGTTGTTCAGAAACTTGTAGAAGTTTATACTCTGCAACAAGCATGTGAAACACATTCATCCCAGGAATTGGAGAACCAAACACATGAATGGTCCTTAAAGAGGATCTGGTCCAGTGTTTTGTAAACTTGTTTCTCCTGACCTGCCATGAACTCTTTCACCCGAGAATGCTGACCCTTGCTAAGTGAGGCCATCCAATATTTATGTCCTGCCCTGGCCCATTTTTTTAGGTTGGTTGTGCCCCACCTTGTTGATTTCACTATCCATTAATGGATCACAGCCCAGTTTGAAAAACACTAAAAAAAAAAATCCCAGCTCCCTCATCTTAAAAATGGGAAAATCAAAGGACATTGTGGTAAATGGCTTGACCAAAGTGAGTTCAAGGTAATCATATGACCGTGAGAAGCCATTTCTGTTTCCCACTTAACCAGCAAAACAATTCACTCCAACCAGCTTGTCTCCAATCACCTGCCAAGTAGATATTTTTTAAGTTTATTTATGTATTTTGAGAGAGAAGCAGACAGAGAATCCCAAGCAGGCTCCACACTGTCAGTGCAGAAGTCCAACTCGGGGTTCAAACTCACAAACTGTGAGATCATGACTTGAACTGAAACCAAGAGTCAGATGCTCAACCAACTGAGCCACCAGGCACCTCCAAGTAGAGCTACTTTAGATATGACATGGAACTTTCAAGGGGGGAATACGGGCTATATTATGGAGGAATGTTGTCCTTACATCAGCACAGAACTCTCTGAATTCTCAATAAAAAACATAAAATTAGGTGATTTGGCTAATACCCTCATATCTGGCGCTGACAGCTCTGCAGGCAAAGAACACGTCTGTTCTCCTGCTTTCATTTGGGCACTCCTGGCTCCTGGCACAGAAGTGTACTAAAAACTCTGAACATAGTCCGTCTTTTAGCGTCTGTTGATGTCGCAATGTTTACATGTATGATCTCTAGAAACTACTGCTGCTGTGCAGTCCCTGTCTCAGCAGATGAGCTCACAAATGATCGCCCAGCAATAAGAAGGAGTAGACTTGGCATCTGTACAGATTGTAAGAACCACCCCCAAAAACCTGGTGTATAATCAAGTGGCAGTGGAGATCTGAATGGACAGGACCCTGGAAAGCAACTATCTGTCCTCCAGCTTGGGCGAAGGAATGACCACAAGTGGGCACTACGTGGCCATTCAGGCACCAGAAGCCCCCTGGCTTAATTGTTAGAACTTTGTACCAGCATGACTTTATTGTTTGTTTGGGGGAATTATGGCCCAGAAAGATAAGGTCTTAAGCCAACAAGATTTTCCAATACTCATTAATCTGAATAATAGATTGCTCAGCCAGCTGTCTCCCTAGGACAATAGGTTATTCATCTGGGCAAATAGCCCACCTCTGGGGACAGTAGGTCCCTCAGCTGGGCAAATCTGCTTGTGTCTCAAATCACCATTTTTACACAGAGTCTCATTACAAAACTCTCACTTGCCTGTTGTATCCACCGACCCAAAGCAATTTTATCACAGACAGATTCCTGGATTTAAAAACCCACCTTAAACCACTGAACTCAGACCCAAAACTCTATGAATATTCGTTTCTGAGATAAGACTAACACCTCACTGGGGTGATGCTTTTCTTCATCCTAGTAAATGATAAACTCAGCTCTGTTTGAGTCATAGGGGATTCTGGCGGTTTCACAGGATAGTCAGCAGTTGATAACCTATATGGTTTAACTGAAGACAATTTAATGAAGGGGCTCTTTGCAGACGTAAGGGTAGGATTCCTGGAATAAACAAGGGATGGTAAGGCACCCAGCATCCAGCAAGAGTGGGAAACCATTGTCATCTCCAGGTCTCAAGGGACAAGGAAAGAAAATGGTGTCACTGGAAGCCAGTGGGCTGCCCAACACAAGCTGTAGTCTTGGAGCACACATCGACAGTCAGAAACAGATGCGTGTAAGAAGAGGGCAAAGAGGAAACGCTGCCATGTCTCACTTCTCTTACCCTTCAGTTGACTGCTGGTTCCTCCCATTGACCAAACCCAAATGGAAGCCAGAAAGTGGGGAGTTGCGTGGGGGGAGCTGATAATGCAGGAGTCAGAGTAGAAAAGGGAGTAGAATGCATCTATGTGAACAGGGGGAGGAGCTGAAGGGATGAGCAAATGGAGAATAACCAGGACATAGCACAGTGGATATGTGCTTACCAAATAAATGAATCCAGCAAGGTACATAGTAATTAATGTTTGTTAATGAATGAATAAATGAGTTATGCTGAATATGCATTCTTTCTACTGAGGCTTTTGTTTTGCGGCAGGGGGAGTGGAGGGCAGTCATAATCAGTTAAGTGTCAATTTCGTTCCTTTGCTTATAACTTCATCCTATGCCAAGATCAATAAGGAACTCAAAGAAGAAGGAACGTTGGGCCTGTTTTAGAGATTTCATAGATACTATCTGTGCAATAAATTGACTTTAAGCATGGACTTAGGAGCTGCGGCATAAATAATTCTTCACCCCACCCCCTAAAATATTACCAAACCAAGATGTTGTACCTAGGAAGCTACCCATAATTGCAAGAGCTACCCAGAGAACATTTTCTGGAAGGAGTTGAAAAGGTTAGCAAATTTGGAAATACCACAAAATAAGTTGCCAAAATAATCCTTTTGTAACAGTCTGTTTTGAATTATATAGCCTAAAAGAATGTGAGCTGATGAGGGTTAAAGCCAAGGAAGCAAATTCAGTTTTGGAGCTCAATGCCATGCGATAGATACTTCTCAGCACAATTGCTAAAAAGCTCTAGTTCTGAAACCAGACTGACCTGGTTTTGAATCTTTGGGGAAGGCACAGACCTCCATGCCTCAGTTTCCTCGTTTATAAAATGAGAATGACATCCTATACTCCTTTTGGGAATTATTTTTTGGCAACCAGCATTCATCCCCACCCCTTTCAACGTTCATCCATATGTCCGAGGACTGGAAGGCTGGTAACTACATGTCCTAGATCCCTTTGCTTTCATGGTTCTTGATAAGAAATCAATTCTGACAATGAGAAATATGACCTTGTGCAAGATTTGGAAGTTCAGGCTTTAGCAGATGTGACGTTCCGCAGCAACTTCTAGATTTTTCCTTTTGAGTTACCAGCCTGGGTGCTGCAGGATGGCTATGACCATGGGCAACAGTTTCTTGTAATCTTTCTGACCTGGACAGTAGCAGCAACTTCTTGTAATGAGCCTGTGGTGGCAAATCTGAAAGCTAGCCGGTGCCACTCCGACTTCATTTGCAGCCTTTTCAACTTCTTTTTACAAGTATCAAATTCTTTCTGTTAATTCTCTTTTTCTAACTGAACTCTGAGTGATATCTACTGGAGTGTACGTTTCATATTCAAGAGGTGCCTTTTGCTGAAATGATCCTTGAATTAATCACTCCAGGGACTGACCTTTGGCATGCGTGTAACTGTTTGTGGAATAGCCTATGAAACAGAAGACCAGAGTTCTCCATAGCAGTGAAGAAAAGTTAGCAGAATGTGTTCATTATCCTGTTGGCACTATAATTAAAATCATTTATTTGATTAATATAACCATTTATAACACCTTAATTGTAGAATCATATTATATAAAAATATAAGCTGAACTGGGTTTCTTAGTAAGAAAAGTACACTTTATAAAATTCAACCATATATTTAGAAATCAAACGAAGGTTTTCTTTACTAAGAGCCACTGATACCTGTTCCTTCAAACAAAACATTTTACTTTAAATGATTAGTCTGTTCAGTGGAAACATGAATACTTTACATGTTTACTGTTCTCCCATCTAGTTTGATGTGTTGTACTTAATAGTAATTTTTATATTCTTTTCATTAAAAACAGACAAAAGTTGGACGATTTGTTACCAACACTGCCGTTCTTTGCCAGTTCCACGAAAAGGTAATAAACAGAAGCCGGCCTCTCTCACACCTCATCTCTCCTTTCCATCCCACACTTCCCATAAGCACTACCTAGTATGTGTATTTGAAAATACTCCATACTGTATCAGTGCAGCACCCCAACCCTTCGTGGATGAGATTATAATCTTCTTGAAGGCAGGTTTATCGCTTTGGGGAAATTCTTGGTATGGTGTTCAGCGTACTAAAAATACTACCGAGTCAGATTTCAGAGAGAACCAGCCCCTGAGCCTCCAGCAACGCTCCCTTTGTTGCCTGTGTTTTTCAAAGCTAAGTCCAGTCCTCGCTTGCCTTGAAAAATCTTACTAATCTTATCTCTTAACTAATGAAACTGACTACATGGCCCTTTGTAAATATCCACGGTACTCCCCAAAAGGTAAACAGCGGTAATACTCAAGATCAAAGCCTCAGGTATGAGGTGCTGCTATTATAGTTGGAGGGTCATGCTTGCCTGGGAAGAACAAAAAACACAGGGTGGCTTTGATTGTGTCCCTCTCAACACAGAACCTTCAGTGGCTCCCCATTGCCTTCAAAAGCTCACGCCTCGTGGTGGATTCACGCTCCTTGCCCCTGCCGTCTAGTCCCAACCCACTCTCCTGGCCTTATCTCCCACTGCTCCCCACTACTGGAAACAAATTCACCAAGCATGCAACACACCACTCATCACTGGCTTTGTGGCCTCAACATATCCTCCCTTCTCCTTCCTCTTTGTTCACCATTGTTTGCATTTCGCCTCCCCCAACTTGGGTCCCTCCTCTTCTCCGAACAAAGATGTAATGACCCACCCACAGTACAGGAAGAGCAAAGAATGCCTCTTACCTACTCACTAAGCAATTTACATATATTTTCTCACTTAATCCTCAAAACAACTTTACAAAGTAAGATTATTCCCTCCACTTTGGATGAAGAAATTAAGGCAAACACCATGGTATTTTCGGGCGGCACGATTCAACTCTCAGATAGTGTTTACAGCTCACTTGGTCTCCAGAAAAAAGTTTGGGTAATTTATTCCTAAAATAGATGAAGGCCATCTGTAAGATTTCGTGAGCAAAGTAGTCAGTATATTCGAAATTCAGTATCATAATCTCAAAATTGCAACCATGTACATGATATAAAATACTTTATAGCCAATAAGCACATGATAAGATACTCAACATCACGAACAGTTGGGCAATGCAAATCACAACCATAATGAGATACCATGGCACATTCATTAAGATGGCTATTACATTAAAAAGAAAAAGGAAATAACAAGTGTTGATGAAAATGTAGAGAAGTAGAAGTCCTTGGGTAGCGCTGGTGGGAATGTAGAATGGTGCCGCTGCTGTGGAAAACAATATGGCAGTTCCCCCCCCCCCCGCCCCAAATTAAACATGAAGGACCATATGATGCAGCTAGTCCACCTACGGGCATATACCCCCCAAAAAATCAAAAACAGGGAGTCAAAAAGATATTTGTAGCCCCCACATTCATAGAAGCATCATTCACAATAGCTGAAGTTAGAACTCAAATGTCCACCAGCAGATAAATGAATAAGCAGAACGTGGCATACTCATACAAGGGTCTGTGATTCAGCCTTAAAGACAAATGAAATTCTGACACCTGCTACTTCATGGATGAACACTGATGACATTATGCAGGGTGAAATAAGCCAGTCACAAAAGGTTCAACATTGTAAGATTCTACTTACGTGAGGTATCTAGCGTGGTCAAACTCACAGAGACAGAAAATAGAATGGTGGTTGCCAGGGCTTGAGGGAGAAGAGAGAACGGGGAGGGGGTTACTTTCTACAGGGCACAGAGCTTCAGTTTAGGATGGCAAAGAGTTCTAGAGATGGACAGTTGTGATGGTTGTGTAACAATGTGACTGTTCCTACTGCCACCGAACTGTACCCTTAGAAGTGGTTAAAATGATCCATTTCATGTTAGGCATATTTTACCACAATAAAAATGCTTTATGGGGCACCTGGGTGGCTCAGTTGGTTAAGCGTCTGACTTCAGCTCAGGCCATGATCTCACAGTTCATGGGTTCAAGCCCCGCATCGGGCTCTGTGCTGACAGCTCAGAGCCTGGAGCCTGCTTCAGATTCTGTGTCTCCCTCTCTCTCTGCCCCTCCCCTGCCTGTGCTCTGTCTCTCTCCATCTCAAAAATAAACATTAAAAAAATGTTTAATGCTTTATGAAAAGTGCTTCCATACCATGCATCTGGTCCTTAAATACTCTGTGAGGAAGTAGAGGAGATTTTAGGATCTTTTGTTGCAAAGACATGGAAATGAGACTCTGAGGAATCTACTGACTTGATTTTGATGTGCCTAGAATCCCCTGGGGACCCTGTCACAATGCAGAAGTCAGACTCAGTGATCTGGATAGGGCCTGAGACTCTGCATTTCTTTTTTTTTTTTAATGCTTCTTTATTTTTGAGAGATAGAGAGACAGAGAGATAGAGAGAGACAGTGTGAGCAGGGGAGGTACGGAGAGAGAGGGAGGCACAGAATCTGAAGTAGGCTCCAGACTCTGAGCTGTCAGCACAGAACCCGACATGGAGCTCGAACTCTTGAACTGCAAGATCATGACCTGAGCCCAAGTTGGATGCTTAAACAACTGAGCCCCCCAGGAGGCCCAAGACTCTGCATTTCTAACCTGTCCCCTGGCAATGCTAGGGGTCTGCAGACCACAGCCCTGGGGCAGGACCAGGAAGCAGCAGGGCTGACATTCAAACCCCGATTCTTTAGGTGCGCGATAGGGAATTCTTTTAACTCTCAGAGTCCCTCAGAAATCATTCCAGCCTCACCAGGAGCAAAAGAAGAAAAATCCCACTGAGAACACAGATCCTCATCATTTCAATGGGTCAATTAACTCAGATATTTCCAGAAGACCATAGTCAGATTCACCTGTTTTTGTGAATGCTCGGGACACACAGGGACAGCCTACGTTATACTCTCCTTTCAATCTGACACACATTAATCTGCTAAAAACACCACTTGTATGTTAGCTAAGATAAAACTGTAATAGAAAGTGATTTGATTGCAAACCAGTTAAACTACTTAATGAGATTATTTGTCAGAGATATTTCACATAGGACAGAAGTTCTAATCCCCAGGTGCACATTAAAAATACCTTGTACATATGTATATTTTTTAATTTTTTAATGTTTATTTATTTTTGAGAGAGAGAAACACAGAGTGTGAGCAGGGTATGGTTAGAGACAAAGGGAGACACAGAATCTGAAGCAGGGTCCAGCCTCTGAGCAGTCAGCTCAGAGCCTGATATGGGGCTCGAACCCATGAACTGTGAGGTCATGACCTGAGCTAAAGTCAGACACTTAACCAACTGAGCCATCAGGTACCCCTATATAAATTTTGTTTTATTTTTTAATGTTTTATTTATTTTTGATACAGAGAGAGACAGAGCATGAGAGGGGGAGGGGCAGAGAGAGAAGGAGACACAGAACCGGAAGCAGGCTCCAGGCTCTGAGCTAGCTGTCAGCACAGAGCCTGACGCGGGGCTTGAACCCATGAACGTGAGATCTGACCTGAGCCGAAGTCGGAGGCTTAACCGACTGAGCCACCCAGGTGCCCCTATATTTTTTTTAATGTTGATGCACAGGACCCATCTCCAGAGAAATGATTCGGTTGGTCTGGTGGTGGTGTTTTATTTTTTCAAGTTCTACAGGTGATTTTAATATGGGTCAGGGCTGGGAACCATTGACCTAGGATGAAATAGCAACCTGAATTCAACATCTTTAATAAATTACATTAGTCTCTATTTTTGGCTGAGATTACAAGGCATCAGAAGAAAAGTCTGGTATATTTTGTTCACTAACTGCAAATGCAAACAATATATTGCAGACATTTTACTGGGTCTAAATTTACTTAAGAAGCAAACTTTATGCAAAATAATGCAAGATGGTTAGCAATTGTGTGTCCGTAGGAACAGCAAGGTTAATTTGAGCATTATTAAAGCCCCAATTGGACCCACTCATCTGTTTAAAATCATGGTTGGGGGGCACCTGTGTGGCTCAGTTGGTTGAGCCTCCGACTTTGGCTCAGGTCATGATCTCATGTTTTTAGGTTCGAGGCCCCACATCGACCTCTGTGCTAACAGCTCAGAGCCTGGAGCCTGCTTTGGATTCTTTGTCTCCCTCTCTCTCTCTGACCCTCCCCTGCTCATGCTGTTTCTGTCTCTCAAAAATAAATAAAAGACATAAAAAAAATTTTTTTAATCATGGTTGGGCTTACCAAGCCTGATTCAAATCCACAACTACTTTACTTCCTGTGCTGAAATAAAACTTGCCACCATGGCCATATCGATGGTCACCTTCTTGCTAATTATCATCATTTATATTCGGCCATAATTTGGATACCACCAGCCAACATTTCTATCCAGGGACCCTTCAGGATAATGTATATAAATCGTGCCTTATTGATCACAGAAGAGCTGCTGGCCCTTCAGGATGCTGACATATAAGCATGAACACATGTTTTCAAGTTTATACTTCTGATATTCCTAAAATTATAATTTATAACAATGAATAGTTCATGCTTTTTTAAATCACTTCGTAAAGACGAAGTAATAGAAGCAGGAGTCTTAAGTGATCAGAACCATTAAAAGAATGTAAAGTCCTAACATTTCTCTTTAAATGATTCATGGAAGGAAAACATTATTTTTCCTTTATACCTGATAGCATTTCATCGCACTTTGCCACTTGTATGATGAAAAATAAAAACTGCCAAGCCATAATTACGAAATCAGAAATGATAGTGTAATGAAGCGGTGTTTTCTTAAGATACACGCTATTATTACATTACATACATGCCTACATTTCTTTTCTTATTTTAAGATTTCGGGAGTCCACAGTAAGATTAGCGCAATTGAGTTCTTGGGACACGTTTCCCGGAGATAAGCCGGCATAGGCAGAGTAGAGCACAGTTAAATAAAGCGCAGGGTCAAAGTCTCAACCCCTGTCGTGAGGTGACTGCAGTTAAGACTCTTTATTAAGAGTAAGAAGCTGCAGCTTTTCCCACAGAAAACAAGATAAACCAGGCAAATAGTGCACAGGTGCTGACCTGCCCTACTCCCGCTCATGTCTAGGAACGAGGCAGGTGACATCATCAAAAGGCACCTTCCTCACGCAGGGAAGTGAAGAATGCGTTTCCGGACTGATTCCTTACCAGGCATATGTCGAGGAGCTGCTCTTCTAACACTCCTTTGCTCAGTTCCTACAGCGAGGGGAAAGCTAACAGTCATGGAAGGTGGGGGGGGTCCATGATGGTCTCGGCCTATCCTGGGAGGTTCAGGAGAATAAAGGCCACCTGTGCTATTCAACAAGAATAATATTTTGCGGATATTAATGGTGTGGGTCTTTATTCCACTCCCACCTCACACTCCCTGCAGATGCTCCGTAGCTCCAGGAAAGGGGAAGAGAAAACGACATCCAAGAAAAGCAAGAATACAACCCGGGGAGGTGGATGCGCCAAACAAGATGGGAAAGTTAAAAAAAAAAAAAAAAAAAAGCTTCCGGTTCTCAAAGAAAGTCGATGGGACAGAAGTCTAGGGAGCAAACAGTCAGACCCTTGGGTTCTGACCCTCCTCCTGCTCTGGACAGAATTCTTGGCATGGGGGAGAGCTGGGCTTTAGGAAGACGGGGAATACTGGGCTGGAAGGCTTTATTACTCCGCTCTTCATGGGGAATTCCAGGAAGCGACTCCCATCACCGGGATTACTGTGCATAGGCTCAGCAAAGCAAAACTAGCAGCCCAGCAAAGCTAGGCAGAGAAGGGTCCTGAGTGTGTTTCTGCACATCCCTTGGTTCCTGTGTGGTGTTGGAGAGTAGACAGCACACGCCTGCCAATGAGCTGAGGTGCTAAGGGATGAGTCAATTCCACAAGAGAGGTCAACTTGAGGTCAAGGTTGAAATTCAGACAGGTCTATGGAACCAGCTAGAGCCAAGATGGTGAGATCAAAGGGCAGCAGGCCCAGCCTGTTAAGGCTGTGGTTGACATTAGGGTTAGGGTTGCTATTAGGGTTGAGATTGGTGTTAAGATTAGGGTTGGGATTAGGGTTAGGTTTGGGGCGGCATTACAATTAGTGTTATGCTTACAGTTGGCTGGGGTTGGGGTTAGGGTTGGGGTTGCACCTGCAGTTTGGGTCTGGCTTGTGCTGTCATTGCGTTTATTGTTGTCAGAGGAAGGGTTAGCTCTAGGGCTAGGCTTCGTGTTAGAGTGATGTGGCTTGTGGTTTGGTTCAAGGTTAGATTGGGGTTGGGATTCTGGTTGGTCCCGAGTTAGTTTTGGGTTTAGGGTTAAGGTTGTGATTAGTGTTAGCTTTAGCATTAGCATTAGGATTGCGTTTGGTCTTAGGCTTAGGGTTCAGGCTAAGGTTCGGGTTGGGGTTTTGGGTAGGACTGAGAATAGCTATATTGTCTCTGCAGTGACAGAATCAGCAAGTACATTCCATGACATGACATATGGTACTCTGTCCACTAGACCGGAGTTCAAACTCAGCAATATGGCCACCTAGGCCAGGTAATTTTTGATCAAGGAAGGATGTTCTATGCATTTGAGGATAATTAGCAGTATCACTGACTCTACCCCCCTAGATCTAGATGTCAGTAGCTCCCTCACTGCTCTTGTGATCATCAAAAAGGCCTGCAGACATCACCAAAGTGATGTCTTTTGGAAGACAAAATCACTAAAGAATTAGTCACACTGCACTAGATCTAGACCCCACTTTGAAATGTAGTCAGGGGGGAGACCCTGACAAACTGAACATCCATCCCAATGACAGCTCTTTCACATTTAGACCTAGCATAGGAAGAAACAAGGACACCGTCATTGTCAAGTCTAAGGAACCTGCTCTTCCACATCCCCCACCCATCTGTGGGCTAGCCAGCAGAGCTGAAGCCCAAGACCAACAGGAAGTAGAAAAATCTAAAATATTGACTCTGGGAAGCATAGGTTATTGCTCCATTTTATAGGTTAGGAAACTGAGTCTCAAAGAGGTGAAGCAACCTGCCGGAGGTTGTACACCAGTTAGTAGCCAAGCTAGTATTCACACCCCACTGAGGCTGCATCCAAAGCTATATCCATCCTGATAAGCCAAGCTACAATTCCCTCTTGCCCACAGTGCTGCATTATAAATTAGTATATATCAGCATCATCTCCATAAGCCATGAACTCCTATGGGGAAGGAATGGTATATGCCTGGTTCTATACCACACATTTCATTGGTGCTCTATAAATATTTGTTGACTAAATGAATGAAACCCTGCCCTCCACCCTTGGGTTAAGTAGAGTTATTTTCCAAGGCCAGGCTGCACCTGGGAAAACAAGAAAGGAGATAAAGGCTCCGTGAAAGTTGACAATTGCAGGACCAATGTTCTTTCTCAGAAGGTCCTTGAAAGAGGCAAGAAAATGTACAGCTGGCTTCCAGTCAACAGCATTCCTGTGTATGCCAAGAGATAAGCCCCATAAGCCCGAAGAGATGGGAGAGATGGGACGCATAGGAGGAGCCTCGCTGGACACGATGGCTTCAGCAGGGTTTAGGTTCAACTTGGAAGGACTGAGAATGAACAGAGAAGAAACCCTAGGGTTTGGTTGACACAATAAGGAAGACTAATGAGGAAAAAGCAAGAATGAGCAAAACAAGGAGTCCAGGCTGGGGGAGGAGAGACGGATCTGGCACGAGGAAGAGCTGATATTGAGAAATAAGGCTGGGAGGGAGGGTGAGCTGATGGGCAACCAGGCAGAGACATTCAAGATTATCCAGTAGGTTTCCGAGTAAGCACAGCAATGATCATTGACATCGGATGAGGGTTGCCACAGGCAGGCATGACTCTGAGCACTTTACGGGGGTGACCTTACCCAGGAGAGGCTGATTTCCCTCCCGCCTTAGGACACCTCGGGGAGCTCAGACCCTGACACATATGTAAGGTGCTCTACTCACATAACTTATAAGTGCTGTGGGCAGGACATGACTCCGGCTTGGGGCCTCAAGAACCCATGTCCTCAGCCACCAGGCTGCACCACTTCCTGGCATGTGATGCAATGAAGGCAATTAGCCCTCCACTAAAGAGATGATGGGTGCATCGGGGTCCCTCCTTCATGTCTTCAACCTAGGTAATAGTCATTCATTCCATCGGGATGGGGTCTAGGCCGAGGTGGGAAAGAAGATTCAGGATACATTGTAGCAAAAGCTAGGGCTTAAAAGCTATTTGCTAGATGACCACCTCTGATGTGTGTAAGATATAATTACGTCACAGGCAAGTATATATGATGCCTCTTCCTTCCTTACTTTTCTGTAAGACTTTTGCATGTTCCACTTAGACTTAACACCACTAATGGAGCGCCTGGGTGGTGCTCAGTCAGTTAAGCATCTGACTTCAGCTCAGGTCATGATTTCACAGTCCGTGGGTTTGAGCCCCGCGTCAGGCTCTGTGCTGACATCTCAGAGCCTGGAGCCTGTTTCTGATTCTGTGTCTCCCTCTCTCTCTGCCCCTCCCCCCACTTACTCTCTGTCTTTCTCTCAAAATAAAAGACATTTTAAAAAAAGATTTAACACCACTAAGTGGACGAGGAACATACTTATATTATCCCCCTCCCTTCTGCAACCTCAGCTTGGCACCACCCTCAGTGAGAATCTTAACGATGGAATTGTGTGGCCACTGATTGTAAAATGTGGAGCCAGCAGTGGTTCTGGTTCTTACAAATGCCACCAGCATTGTGGCTGGTGAAAACAAATGATCTCTGTGTGTGTGTGGTGAGGGGAGAGGAGTTGGGTGGTTATTCGTGTTTTATTCGCCTCATTTATTCTTCATTCATCGATATTTGTTGAGTACCTACTATGCAGCAGGCACTGTGGGGACTGGGACACAACATGGAGAAAACAAAGATTTATCCCGTGTAGACCGGGCGTCTCCAAGCAAAGGTAGATCATAAACATAATAAATACGTAAATTGTATAGTGTGTTCAAGGGCAGTTAAGTGTATCTTGGGAAAAAAAACAGAACATAAAGGAAGGTAAGAGAGGTCAGAAAGAAAGCAGGGGATGAGGGAGGGGAGTAGTTTGTATTATTAAACAGGAACATCCAAGAATATCTGAGCAAGGACTTCAAAATAGGAGTGAGTGAACCTGGTGGGAATGGAGAGGAAGGTGCAAGGCTGCTGTACTCAGTGCTCAGCAAGGAGGCTGGTGTGTCTGGAGTGGAGGGATATGGAGCCTGGGTGCGATAGGAGGCAGGTCAGGTGGAAGGCTTTGGGGAGAGGGTACATCACAAAGGGCCTTGCAAGCCTTTACTCCGAGTGAAATGAGGAGCCCCTGCTGGGTCAAAAAGCATGGGAGGGAGATGATCTTTCTTAGACATAAGGATAGCTCATAGCCAGCAAGGGTAAGCTATTGCAACAATCCAGGCAAAAGATGGTGGTGGCGAACGTCATAGTAGTCATCTTTTCCCCAGTATTATGCCTGTCCAACGTCGTTCCAAAAATAACTAATGGGGTCAGAGTCAACCAAAGCAAATTCTTCATGATGAGTCAGCATGGGGGAAACCAACGCTGGGGGAGACACGGCACTGTGCAAATAGCAACAGAACAAAGAATCACACGCTCAGATTGACCCAGTTATGAAAAACAGCCCTCCACCATCCAGACCACAGCTGAGGCAGGCAAAGCATTAACACCTGTGTTATTGAAACTTCTGTCTCCTTGGCCCTGCTGAAGACTGTGTAGGCAATCAGCGTTGTCTTTTCACTCTCCTGGAACCTTTCCGTGGGGATTGGAGTTGTATCCGATTCCCCACCTCCCCAGGTAGTTCCTGCCCTTGTGAGAAATGTCTTGGTTTCCAGCAAACTTTCTTGCTCTGGGGAAATTCACTTGATTCCAACCAGGTGGCTTTAGCTAAATACCTAAGGTACAGTTTCGCTTCAACCACACGGGAACTATTTTGCATTTGTATTGTATTTTTTGCCAAGGAGTCATTGCAACTGCTTCTTTGCATTTTCTTGTTTCCTGAAGCAATTTCTTCTGCTCTAGTTCTTAGTTGCAAAACAGTTTATTAATTTTCAAACTTGATTCTTTTGTGAAATGTGGGGGAGAGGGGGAGACTTATGTTAAAATACTGACTGGTAACGAAAACGCAGTTTTTAGTTTTAAATGAAAAGTCCATTCGGGTCTGGCCCACATGGAGCACCTGTGACGTACAGGGCTGAGCATGTAGAGTGTACATGAAAACACACTTCTTATTTCCAACCCGGTTTTGTGCTCAGCGAATTCTCATTCTTTGATTATTCAAAACTCATCCAATTTGGCTGTTCCTCTGGAGTTAAAGAGCCTACGGTCTTCTTCCTCTTGGCTTTAGAGGAAGAGGAGGGATGATCCTGGCTTTTCAGGACTTTTAGCACCTCCGCTCTAGTTCTGTACCCAGCTTCCTCTGCAGGTGAAGGGGACCACTGAGCGGCAATGTGGCTCTGATTGTTTGGGAACTCACTCCTCTTGTGCCCACCCGGCTCTGCACCGCCATCTTTTTTTTTTTTTTTTTTTTGCACCACCATCTTTGAGCACCCTAGCTTATCAGCAAAGGCCCCAGAAAGCATCCTGTGACTCCCTCGTGGGCCTGCCAGTAGCCCCCATTTCCAACAATGGAGTTTGGGGGACCAGCAAGGATTCGTGCATTGAAAGAACAAGATTTATCTGGCATTTGGACAAGATTTATTAAGCGTCTACCATATGCCTGGGTCCTGCCTTCAAGGATCTACTCTACAGCCCTCTGACGTGCTACAGATCAGTCTTATCTAACTGGGCCCAACATCAAAAGACTTTCTCTACAGATGGAGCTATGGGGCCTCCCTGGCCACACAGACCCATCCCAGCAGGGCTGCCTGCATACCAGAAATATCCAACATGGGCTAAACTCGGGACATTGCCTTCCATTCTATGAATGATGCAAAGAAAAGGAAACTTATCTTCATAGCCATGGTCCAGCACCCAAAGTTTAGAGTCCGTCAGGTTGGATTCAAGTTGCTGGCTTGCCATGAACTTGTTGGGAAGCTTCAGTGAATCCCCACACGTTGTTTAGGGCCTGGCACATAACAAAGGCTCAGGTAACACTCTATATTGGGTATCCATTCTGTTCTTCTGCACAGTGGCGGGCAGTGTCTGTGGCTGCTTGATAAATGGGGTGGGCAGAGCATGGTCCTCATGACGTTTTAAGGCATGAAATTCACAAAATCCCCCAGTGACCCGATTTGCTCCGCCACCCCCAGCGGTACCAGCCTCGATAGCAGAAGGCGCGAACGTCTGAATTGAGAGCCAAGACCACATATAGAACAACTGGAATGTCATTGTTGCCGCCGCTGCTGTTGTTGTTATTTTGAATTGAACTTGAGCATTGTAAGGCAAGACCCACCTGTTCTCTGAGCCCCACACTCCCTGTAGCCCCACCTCAGAAGCTTCACCATGAACTTCCGCACCTTGCTCAGAAGATTTTGGAAGTCTGGCCACCTCTCACTTTGCTGAACATCTAGATGTGCCCATTTGGTGGTGAAGAATTTCTACATGTCAGACTATAACACAACCAGGGCCCTTTAAAAGTTCCTCCGCTTTGGCCACAAATGAGGACACACTTGCCTGCCTTCTTGGCTCTTAATGAAGACTTTGGTTTGGTTCTAACGTGTGAGTGACATTTGGACTGCAGGGGTAACACCATAAGAAAGGCAGGGAAGGATCTCTTGCCTACTGATAAGACATTTTCTCCGTGGTGCGCAGTGGACCTGAAATCCTGTGAGTGATTTTTCTCCAGACCTGGATAAGAGGCCATTCTTTTTGTTCATTCTCCTGCAGAGCCCGGTTGATGTCTTGCCAATGTAGCAGGACACTTCCCCACTCCAGATGGGCAGGAAGCCAAGAAATGCAGTTCGGTGTTTGTCCAGGCACAGATAGTTGAGGAAAAGCCCCGAAGCAAATGTACACTTTCTATCTCTCCAGCGCCTGGTGCAGATAGAAAGTCTCTTATTTCTTAGCAACAGGACAAGCCCAAGGCAACATTCAGTTCAACACAAGAACCATGCTTTTCCAGATCTACAGGCTCCTACTCTGCACCAGGCTCATTCAGCAAATAATGTTGGTGATCCTCACTAGGCAGCACTGCTTTCTTGAGCTCTCCCCTATGTCCCCTCTCCTGCCTGTGACCTGGGCAGCTCCGGGAGAGCAAAGTGATTTTTAACATCAGCTTATGTCCAACCTAATCTGGAGGGAAAAACTGCATCTAACAACAACAGAACATCAGGTCACCTGATGACTTCCGAAGTCAAACCGAAAGAACTTTTGCAAGATTGGAGCTCTCTTCTGCGCAAGCCCACACACAAAAGAACGCGCCTTCTAGTTCATAAAATAAGACTTCGTTGAGTCAACGGGAAAGAAGAACTCACTCGTGAATTCAGATTGTACTTAATGATTGGGTTTTTTTTCTTCAAGCCCCTAAGTTTGAATTGGATAAAGAGTGTGACTCATGAAAAAGGGTTTATTTAAGGGATTTGGGATCTTGATTTTAAATGTATGCTTATGGGTATGGGAACACTGCAGGGAAAAGAAAAACATATAATCACGGGTAAATATTCGGATCAGAAATCCAGAATGCATTCCAGCTGTACAATTCTTGTTGTTGTTGGCTGGTTTTGTTCTGGGAGCCGGGGAGTGGTGCAGTCTATCCAAACTAGCCCCATGTAAGTACATATCCCTTGGGATTTGTTTTCTTTAACATAACAAATGCTTATACATTTAGAAGTGAGAGTTAAATGCTGTGTCTTTATTTGTTGAGCCAGGTTATAGTTTAATCCTGCTGTTTTCCCACTGTGGTCTCCTAACCTTGCCAGTGGTGAGTGTCGAAAAACCCTTCATTTAAAAAAAATTTTTTAATGTTTATTTATTTTTGAGAAACAGAGACAGAGCGACAGAGAAAGAGAGGGAGACACAGAATCCGAAGCAGGCTCGAGGCTCCAACCTGTCTGCACAGAGCCCGATGTGGGGCTTGAACCCATGAACCACGAGATCACAACCTGAGCAGAAGTCAGACACCCAACCAACTGAGCCACCCAGGTGCCTTGAGAAACCCTTCATTTTTGCTGGGAAGCTCTTAACATCTGGTTCAGCAACATTCACGAGTTTCTTCTGACAGATGCATCGATACTTTCCCCTCCGTTCCCAGCCCTCCAGGACACAAAGGTTTGGTTGGTTTACGTTCATTGGCCTGATGGAGAAATGAGAAAAACACTTAGGAATTAACTAGATTTATTAAGTTAATTTATTTAATTGTTGGGTTTGGATGAATACACCAGGCAAGGACCGTGTTTGATTCCACCTTAGTCCTTGATGTCTGGATTGAAATTTTAGAGCTACCAGCCTCTTTGGGCATGGGTCTGACACTGCTCCCAGTGGACATTGGTTTCTGACTGCCATATGTCAACTCAAAGGCAGGGAGGGGAAGCCAGAGAAAGAGAGAGAGAGAGAGAGAGAGAGAGAGAGAGACCCAGGGCATCGAAAGGGGTTTTGTTGGAAGTGTCTCCTCTCATTCCCTGATTTGAGAACTTGGCCTCCAGGTCTTCATTTGAATGTAGGCAAATTAGACCACCCTTCATGTTCCTTCATTCAACATTGATTCCCTTTTATGGACTCTAAGGACTCAGAGCCCATGCAGGATAAATAAGAGTAACTGTGCTTTGGGGTTCAGAGGTCAGGAACCCTGGGAAGGAGATCTGGAGGCTGAAGGGTCCAATTGCCAAGGAGGACACAGAAATGGGACTTTTCTTCAACTATAAAATTATAAACTGGGGTATGACTCCCTACTCTAGATTGGGGTGCTAATGAAGTAAAATAATGTATAAAGTGTATAGTGCAGTACCAATATGCAATAGATTCTCAATGGTAGATGATCAAAACAATGAATAAGTGGATAAAACTTTCAAGGGACCAACTTACCCCAAGTCCTCACAACTCACAAGCAGCAGATCCAGGCTGTGACTCTACCTTCTCTGATTTCAAGTCCAGTTACCATTCCACTGATCATCACACCTACTCCTAAGGCCCCCAAGCTGAGTTGCCTGCTGGTTAACTGTGGTCATTCCAAAGTAGAAGTTCTGCTTAGACATTCCTTGCAAATTACTGGATTCAAGGCAAGGAATTTACTCTTAACATTGGTTTCACTCAGGTGGTCAGCAAAAGTGTATGACATCCAAATTGCATTCAAACCGTCTACACCTTCTCCTGTATTAGGTCCAGCATCCATATCTTCACTATTGCCATTGAGTATTTACTGAGAGTTGACTTTGAGTCTAGCACCATGCCCAAGGATATTAAATCTTGCGTCAGGGTTCATTAAAGAAATGTAAGGCAGGGGTCCATAGGCAGCTAGTGGGATGAAACAGTCAAACACATGCAAGAGAGAAGGAATATTGCAATCATGACACAAAAGGCAAAGGAGAATTCGACAAATAGTATTGTGCTAACACCAAGAAGAGGGAGTTCCATGGGGACTGAGAGAGAAGCTCTAGCTGTATCTTGAAGAAAGATACTGGAAGGAAGAAGTGAGAAGGACATTTTGAAGCAGGAAGAAGCCTATGTCAAAGATAGAATTCTCTGCTCACCAAAATGGTGTTGATACTTGGAGTTTTTAAGTGTTCCCAATATTTTCTTACATAGTGGCTCTCCTCTTAAGGGCAGCTGCATCAGAATCACTTGGGGAAGCTGTGGTATAATAAAATATATATTTGGTCTTTGTCCTTCGTTCTTGGCACAAAGCTACTAAAACTCTTGGGATTTCCTGAGTGATTGGGAGCATCTTTTGTTATTCATTATAAAACCCTTTCAAAAACCCTTGTGAACCACATTTGAGTCAATGCTAGCAAAGCAACTCTTGGTGCGACCTGAGTTTCAAGGGAAGCGCTGAACACAATAGGAAGAGCCAGCACACGATGGGAGGGTTGGACTTGCAGCCAGGGAGGGAGGGGTGGGGCTTGGAGTTCCAGTCCAATCACAAACGGCCAGTGGTTTACTCTGTTGTGCCTGCTAATGAAGCCTAGATAAAAACTCTTGGATGATGAGGTTCTGGGAGCTTCTAGGTTTGTAAGCACATTCATGTGCTGGAAGGATGGCACACCCAGCAAGGTCATGGAAGCTGTGTGCCCCCTACCCCTTACCTTACCCTGTAGATCTCTTGTTAGGTTGTTCCTGAGTTGCATTCTTTATAATAAAGCTGTGATTGTAAGTGTAGGGCTCTCCTTTAGTGAATTGTCAGAACTGGGAAGGTGGTGGTGGGACATAGAAAACTTTGAATTTGTAGCCAAGTCAGACAGCACTTGGGTGGCCTGGAGACTCTGCACTTGCAGCTGGCCTCTGAAGTGAGGGCAGACTTGTGGGACTGAGCCCTTAAACCTGTGCATTCTGACGCTAGCTCCCAGCAGTTCATGCAGAATGCCAGACTGGTGTTGGGGAACTGGTGCTGTGACAGCACAAGAGCATGTATCAAAATTCTGATTCCTAGGCCGAGGGTAAGAACTATTGAATCAGACTGTGGGTGGGGCCAAGGAAGCTCCCAGGTGGTTCTGAGACACGCCAGCTTTTGGGAACCATCATCGCAGCTTCTGCTTGGGCGGCCTCCACATCAAACCCAGAGCTTGTCTTGCCAAAGGCACTAGGCTCCAGACTCTGGCGGCTAACCAGCTTGCTGACTCTACTGCCTACCTGGAATTGGAAAGACTGAACAACACACGCTTGTAGAGTTTGGGCCCTGCCATTTTAAGAATGACTGAGTCAAGTCAGCCCCACACGGTCCCCTTCTGTGTGACCTCATAGGCAATGGGTGGGTGGGAGAGGGTATATTCTATGAAGCCAACAGGGAAAAGGGTGGATCCTTCAGTTTAGTCCCTTCTCAAATGCTCTCTGGGTTAGAAAGACCCTCACGAGCCCTGAGTAGCAGAACTCCCATATCTCCAAAGTGACAGTTTATGTCAAGAGCCTGAAAGTGGCTGCCCCTCCCAGGAGGAGTGCCCAGGGGCAAGTCCCTTGTGTGGGGAACCTGTGAACACAGCCCCTCACCTGCACATAGCCAGGGAGGGCCTCCTCAGGCCCAGGAGCCTCACTGGGCCTGGAGAGCAGGAACATAAAGACATCAAGGCCATAAACCTGGGAGCACATTTTTAACATAGAAAAATATTAAAAGTAAAATACACAACAGAAATCATCTGTAGGAGCCCCTGGGTGGCTCAGTCAGTTGAGCGGCCGACTTTAGCTCAGGTCATGATCTTGCAGTTTCGTGAGTTTGAGCCCCACATCAGGTTCACTGCTGTCAGCTTGTCAGCACAGAGCCTGATTCAGATCCTCTGTCCCTGTCTCTCTGCCCCTCCCTAACTTGGGCTGTCCCCCACACAAAAATCTTCTTAAAAATTAAAAAAAAAAAAAAGAAATCCTCTATAATCCCATCACAAGGCAATGACTACAGTGGGTCCTGTATTTCTATTTCCTTCCAGTCTTTCAGCGAACATTTCAAAACCATGACTGAGGTCTACATTCATGGTCATGATTAGTTGCCTGGGCAGTAAATCGAAAAGTGCAGTTTCTTCTTTCGTGGTCCTCATGGAAAAACATGCCATGTTCGGTGTCCAACAGCTTTTGTTCCTTCTGCCATGGAAAACTCACTGTCTCAAGGAAGACTTTTTTAGTTTTTCTTGGCCTCTTACTCTTTTAATCACCAACGCAATACCTGTTCATTAAAAAAAAATGCAAACAATGTGAACATGTATGAAGTGTCTCCCCATCCCCTATTTGAGGTGTATGGTCCCAGATTCTTTCTATTTCATTTAAAAACAGGCATGACCTGTACCTTTATTGTTTTTAATCTGCAAAAAATGGAATAATGATGTGGATTCTGTCCAATGACTTGCTTTTTTAACCTACCAGTATACTGTGGATACCATACGTGCTGTTAGCAAGAAAAGAGAAAGCAGAAATAAAAACTGGGCTAGAATGCGACAGCAGCCTCTTCAATCTGGATGCCAGGAAGAAAGTCTGTACGGGGTTTGCTATGTTAATTGAAACCACAACCCAAGACTATTATATACTTTGTCCTAAGTATGGGATTGAGAAGTGCAACTATGTGGGTTGCTATTTCTTAAAGCACCCAGAACAAATAATAAATGTATGGAAAAGAGGCCTAAGAAAAGGTTTACATAAGTCTTAATCATACACCATGCTTCAGTATGGCTTCAGCCTGAAACTTTATTTTCTTTTTAGTAGGAAGTACTGCTAGAAAATAGGAAACTGCCTAAAACACAGATTTACTTTTTCCTTTAAAAAAAAAAATACAGGGGCGACTGGGTGGCTCAGTCGGTTAAGCGTCCGCTTTCAGCTCAAGTCATGATCTCACGGTTCGTGGGTTCGAGCCCCATATCAGGCTCTGTGTTGACAGCTAGCTTACAGCCTGGAGCCTGTTTCAGATTCTGTGTCTCCCTCTCTCTCTGACCCTCCCCTGCTTGCACTCACTCTGTCTCTCAAAAATAAAAAATAAAAATAATAAATAATAAAACATAAAAATAAAAAAATACAGAGAGACTCAATTAGCTCTACAAATACATACTGAGTATCTGTGTGTCAGGCACTGTGATAGGAGATGGGATATGTCAGTAAATAAGGGCCAAAGATTTATTCCTCCACACCCCAAGGTCTGGGGAGAGTGGTGTGATTGACACAGAGAGTTACCTATTGGCATAATTAATGGATAAATTATGTAGTGTGGTGATGTGCCTTCCAGCAGTGGGGAAAGCAGCTGAAAAGGCATTGGCAGTTGGTGCGGGGGAGTGGGGCAGACTGGGGCGTTAAACGGGGCCATCAGGCTTGGCTGCATTGGGAGGAGAGCATTTAAGCAAAGCCCTGCAGAAGGTGAGGGAGTGGACCAAGCAGACACCTGCGGGGAGACGAAGCTGCCTGGATGTTCGCTGTGAGTTGAATTGTGTCCCCCATTCCCCTCTGAAAAACAAGATGTTGAAGCCCTAACCCTAACCGTGGGAATGTGACCCATGTGGAAATAGGTTGTTAAAGTGATTGTTAAGATGAAGTCACGGGATGGGCTCTAGCCCGTTGACTGACGATGGGTCGCTCAGACACACCCACATGAGCTCCGGAGAGAGTGAAAAGGGATCTGCACGATTTCGCAAACCACACTGGACTTAAAAAAAATGCTAAACCCTCTCCTAACCCCAAATCTAGTTAGGTAACGGCTAGAACCAAGTTTAGGAGGTCTGTGTGCACAGACACACCCTCTGGGGTTTTGTGCGCATTTTTTTTATAGATGGACCGAAAAAGACCAGGAAATTCTACGATTGCTAAGTGTTTGGTGAGATATGTATGAAGATGAGGAAAACTGAAGATGACACAGCGGTTATGATGACAAGCCCTTTCTTCCCATCTCCCAGCGGTTCCCCCAGGTTTGGGGCTCACATGGGTTCGCAGAGCGAGCTGCAGAGCACAGACATGCGCACTGATAGCTTTGGCGTCGCACCTGCGGGAGCGTCTCCCAGAGATCTGCCGCTAATGGTCGCCTCTAGACTGCAGACGTCGTCACCAGCCGTACTTGGAGCGATCGGCTGCTGCCCTGCAAGTGCGGGAGGAAGAAAACAAAGCACCATGGGGGAAACACCGGAGCAGAGAGGAGAGCAAGGCTGAAAAGAAGAGGTGAGCCTGTCGGACACTGGAGACGCGCTGAGGATGATGCTGAAGAGGCGGCCGTGACCCTGACGAACTTCTACTCCAGGATCCGCTAAAGATGCTTTCCTGGAAAGTCCTCCCAGCCCTCCTCCATGAGATGAGGACCCTCCAGTGTGCCCGCAGCCCTTGCCACCCCGTTCACTCAAAGACTGGACGGGGCCCTTCCTTGCTCACTCTTGTGTTCCAGCACCTGGGGATGGCTCTAGGACAGAGCAGGTGCTCGGCAGCAGGGTGCCAGAGAGCAAATGAAGAGGTGATGCCAGTGCAATGGGCATAAGGGGATGCAAGCCGAGGACCCCAATAGAGGGCTGCGGCAATGATCAGAGACTCACTCCTAAATCTTAGTTTGGCATATGTATCAGTAGGAAAAGCAAAGCAATAATGTAAGAGACACTACCTAGGATAGAGCTTGAGAAAACTTCTAAAAGAGAGCTCTCTGGATTTGCTTGCTTGTTTGTTTGTTTATACCACTGGGATCCCCAAAGGGTCAGACATTTTGAACTCATGTATGAAATCTCAGGGTCTCAGAGCATGCTTGCTTCCTTGCTTCCCTTCTTTCCATCCTTTCCTCTTTTCTTTCTTCCTTCCTTTTTTTTATTTCCCATTCTTTTTTTCCAAACATTTCTCAAGAACCTTCTCCATGCCCAGCATGAAGAATGGTACCAAAGATACAGTGGTGGGGAAATATGGCCCCGGATTCAGAAGAACTTGAAGTCTAGTTTGTATTCATGACAAGACCAGACTACAAGTTAGCACATCACAGCTTAATTTCTGACTTCTACGGAGTCCTTCGTAGGCCAGTAGCACTCTCGCTCATCCAGTGACTCAACCAGGCAGGCCTCCTCCATGTTGGAATGTCACCATCTCACACCTGATTTCCAGAGCCATGAGGAGGCAGGAACAAGCATGGAGGGTCACATGGGTCTTTTCCCGGACTTAGGACCAGAAGTGATGGATTAGTCCCACTCACAGGTCACCCGCTTGAAGTAGTCACATGTCTCCAACCTAACTGCAAGGGAGGCTGGGAAATGTGGGGGCACATGGATATTTCCTGAGTGGCAAATGCCAGTGTCACACTGGCAAAGGACACAGACAAGGAAACAATGATTTCTACACAATGCGTTGAGGGCGATGATCGAGGTATACAGAGGGCACTAAAGAGGCACAAAGGACCGTCATCTCAACCTGGGAAGGGACAGGCGAAGGCTTTTCTGAGGAGGTGATACTTTGTCTTCTCCTTAGTACGTTTTCAGATCAACGGCATCAGAGCGTACCTCTGCACTACACAAAGACCTAAAATTCCAAGTGTGTGCTATTTCTTTTTAGCGATACATACTAAAATATTTGCAGATGAAATGACATGGTGTCTGGAATTTGCTTCTAAAATTACTGGGGGTGGGGGTTGAGTAGCTGAGGGAGGAGCTAAAACAAACTAGGCAGTTGCAATTTATTAACAATTGGTGAGGCTTGGGATGAGTACATCGGATTCGTTGTACTACGCCTTCTACTTTTATTTATGCTTCAAATTTCCATCGTAATTTGTTGCATTGCAGAGCCATTGGGTTGCTGGCGAGTATAGAGTGTCTTCTTACAAACCACGCTGATGTCACCTACATTTTTAAATGTGCTATTGCTCTCATGCCACTCCCACCCTTACTCCCAGACCTCGACTACTCACCCCTTCTTTGCTGACTCGCTTTTACTCACATCTGTCTTGAGCCACTTCAGTGTATGCAGCTTGACCTGTTTCTTTTAAGCGGAGGAGCACCATGCTTCTGTTCCTAGAAGAAAGCCCCTTCTCGAACCTCTGAGGGTGTCTGCCTAGAGTCGCTCCCCCTCAATTATGTGGATACAACCTACTCGAACAAAAAGCAGCCCTACAATTTCTGTACCAGCCCGAAATTCCAAAAGCAGGCAACTTCCTGTTTAGGAAAGCGAAGACATGGCCCCAGACCCAGCGAACTCCAGGCCTTCTTCCACTTAGACAAAAACCTGATTCATCTCTGTGCCCCTCACACCAAGAGCTGCACAAAGGCTGCCACTGACTGACCAGGGGTTGAGGAAGTTCTTGTTGAGGGCATGTGCCTGGTCCCCTCAACCCTCCACTTCCCCGATGACACTCCAGGACAGAGGGAGCAGCTTCTCGCTGGAACACACTCATCAGCTCACACTCATCTAGAAGTTTCAGCCGCAGCCAGACAGAGAGCCCCCCGTGTTCACTCCACCACCCACTGTCCTGAACACCCGACGTGGCCAAAATGTCACTCAGAGACACTCCCCAGTGGGTGCCACATTGTCTCCAGCTTCATACTCCACAAAAGGGCTTCTCTTCTTTCATAGGTCATTATTTTAACATCTGACTATTTTCAGTGCCTTCTGTGTTAAAAATAGCCAAGAGCCAGCCTCCTTCTCCTGCTGAAGCCTGGTGTCTACTGCTAGCGTCTTCACATCCCAGTGGCTCGCTGGGAAGGCGGAGGCTAAGAAGTTTCCTACACTGAGGACAAGAGTCTCTGCTCCGCACTTTCGGTGGCATTTCACAGCTAGGAAGACATCTGGAATGAGTCCAGTGCCTTAAAGAAAGAGCTTTAGTCCTTATTCGGAACTTGGTTTTTCCCTCCTCCTGGCCCATAAAAACTTGGGCCAACTTGCCTCAATCCGTTGCATTTTCCAAACGGACGGGAATAAACATTTTGCTTCTAGGTTTTGCCGGGAATGAGGAAGAATCCAAATCATTCTTAATAGACCTTTAAGAAAAAAAAATGTTTTAACCTCAGCAGAAAATTATTTTCCTGGGATTTCAAAAGGTTTACATTTTTCTTTGGAGCTTGTCTGTATTTTCCATTTTTTTCCACATGGATCATACATTATTTTGTAATATGTTTAAAAGTAGTTATTTTTTCTTTTTTTCAAACCAAGGTTTCTTAACCTTAGTGCTGTCAACACTGGGGGCTTGGTGACTGTCGTGGCCGAGGGGTGGGGGTGGGGGACGTTGGAGGAGGCTTCGCAGCATCCCTGGCCTCTACCCACTAGATGCCAGCAGCGGCCACGCACTTGCGATGATAAAAAATGTCTCCAGTCATTGCCAAATGTCCCCTGTGGGGGAAGGAGGCAAAAGCACTTATTTAAATTCCATTATTTTAAACTGTAAAGATTAGGGGTCTTGGAAGGGTTTTGGAAGCTATTTAGATAAATGAGTACTGTAACAGCTAGAAACAGAAGTCATCAAGCTGCTGAGATTAAATATGCTAGAGACAGACCAGGCCTTTCTTTTTTCTATATTTATTTATTTTTGAGCGAGCGAGCAAGCAGGGGA
>NC_043701.1:48958806-48960295 GCF_006229205.1 Suricata suricatta | reverse complement strand
ACACATTGTAGAATGATTTCATCTTTGCAATGTATTAGCCAGAGAAGAGTGGGAAGAAATCTACAGGAGTTCAACCAAGCCAGCCCCAGTCATTAATGCTAGAAATCTTGCTTCTTATAACATATTCCTCATATGCTTTTTTGCAATGAACATATATCATTTTTAAATCAGAAAAACAGAGATTTCTTTATGCTTGCCTATACTTTGTCTCATTTTATTCTGTGAGACACTGGGAGGGGTATTCGCTGGCATGAGCTTTCCTGGATTTTACACAAAGTCATGATGCATCTTCACCTGGAAAAAACTGCAAAGATTTCTGCGGTTGGACCGCAAAGAAGATGCCCAAAATCTGGAAAAGAGACAGAGAGAAGAAACCAAAGCAGCCGGGGCAGGGGTGGGGGGGTGAGTCCATCAGACAAAAGAGGGCTTGAATGTTAAAGCCAAGAATGTCTAAGACAAAGTTCAAACATCATGGAAGAAGCAGTTCTGTGGCTCAAAAATCTGTTCTCTAAATCCCAAGACACTAAAATGTGAGGAGATGATTTAAAACTTGAAAATCTTAGCTTTTGGTTCCATGCAAAATAAGTACTGCCTATAGAAAGCATTACACCAAAGCAGACACAAAGAGGAAAGAGAAGTGGACGTTTATGTCCATTCATAAGTGATAGTTTGATAACTGTGTCATGTGGGAACCCAGGACCAATGCTGATTTGCCACAAGACCCCCCATGGAGTCACTGCAGAGACAGAATGTGGGGCCGTGGGCCACTGGCCTGACTCAGTCCCGCATTTATGGTGACCTTTCTATTTCTCTTCCACTCCCCGAGAGCAGTGACTTCTTTTGCAATATTTTAAATCATATACTTTGGGTTTAGATTTCTTTCTTCAAATAGATCATTTTAAGCGACTTGAATTTGCTTCCATGTCATCACTTCCAACAGCATCTTTTTTCACACATCAAAATGCCAGTCGTGCTCCTATTTGGCATTCAGCAAACCTTGTAACCTTCAGTTGTTCTTCTCATGGATATTATTATTTATTCATTGCATTTTCAAAACCCACACTGAAATTGAGCATATCAGAGCTAACAAAGTTATTGTCCTAAAGATTCAGATTGTATTTTATATTCTGCTTTTGTTTTAAACATAATCTAGTCTCAGTTCAATCCACATTTCCAAAGCCGTACCTGGGATTGTCATCGACTAAACGATTATATTCTGGATTTACTAATATGATTAAGCCTGTATTGAAGTGTTTGCATACAGTATATAAGTATAATTATCTTAGTAACCTCTACAGCAATATGGAGATACCACTGGTGAGGCCACAACCTTCACAGCTTGAAGACAGTGCAAGTCATCAACCCCTCGTCCCACAGCCCCGCAAATGTCACTCTGTCTTTGTCAAGGGTGAAAAATAGAGCAAAGCACATTGTGTCTTAAGACGTCTTTTCCAGTTAATTCTGATTCTGTCCGATTTCTTAAACTATG
>NC_043701.1:48954706-48958706 GCF_006229205.1 Suricata suricatta | reverse complement strand
TAGATTTCTTCCCACTCTTCTCTGGCTAATACATTGCAAAGATGAAATCATTCTACAATGTGTATTTTCTCTTATTTCATACATTTGATGTCTTTCTAGGTCAGTGTGCAGAGAGCTACCACATTCTTTTTCATGCCCCCATGGGACCCCATAAATTAATCCATTTCATAGTGGTGTCCATTTTAACTTGGTTCCCATTTTTTCTCTTAGTCTCTTTCCAATGTTTTTTTCCTTTTTGAAACAAAACTTCAACTAACAGCATTGTGTTAGGACATTTGTACCTACTTGAGTGATTATTTCTGTATAACCCTAGGATAGTCGCTGCTGGGTGGGAGGGAGGCACACTTAAGTTTTGATGGAGGGTTTGGACCTGTTGATCTATACCACTCTTTTCTAAACCTTTCCGTAAGTCATGTTAAAATGAGCTCCAAACTTCCTGAGGATTATTTTCCAAACTCTTCCCTTTGGAGCCTCCAAAGAAGTACCTGGATGCTCCTGATGTTCCTCTCAAGTGGAGTGAGGTCCTGGTGACTTTGTCTCCTTCCTTCTCTATCCAGAATGGTGAGTCTCTCGGATCACGCCTCCACACTGTACTTCCTGCATGTCTTCCTGTTTATTACTTAGAACTGTGTCTAGTGTACCATCTTTCCTTGTAGCTTTTAAAACGGTCTGTACTTGGAAGTAATCATTTAAATCTCTCTCCCATGGAGGGCTGGCTGAGCTTGGCCGTTGTGGGAACTGACTCAGCGACAGGTGTCATGGAGGAGGTACTGGGAGAATTTCTCCCCCAAACCTACCTTGCACCTTCATTCATTTAATGAATATTAAGCACTTTCAAACTTTGTTTTAAATGTGTATTTATTTTTCAGAGAGAGAGAGAGAGAGGGAGCGCAGGGGAGGGGCAAAGAGAGAGACACAGAATCCAAAGCAGGCTTCAGGCTCCAAGCTGTCAGTGCAGAGCCTGATGCGGGGCTTGAACTCACAACAGTGAGATTATGACCTGAGCCAAAGTTGGAGGCTTAACCGCCTGAGCCACCCAGGTGCCCAATATTAAGCACTTTCTATGTGCTTCATATAAACTGAGATGTAGCAATGAACAACACAGGCCAAATCCTTGCTTGCATAGAGCTTGCACTCTAGTGGGTGATTTTTGGAAGGTGGAGTATGTGCAGAGGTGGATATGGGAGGGGTACTTTACATCAAGAGGCCTCTCCAAAGAGGTGATATTTGGGTTGACAGATAAATGATACAAAGGAGCTAGCCATGTGGCAACCCAGGTAAGGTTTTTCCAGGCAAAGAGCACAACACGTGCAAAGGCCCTGGGCCAGACCGCTTTGGACTATGCAGAGAACCGAAAGGACAGCCGTGGCTAGAGCAGAGTTCACAAGGGCTGGAAAGACAGGGGAAGAGAACAGAAAGGTGGTGAGGCCAGATCATGTAGGGCCTTGAGGTCAATATAAGAAGTTTGGATTTTATGTCCACTGCAGTGGGAAACCATTAAAGGAGAGTACCGTCTAACTTATGTTTTTAAGAGGCTGTGCTGACTGTTGTGTAGAGACTATAGAGGGCAAGTGAGGAATCAAGGACCAGTTGGGAGGACAGTTCCAGTCCAGATGTAATATGATAGTGGCTTAGACTGGGAGATGGAGAGAAGTGTATGAGGCTTGCGGTATATTCTGAAGGCGGAGCGGACAGACCTGGTGATGGATTCGACGTAGAGGGTGAATTAGGAAAAGGATCTTGAACACCACCTACAGTTTGGGTTTGAGACCTGAATGGATGCTGGATGTTATTTACTGAGGTGGAAGATGAGGAACTGGTTGTGGGGAAAAGATTAAAATTTTGTTTAGGTCAGAAGGACCAAGGAGGCTGTGGGTCTGGAACTCAGTCGGACTTTATGTCACATGTGCCAGGAGCTGGGCTCTACCATAAAAAGCTCGTCTGTAACACAGTGCTTGAGCAAAAGAAGATACTTCTTAAGTGCTTAATGGATTAAACTGTCCTCATTAAAATATAAATATGCCCCTAAGCCATAACTCATTGTGTGCTGTTAGTTAGTTATCAATACCTTAGTATGAATTTACATGTTTATTTCATAACAATGATTTGAAATCTACTCCTTAAAAAAGGATACTAAAAAGGACTTTAGAAGCACTAGACTCCTTTGAAGGTATAGGCTGAGCCTTGTTGGTATCCTCAGAAGGCTGCTAAAAAAAAAAAAGGCAAAACCCACAAATTACAAATTACAGAAATGTTAATTTTGCCTAGGGCTGCTATCATTCCTTCATTTTCAGTCAAAGTAGTCTTTTTAAAATACATAATTGCTGTCTGCCTTGTTAAAAAAAACCAACTAATTTTATCTAACATTTCCCGTTGAATTTTTTAATTCTAGTAAGCTGTTCTATTGCCTAGTTGCATGATGATTTTTTGGGGGGGGTAACATATAGAATTTCTACCTAAAGAGATTCATAAAATGCTTTGCTTGCTTAAGTACTCTGTTGTATAATATTACAATTAAAACCTGACTAACTAGTCCTCCGTGAGCTAGTGGTGTATGTTACCATCCTGCTTTTCAAGTAAATGATCCTTTCTAAGCACCGGAGACTTTCTCCGTGACAGGTGGTGTGTTAAGCACCCAGTTCTGGTGTCTTTGAGGACAGCAATGGGGCTTTATCTCAAAGACCGTCTAGGGCTGGCCCAGCAGAGACCTAAGGAAGCTTTGGATGGAAAAGGCAGATTTAAAATAAGATGAATAATAAGACTTTTCTTTGGAAATCAAAACTAAATAAAGCAACATCTCCCAAATTAGGCTTTTGGGTAACTCTCTCCCCATTGGATCCAACTTCGCCACGACGTGGGTATGAATCTGCCCCTCTACATCTGCAATCATTGTGACATTGCCTTGATTTTCTAAGTGAATTAAATCAAATCCCATCCCTGTTACCAAGGTAAGGAGGAGTTTAATCTTGGGGATGTTTTGAGGGATCCTGTCCTTTGTTGAAAGACAGTTCTTATTTATTTTTTTTGTTTTATTTTTGATACAGAGAGAGAGAGAGCATGAGAGGAGGAGAGGCAGAGAGAGAGGGAGACACAGAATCAGAAACAGGCTCCAGGCTCTGAGCTGTCAGCACAGAGCCCGACGTGGGGCTCGAACCAAAGAACGTGAGATCATGACCTGAGCAGAAGTTGGAGCCTTAACCGACTGAGCCACCCAGGCGTCCCAGACAGTTTTTAAATAAATGTGAAATCATGATTCTCAAGTAACTATAAAATGAACAAGGTGAAAAGATTTTATTTAACTCATTGATTCCTGCGGAAACCAGGAGGTGTAAGCAGGTACCGCATCAAGGGACAGTTCAGAAATCATGCATATACACAGGTCATCGTGAATGCTGAAATGAATTCACAAGTAGATGCAAAACTGGTCAGTAATCCACAGGACAATAAACAATCAGGTTCCACTGGACAAAATGCATTTGCGTGTCAGTGGACAAGAATCATCTGCTTTACTACATGTTAGTGTGCTGGTGCTGCCATAAGAAAGTGCCACAAACTGGGTGGCTTAAAGCAACAGAGATTTATTCACTCACACTTCTGGAAGCTACAATTCCACATTTTTTAAATGCTTATTTATTTCTGAGAGTGAGAGAGAGAGAGAGAGAGAGAGAGAGACAGAGACAGAGTGTGATCAGGCAAGGGGCACAGAGAGAGAGGGAGACACAGAATCTGAAGCAAGTTCAAGTCTCTGAGCTGTCTGCAAAGAGTCTGATGTGGGGCTCAAACCCACAAACTATGAGATCATGACCTGAGCTGAAGTCAGATGCTTAACCAACTGAGCCATCCAGGCGCCCTTCTGTGTCTTTCTTCTGAGGATACCAGCCATACTGGATTAAGGGCCCACTGTCCTCCATAGGACCTCATCTTAACTAATTACATCTGCAATGTCCCTAATTCCAAGAAAGGTCACATTCTAAGATACTGGGGCTTAGGACCTCAAAAT
>NC_043701.1:48931647-48954606 GCF_006229205.1 Suricata suricatta | reverse complement strand
ATGATATATTTGCAGCATTTAAATAATTTTTTCATGTTTTTTATTTATTTTTGAGAGACAGAGAGAAAGAGAGAGAGAGAGAGAGAGAAAACGTGAGCAGGGGAGGGTCAGAGAGAGAAAGAGACACAGAATCCAAAGCAGGCTCCAGACTCTGAGCTGTCAGCACAGGGGTCAATGTGGGGCTCGAACCCATGAACTGTGAGATCATGACCTGAGCCGAAGCTGGACCCTTAACCGACTGAGCCACCCAGGTGCCTTAAAAAGGCAGGGCAGACGGTCACCTGCTACGGCATAGATTAACCTCAAGGATATTACTCTAAGTGAGATAAGCCTGTCATGAAAAGACAAACACTGTAAAGTCGCATTTATATGAGGTACCTAGAGCAGCCAAGTTCACAGAGATAGAAAGTAGAATGGAAGTTGCCAGGGGCTGGGGAAAAGGCAGGTGGAAAGCTGTCCCTTTAATGAGTATAGAGTTTCAGTACTGCAAGATGAAAATAGCTCCAGAGATTAGTTGCACAACAATATGAACATATTTGATGTTAATAACAGTTCACAAAGATAGTTATGATGGTCAGTTTTATGTTATGTGTATTTTGCCAGAATTAAAAATCTTTTAAAAATTCTTTTCAGTGTGCTAAAATTATACAAAAGCATCATCTCCATTATAGACCATAGAATTTATATTTTTTAAAGTTTATTTATTTATTTATTCATTTATCTATTTTGAGAGAGAGAAAGAGAACACACACCAGCAGGGAGAGAGAGAATCCCAAGCAACCACACTGTCAGTGCAGAGCCTCAAACTCACAGACTGTGAGATCATGACTTGAGTCAAAATCAAGAGTCAGATGTTTAACAGACTGAGCCACCCAGACACCCTTAGAAGCTACATTTTTTTAAACATTTATTGTTGAGAGAGAGAGGGAGCGTGAGCAGGGGAGGGGCAGAGAAAGAGCGAGAAAGAATCCGAAGCAGGCTCCAGGCTCATGCTCTGAGAGGCTGACCCTGGGCTCAAGCTTATGAACCACGAGATCATGACCTGAGCCAGTCGGACACTTAACCAACTGAGCCACCCAGGTGCCTTTAGAATCTATATTTTTAAAGCAGTGACATTAGCCATGTGTCCCCTAGGGTGCCACAATGTGTGAAATTGCATAAGATATATAAAAGCCTCTTGTGAAAAGACAGCAGGTATCTCTAATTAGAAAATTTACATTTAAAATTATTTTCAGATTTTGAGGATATCAACAAACTGATTCTAAACTTTATATGGAGAAAGGGCCAAAGGTCCAGAATAGCCACCGTGATATTGAAGGACTGACACTTCCCATCTTCAAGACTTACTATGCAGTCACAGGTATCAGACAGTGTGGTGTTGGAGAAAGAATAGACAACTAGACCCATGGTAGAGAACAGAGAATCCAGAAACAGTCCCACACTGATCTCTGATGAAGGAGCAGAGGCAACGCAATGGAGAAAAGGTAGCCTCTTCTCCTTGGTGCTTAACAATGGGACATCTGTATGCAAAAACAAAACCAAAAACAAAAGCAAAAAAAAAAAAAAAAACCCCACACAAAATAACAAAAATAAAGAAAACTAATCTAGACACAAACCTCACACCCTTCACCAAAAACTAACTCAAAATGGATTATAGACCCTAAATATAAAATGCAAAACTCCTAGAAGATAATACAGGAGAGCATATAGATGACCTTGGGTATGGTGATGCCTTTTTGGATATAAGACCAAAGGCAAGATCCATGAACAAAAGAGTTGATAAGCTGAGCTTGATTAAAATTGAAAACGTCTGCTCTTTGAAAGACACCATCAAGAGGAAAGAAGGTGAAGACAAGCCACAGACTTAGACACAGCTGATAAAGGACTATTATCTAAATCACCAAAGATATACAAGTGGTAAATAAGCATATGAGAAGATCCTCAACATCGTATATCATGGGAAAGTTGCAACTTAAAACAATGAGATACCACATGAATGGCAAAAATGGGAAACACTGACAACACCAAATGCTGGCCCAGAAGCAGAGCATCCGAACTCATACGCAATGCCGGTGGGAGTGCTATATGGTATAGACACTTTGGAAGACAGGTTGGCCCTTTCGTACCAAATTAGGCATACACTTATCATATCTCTAGCAATCACCCTCCTTAGCCCTTACCCAAAGGAGCTGGAAACTTCTGTCCACACAAAACCCTGCACACGGATGTTCATAGCAGTTTTATTTGTGACTGTCAAAACTTGGAAGCAATCAAGATGTCCTTTAGCCAATGATGAGTGGATAAACAAACTGTGGCACACCTAGACAATGGAATATTGTTTATAGCTATCAAAAAAAAAAGCCATCAAGTCATAAAAAAGACATGGAGGAAATGTTAAGTGTAGATCACTGAGTGGAAGAAGCCAATGTGAAAGGCTACATCCTGTATGGTTCCAACAATAGGATGTTCTGGAAAAAGCAATTCTGAGGAGACAGTAAAAAAGATCGGTGGTGGCCAGGGGTTAAAGAGAGGAAGGGATGAATAGGGTGAGTGCAGAGGATTTTTAGGGCAGTAAAACTATTCAGTAAGTCCCTGAAATGGTGGGGACAAGCCATTATACCTCGGTCCAAACCCACAAAACTGTACAGCAGAAAACTTTCATGTAAACTGCGGACTTAGTAATAAAGGTAACAATATTGCTTCATTAACTGTAACAAATGTTGCAAACATTCTACACTAATGAAGATGTTAATAACAGGGGAAGCTGGAGTGGATGGGGTGGTTATATGGGATTTCTGCACTCTCTGCCCAATTTTCCCTTGAATCCAAAACAGTTCTAAAAAAAAACAAGGTCTATTCATAAAAAGTATATTTTTGTTTCAAAGCATCCTTCTGTGGTGAAGCCGTTTTTGCCTCCCTGCTGTCAGTGCTCTCTGTCTGGAAGTCTCTTTGGCTTGGCTTGCCTGGTTTTGACCTGTCGATGAAAACTCGGGTTGCCTTTTCTCTCCTGTGCCATGGCTTTCCTTGTTTCACTCAGTGACGTGTTTGGGGGATGCATCCATATCGACTAGGTGGGGTGGAAAGAATCCTGAGCCTCCCCTTAGTCCCTTGTAGCATGAAAGCAATTCACACAATCCCCTGGGCTCTCTCTTCAGAGAATGACACCGACGGTGCCTGGCCACTGATTTCCAAAAGGACTGTCACGGTCCTGGGGTGACTGTAGTCAAAGGGACACAAAGCAGAGATCATGGAATAGACACTCCAGGCCAGTACTGGATGGAGAACGTGGAAGAGCACCGGACCATCTGCAGAGCCAATGGGCCAATGTGGAGCTCAGTCCGCAAAAAGGAGTCTAACGGTTCCTGATCAGGCTGAGGATGCCATGAGTCATGTCAGCGGCAGACCTCAGCAGGCTGTCTGGAGACAAGGTGGAATGATGTGCAAGGCCAAGGAGGCCAGCGCGGGTGCACAGGACAGCGGAGGACTCTCATGTGAACTAGCTACCTTTCCCCATTGCCCTCCCCTACACCTGACACAGTTTTGATCAGGAAGAGAGGAAAAGTTTGAAAGGAGAGAAACAGACCAAAGCAACAGGCCACAGTTTGAAGTGTTACGTTGCATCAGCAAGTTTAAGTACCCCTTCCTCCCCCTGCGCACACAGCCATCAGCAGCTTGGGGCCTGGGACTAAGATGAAAGCGGTTAGAGAAAATAATACAGATCTGCTTTTCTCTTTTCTACCCACTGAGAGATATAATGTACAATTCTCCTCTGTTTTAGTTGTTATTATTATGGTCTTTATTGTATATGGGGAAGCCAGGCAGAAAAAAAAGACTACGATGCAATCTAAATACAGTAATAGAGTTATGTACCATATGCATACAGTCCCTAGAAGAGGAGGAAATTAGCTACATATATTAGTTTTCTATCTTTGTGTAACAATGTTACCACAAACTAAGCAATTTTAAACAAGACACATGTATTATCTCGCAGTTTCTGTAGGTCAGGAGTCAGGGCATGGTTTAGTTGCATCCCCTGTAAGGTTTCCATCAAGGTAATGGCCAAGGAGGAGCGCCTGGCTGGCTCAGTCAATAGAGCATTTGATCTTGGAGTTGTGAGTTCAAGCCCCACTGTAGGCGTCAAGCTTACTTAAGGAAGGAAGGAAGGAAGGAAGGAAGGAAGGAAGGAAGGAAGGAAGGAAGGAAGAGGGAGAGAAGAAGGGAGGGAGGAAGGAAGGAAGGAAGGAAAAGGTATAGGCCAGGGAAAAGTCCTTATCCAAAGGCACAACCAGGGAATGATCTATCTCGAAATTTCATGGTGTTTGGAAGCATCTGGTCCCTTCTTGGGTGTTGGATGAGGGCCTCAGTTTCTTCCTGACTGTCAGGGAGAGGCCACCTTCAGTACTTTGTCATGTGCACCTCCCAAACATGACTGCTCGCTTCCTGAAAGCCAGCAAGGGAGAGATTTCCTCAGCAAGACAGACATCACGATCTCATGTGACATGATCATGGAAGGGACACTCTGTCGCCTTGGCCGAGTTTTAGTGATTAATCAAGTCACAGGTCCTCCCCACACTCAAAGGGAGGGGATAACAGAAGGACATGAATACAAGGAGACAGGATTATGGAGCTCCCTTAGCATCTGTCCGCCATACTACACAGGTGGGTGGGGGGTAGACCACATGCTACATGTAACCTCTCAGAGGGCACACATTCTGCATTGGCTTTTAAAGAAGGCTAAGGGCCCCAGAACCTAGCACCGTGGCTAGCACACCACAAGAAGCAACATTAAATATTTGTGAATGAATATAGACATGAGGAGAAAAGTCTGGTCACCCCAGTAAGAAAGAAGGTAGTGTTCTACGTAGGACAAAAACAAGAAAACTCGTTGTCAACCCTCATCTTGATAGCAATAAGTAACATTAAAACCCTCCCAAAGGCATTAAAATCGGAGAGGCCACTGCATTAATATCTCAGCAAGCCTCACCGAGAAAGCACAGTGAATGTCAAGGGCACTAAAAGGATAGGAGATGATCTAATGCAGGAAGCTCCCCAAATACTATATTTATACAAATGATAAATAGTTTTTAAGAAAGGAGAAACCAACTAATGTTGATGACTAGGGAAATAAATAATATTAGGACTTACAGTGCAATAGCATATTTTATCTGCGATCCTAAAATGCCTTAAGAATAATTAAATTTGGGAGCTTCATAACAGTAGATCCACTTTTTTAAACAAAAATATGGGTTTTATGCCCTTTCACAGAAGGAGCACATCATGCTCTCACTGATAGTGAAGGGTGACCTGGGTGCTAATTTATTTTGAAGAATGTTTTGTGACTATTTCGAAGGTTCCAAATTTACAGTTAGTTGAGTCTAAGGAAACGCAGGGCATTGCCACATTTCTCTCTGCACATCCAAAAAGAGTGCTCTGAGCCCAGGTCAAGTGGGAGCAAGGATGATAGGTTAGAAGCAATCCAGATGGAAACCTTCCCCAGGTGACAGGAAGCAACCTGCTGGTGGAGAGGAGAATGGATGCAGGCAGAGGAGGGCCTCAGTAAAGGTGTGTAGAAGTGGTGGGTCCAGGCTCCCCAAAAGGAGTGAACCCATGTCCGTCTGTGACTCTCCATCCAGAAAACAGACTTTGGAAGAATTGGAAGAATTCAGGCATGACAATGACTTATTACAACATGACTAATGGGCAATACAAGCAGGTGGATAGATTTATAAATACAGAAACGATAATAAAAATGTGCAGCAGTTAGGTTGTTTGGTGACTACAAAAAGCCGATTGCTTCAGTTTTCCATCAAAGGCATTACAAGGATTCAGCAGGGATTCAATACATGAAATGGGTACAAAACCATATGGTGTGAGGAATGGCTGAGTTAGCACTATGCTGAAGTGTGGTCCCAGCTAGGTTTATTTGAAAATGCCAGTCATTTGCGGATGTGGAGAAACGGGCACCCTCCTGTGCGGTGGGTGGGAATGCAAATGGGAGCAGCTGCTCTGGAAAACAGTGTTGAGTATCCTCAAAAAATTAAAAGTAGAACTCCCCTATGACGCAGCAATAGCACTGCTAGGCATTTACCCAAAGGATACAGGAGTGCTGACACATAGGGGCACATGCACCCCAATGTTTAATGCAGCATTTTCAACAACAGCCAAATCATGGAAGGAGCCTAAATATCTGTCAACTGACGAAGGGTCAAGGATATGTGGTTTATCTATACAATGGAATACTACCTGGCAATGAGAAAGAATGAAATCGTGCCATTTGCAGCAACGTGGATGGAACTGGAGGGTATTATGCTAAGTGAAATAAGTCAGTCAGAGAAAGACAGATACCATATGTTTTCACTCATATGTGGATCTTGAGAAACTTCATAGAAGACTATGGGGGAGGGGAAGGGAGAAAAAAGTTACAAACAGAGAGGAAGGGAGGCAAACCATAAGAGACCCTTAAATACAGAGAACAAACTGAGGGTTGATGTTGGGGTGGTGGAGGGAAAAATGGGTGATGGGCATTGAGAAGGGCACTTGGTGAAATGAGCACTGGGTGTTATATGGAAGAAATGAATCACAGGAATCTACCCCCAAAACCAAGAGCACACAGAACATACTCTATGTTAGCCAACTTGGCAATAAATTATATTAATAAATAAATACATTAATTAATTAAAACAAACGTTGGTCACTGAAGGGTGGGTCAGTAGGTGGGCACTAGCAGCCAGCTCCTGTAAAGTCACCCTTTACATTTGACGATGACACTAATGACACCCGTAAAGCATCTAATATGTGTCAAACCCTTTCTGGTCCTAAACTATTATTATCAGAGTGTTTCTGCGTCTTAACAACTATGCTTATCATGTCATTTCCATGTCCAAGACACATGGTCCATTTTTAGTTGGGCTAAAGCAAGCATCTTTTTCTGTTGGTGGTTTCAATTGCTTCAGTATCTTGCCATCTTACCGCTTTAGGTGAAATTCTGTTCTTTGTGGCAGTGTTGAATCCATTCAAAACCTGGGGTGTCTGTGGGAAGCCCTAGTCTCCCAAGGACGTAACACAACAGTTCAGCCAGGGAGTTCCATCGCCAAACCCAGGTCTCATTTGCTCCTTTCCATTTCCTGCTTTGCCTTCAAGACATGTCCATCAGTTTGCTGTTAGGCAGCAGAACATGGAGACAGTTTCCAGTGTCCAGTACTCAAGTGACAGCACAGGACCATCATGTAAACAAGGGCTGCAAAAGCATAAAGAACTTGATCATCATTCCATCAGGACAGGCCCATGCCACATGGGCAAAAAGGCCTGTGATCTTGGGGACTTGAGTGGTAACTTCTCATATATATAAGGAAGACAATGGAAGAATTGGGAAAATAGACACCATTTATTCATCTTTCCCCCTGGAAGAGATGACTTTTGAGTGAGTGAACTAAAATGACCTGAAGAAATTACTACTGCAGGTTGGACCGGGAGGGGATTATGAATGGGGGCAGACCCTGAGCGAAGCCTGCACCCAGCCTTAGAGCCGTGCCTGTCTCCAGCGTGTTTAAGCCCTATTTCTTCTAGAAGATCCACCTGCCATGGACACCTCCACCAGGCTTCTCATTCATGAGTAGTCGTCTTCCTTGGAACTCCCTTAATGTTTTATCCACACCTCCCTCCACTCATCCCCGTGTCCTTTCTATTTTAGCCATTTATGTACATGTCATGTCTCCTTTTCAAATATAAGTGACATGAGGCTTCTAACACTGTGCCCTACACACCATAGGTGCCCAGTAAATACCTTGGAATAAATGAAATTCCATTTAATACTTATTAAAATACACTGGCCTTCCACACTGACCACCTCCATCTAACTTGTGAGGCAGTGCCTCTGTGCTCAAGAGAGCCGCCACATCGCTATATACTTCTGGATATGGTGTGATGTTCTTTCTGAGATCAGATCCACCTAAACATCAGCCCAATTAAAAATAGGATGAAGACTGCACTTTCCAGAACTACACGAGTTCGGTCACAGTCTTTTGTGTCATGCTTTACAGTGATCCTAAGTCTCTCTCAAGTGTGCCTCTTCAGTGTGCAGTCTTGAAACCCCCCAAGGGCAGGAATTGCGTCTGTTTTGTTGGTGTAATCATTGAGCACACACCCTACCAGCCCAGTAAAGATCCCTGCCTAGGGTGGGTAAACGTTCTCAATTGACAAAACAGCATTTTAACAGTTAGATATGAAGCCCTCTCTTCCAAGGAAGCCCTTGAAACAACTACTGTTGAGTTATGTCAACAGACTCAACACACACCTTTAGCTGCTTCCTTGGTCCACGTGAGTCACAGAGTTCATATGTCCCTGCCTAGAGTCAGCAGTTTCAATCTTTTATTTAGATATGGATATAGATATAGATATAGATGACATAGATATAGATAGATATGGATATATATGTCTGGGTTGAAATTAGTTGCAGTCTGGAAACTAAAGGTTACAAATAAAGGGACACCTGGGTGACTCAGTTAGTTAAGCGCCTGACTCTTGATTTCGGGTCAGGTTATGATCTCATGGTTTTTGAGATCAAGCCCTGAATCAGACTCTGTTTGAGATGTGCTCGCTCTCTCTCTCTTTCTCTCTCAAAATAAAAAGACTAAATAAATAAATATATATATATATATATTGCAACAATTCAGGCTAAAAACACCCTGGTAGGCAGCCTTCTCCATTGAGATAAGCTATGCATTCCCGCGAGCTTCTCTTTGCTCCTTCCTCTACAAGAACCCATTTACTCTGGTTCATTTACAGAAGGTTAGTGTGGTTTTTCCAGGAAACTAACTGCCCGACGAGGGAGGCGAATTTTCTTGTGCACAAAATTAAGGACCATTTGTACAGAACAGACATGAGGAACAGAATATTAGCCATGTTAATATCCTTATGATACCTGGGCCCTCCCACCAACGGTTAAGTGTTGCCAAACTAGCTTTACTTTGTGTTGGCAGAGCGTGTGCCCTAATATACAGTTCTTTTGGTCTTGGCAGTGAGGCTGGCGCCTCTGCCAGAACCGACTGTAAAGGAAATGGGCAAGAGACAATAAACCCATTCAAGTGCATTAGCTATGTCGTCAAATGGAGAGAGTTCCATTTTAAAATGGACACAAACTTGAAAACCATCCTATTTTAAGTAGGGGAAGATTTATTCTTCAAGAGAAGATGTTCTATTTATCAATATCTTTCTGACATCTGTTCCCAACAAGATATATTGCCAGGTTCCCAGGGAGAAGGTGGTCAGAAAAACCAGAGAGAGAGGCCATCTTCCTGTCAAAAGGACATAAACACGCATTATAATTGATTGGCTTTATTCCTCAGCTGTTTAATCGGTGGGGCTTAAGTGCTTACGTAAACTCCCATGACTGCAGTGCTTTCGACCTGTCAGTTCCATACATTTTGCTTATAACAACGTGTCTTTGTGAGTCAATAAAAAGGTGGAATTTCCAGCAGCAAACCTTACACCCTTCAGAAACCCAAACCAAAAATCCTTAAAGAACCACCTATAAAAAGCAAAACCTGTTTAACACGAAGTTCAATATTTGCCTAGGTTGGTAAAATCCTCATGGGGAGGGTGGGGGAAGAGGACGTGGGTGTTTCTGGCTTTGTGGAGGCTGTAGACTCTTAGATCCACTACTCTCGAAGGTTCTGGTGGACTAGTCGGGATTCTAGAGAGAGCAGAAGAGCCCCCTGCTGGCTGAAAGAGGAAGAACCCTGCGTGGCCCCAGTGGCAGTCATTTTGAGACTCCCCATTTTCCCCCTATTCTTTCAGTCATGGGGCAAATATTTGTGGAATCTTCCTATGTACCCACACTGTGTTGGGCTCTGGTGATAGCATGTTAAATGAAACAGACAATGTCTCTGCCCTCTTGGAGCCCTTACTCTATGAAAGAAGAGACGGAAATAACTATGCAATAGAATGTCAAGTAGGGATCAATGCTACCAGAAGAGCAATGACTCACAACAGAGCAGGCGGAGAGGAGAATGGTGGGAGGCAGATGCCATTGTGGATGCAAGGCTGAACGTTTGAACTGAATGAAGTGGATGCTGGGGGAGGGACCTGTGGGGGCAGGGCAGGCAGGGCGCACAGCCGGGGAGAGGGCTTTGAGGGGGCTGCACACCTGCCATCAGCAGGCCAGCCGGAAGGCCAGGTGGCCGGAGTGAGGGAGGCAGGGAGGGTTAGGAGATAAGACCAGAGTTAGGAGCCCAACGATGCAGAGCCTTGCATGGTAGGAATTAAGGATTCTACAGGGCTCCACTGGAGGAGGCTGTTGGGATGTTATTCAAACAATTTAATCAATGGCTCATACCAAATTCCTGCTATTTATGATGAGGTTCAAAGAATAAGCTAGAATCTCTGCCCTCAGAGAGCTTTCAGTCAACTTGGGGAAATAAGGTAGACAAACCTTAAACTTACAAGAGACAGGAAGCAGTAAGTAATTGCTAAGCAGAGTAGGCAAAAATGATGATATAGGAAGGAGGAGGAGGAGGAGGAGATAAAGGGGAAGGGGAAGGGGAAGGAGATGGAGACATTCCCAGCAGCCCAGCACCATCTTGAGGGAATTTAGCTTAATGGTTAAGAACACAAGCTCTAGACCCAGGCTGCTGGAGCTCACAATTCTGATGCCACCACTTGCTAACTGTCTGACCTCAGTCCTGTCACTAATATCTCTGCTCCTCAGTTTTGTCATCTGTAGAATGGGTCTAATAATCTACCTACCTCCCAGGGTTGTTATGAGAAATAAACGTGCTAATGTTACATATAAAGTGCTTAGATCAGCGCCAGGCACATTATACATAACTACATAAACGGAAGGAATGTCTCCAAAGTCACACTGTTATCTTCTTCATTACTGCAGTCATCCAGATGTGATGTGATAATGACTTGAACAAATAGTTGTGAAAATGAAATTAAAAGGGTAGCTATTTCTGACCGATGAACTTATAAGGTTTGGTGACAATAGGATGTTCAGTGAGCCATATGAAGGGGTTCAAAATGAATGTGAGGTCTTGAGCATAGTGATTAGGACAACAATAATATAGGGAGAAAATGAGAAGTCAGAACAGGGAATTGGTTTGAGAGACAAGGCAGGTTTGATGGAGGGCCCTCTGAGTTTGAAGTGGAGCTCAGGAGAGAGATGAGGGCATCTGCGTGGGTTTGGAATCCTTGCCTGTGAGGACCATCCTCAAAACCATGGAGATGACTGAGAGCCAAAAGGGAAGTTGTTGGAAGAAGCTGTAAGGATGAATCTCAGGAGATGTGACCAGAGTTGTGGATCAGGAAAGAGACCAATGAAACAGGGAAGAATTAGATGGTTAGGAAGAGAAGCAAATTATTGAGAGGTACGGAGAAGCTACTGCCAAAGGCTACTAAGAGATAAAGGATGACCAAGGATGTCTTTAGATGAGGTTATAATGACATCGTTGATGAAGTCATGAAAGTTGCAAACGTGCAGGTTATCTTGAAGACCTCTGCTATTAAATGCTGTGCTGCCCAGATTCCCGCTCTGGACCCAAAGTTTTATTTCCCAGGGAATGTTGTAGGCTGACAGCTCTCTGTGGCCTCACCTGAGGAAAGTCACTGTGTCCAAGGTCCTGGGCAGCTTGGATCAAGCTGTCTGGTTGACATGGGGGGTGGGGGGGTCTAACAATCTCCATCTTACAGACTGCTTCCCCAGGAGCATGAGAGCCAAACTGTCTTATGGAAGTCAATAAAAATAAAAACGATGGTATTGGGGAAGAGTTTGACATAAAGAGATCAGTATATAAATAGTATTTCACAGATGAATGAGAATCCATTCTTAGAAGTAGAACTTCTGAAGTGTAAAGGAGTTAAATCAGAAGAAAGTTTGTAGAAATGGGCTCTTCTCCAGAACCCCAGAGCCATCAGACTTGCAAAAATGAAATGATTGCCATTTGCCTTTGGTGAGAAGAGTGCCAGATTTCGTAAACCGATTGATGATGCTGTCACCTGTACAACCTCACAATCTCTTTTAATCTCTGCGCTCCTGTCACTTGCTGCCATCTGGAGAGAGGATTAATTTCATTTGTCCCTCGAGGAGATTAATGCATCCTATTGGATTCCAGCACTCCTAAGGCACCACTCTTTACCCCATCCACATGAATGTGGCTTCAGCACCGGCTTCAAGACTCCCCTGCCCTCCATCCACCATCAGAGAATCCAGGTCACCTGCCTTCTCTTCACACCTGGGGACGTGGATGGGGTGCATAAGTCCCCCCTGCTGCTCCCAAGAAGGAAGAACTTTTGAGGCTCCTGAGACACTGTCAACGTGATGCCTTGCAAAGCTCTGTTCTTCATATTGGGCAGTCTTACTGGACTTCACAGAATGGAGTGATCTCTCTGTAAACTCTGTGGGCCCTCCGAAAAGCCAACTGTGTGTGTTTAGGGGCGGAGGGAAAGGACTACTCTTCTTATGTAAAAGAATGTTCTTTTGTACAACCAGGTACACCATCCAACCTCTCAGGTACTAGGAAAGGCAGGGACCATGCCTGTGTGCTCACCACTGGGCCCCCAAGAACCCAATGAAGTGCCCAAATACATTGTAGGTGTTGATAGTTGAGTGAATGAAAAACTCATGCAAGACGGAATAACTAACAAAGTAAAGAGAATAACCAGCAAATACAAATTATTAAGATGGCTAAAGACAGTTTGGCTGCACGTGAATCCTGACTAAATTGGACTCCCCTTTCTGTTACCTCAGCATATGTCCGGCCCTGCATCTCGTTCAGGGATCCAGCTGTCCCTGGTACATACTCAATAAAACCCCTTTGGACTGAGTTGAATTACAATAAAATCTTATTAGTGGAGTCCCAAATGTCTAGGCTCTTCTAAAAGGGAGTATTTATTAGTGCCAATACTTCAAAAGAAAAAAAAATTATTCAGCACAGAGGACAGAGAGTTACAGGAAAAGGAAGATGAGGACATTTTCTAATAATGAGAAGAAAAAAAGGGGGGAAAAGGGGGAAATTTTTAAGAAAAATAATCAGTATTCCACATTAATGGAACCATTCTGTTTAAGCTTTAAGAGTTGGCCTGAGGAACCACCATGAAATTTGCTATGAGCAAAATAATACATCAGCATTTCTTGCCACTGGGGGGACGTTATATATATTGTCAGTTCATCTCCTCGATAACCCCACGCATTAGTTTTACTAGTATTGCTCTCTCTGTTTTTCAGATGAGGAAACTGAGGTCTAGAGAAGCGAAGGGACTCGTGCATGTGACACAGCCAACAAGTGGTACCACAGATATTTGAACGTAGACAGTTTGACTCCAGAGTCCATGGTCTTAACCTCCACACTGTCCTGCCTCCTTCAGGCACAAATGTTTCACATTCTTTCCCCCTTTTCAGCCCACAGGTACATCCAGTATTATCTGGGTTTTGTATCTTTAGAAAAAATGCTCTTGGACAACAACTGTATCACACATTGAGGCTCTAAGGAACGGTATTTCTAACATTGTGGGCACTTAAAACAACACAGGAGGTGCCTGGGTGGCTCAGCTGGCTAAGCATCCAACTTGGGCTCAGGTCATGATCTCACGGTTCTTGACTTTGAACCCTGAGTCGGGCTCTGTGCTGACAGCTCAGAGCCTGGAGCCTGCCTCAGATTCTGTGTCTCTCTCTCTCTCTCTCTGCCCCTTCCCTGCTCACACTCTGTCTCTGTGTCTCTCTCAAAAATAAATAAACATCAAAAAATTAAAAAACAACAACAGGAAATGCACCGTGTTTGAAGGTGTCTGGTTTTTAACTGCTGTGTTTGCAGCTAAACCCCAAGAGCCTAGAATAGCGCCTGACACGTGGTGGGCGTTCAAAAGTATCTGCTGAATTTGTGGCTGAACCCAAGGGAGACTTACAGCATCTCCTACACAGGTGCCATATAAATTTTATGGCCAATTAAGATCCAGCCCCCAGGCACGGTTTCTTAGAAGAACCCAAATTGCTAAGTCTCGCTTCCTCTTTGCCTTGTATTTTATGTTTGAATCATTCTGTGAAATGCTCAAGACAGTTTTATGATTGGTAAGGAATGTCTCCAAAGTCACACTTCCTTCTTCTAGAGGAAGAAATAAATAGGACTAGAACAGAGATCTTCTCGAATGCCCTGGCAATGATGCACATAGTAGATGTTTCCTCAGCACCATGAGCCCAAGTTCAAGAGTTGCTTTGCTAGTTAATCGCTCAATGACTTGTTATTTGTATATTGAGGCAGTATTAGCTCATGGTTAGAAGGCATGAAGTTAGGGCTGATGACCTGACTTACATACGTTTCTTAATGCCTTGGAGCCCTAGTTTTCTAGTATGAAGAATATGGGGACTCTAGTACTTATCACTGTCAGTTAGGATCCAGTCAGGAGAAAGGAATCACTCCAGACATTTCAAAGACAGGACACTTAATATGAAGAATTAATGGGGCACCCGGGTGGCTCAGTCAGTTAAGCATCCAACTCTTGATTTCACCTCAGGTCATGATCTCACGGTTCATGGAATCAAGCTCTGTGTCGCTGCACTGACCGAGCAGAGCCTTCCTGGGATTCTCTCTCTCCCTCTTTCACTGCCCTGAATTGATTACCTGGTGATGGAATGGCCGAGAAGCCAAATAAGATATTGAGGCAACCTGGAGATGCCTGCGTCAGGAAGCCGCTACCACACCCAGCTGGTGTCAGGGCGAGCGCGAGCCAGATGCTTGGAGGCCCCAGCCCCGCCCAGAGCCGCCACCAGGATCAGAGCAAGAAAAAAGAAATACTTTCCCATTTTCCCCCTTTCTGCCCGCCAGCCTTTACCATTGCCTCTTCTTGGCTAAACGTCAAGGAACTAAACGTCAAGAAACTTGGGAAATGGGATGCAGAGCAGAGCAGGAGAAGAGCAGAGATGGATATGGGAGCAAACAGGCAAGGAACCAGCCTCATGGAGCTGCTGTGACATTTAAATGAGGTGAGGTGTTCAGCACTGGGCCTGGTACACAATATGCTGAATGAAAGTTATTATTGTTCTTATATGTGACAGGACCTGGGCTAGGCATGGGTAATGAAAAAGATATAGATTCTGCTGATCATGGCAACCAGTCTAGCCCTCGTAGCCCATTTTTCTGCTCTGATGCATTCCGTGAGCCTCTGGGGTAGAATCTCGTGGGCATTATCCCACCATATTGGATCAGGTGACCAACTGCAGATCATGACTATCCTCCCATATTGGCCTACAAATGTTTTCCTCTCCTAGAATAAAAAAGGTCATTAGAATGCAAAATATTTTTATGTGAGACACAAAATGATGTGTCAATGACACAGGCATCAGCTCCCCCAGCCTCCCTGATAAGACAGTGACTCGTGGGGCGCCTGGGTGGCTCAGTCAGTTAAGCCTCTGACTTCGACTCAGGTCAGATCTCACGTTCGTGGGTTCGAGCCCCGCGTCAGGCTCTGTGCTGACAGCTAGCTCAGAGCCTGGAGCCTGCTTCTGGTTCTGTGTCTCCTTCTCTCTCTGCCCTCCCCCTCTCATGCTCTGTCTGTCTGTATCAAAAATAAATAAAACATTAAAAAAAATTTTTTTAAAAAGACAGTGACTCGTGAGTATACGGTTTACACAACTGACTGCATGTCTAATTTAAAAGTATTTAGGGGCACCTGGGGGGCTCAGTCTGCTGAGCATCTGACTTCATGCTCAGGTCATGATCTCACGGTTTGTTGGTTTGAGCCCCGGGTTGGGCTTGTGCTGACAGCTCAGAACCTGGAGCCTGCTTCAGAGTCTGTGTCTCCCCCTCTCTGCCCCTCCCATGCTCACGCTCTGTCTCTCTCTGATTCTCAATAATAAATAAATGTTAAAATTTTTTAAAAATTAAAAAATAGAAGTATTTAATGTGCTCCTAAAAAGGAGATGGTTTTCCCTTGGAAGGGTGTTTTAAGAAAGAGCTTTCTCAAATAAAACATGTTCCCCGCACTGCTGACATGAAACCTTGGGGGAGGGGCTTCAGAACCCTGGTACAGAGCAGAGCCGACAGATGCTGCGAATTAGAAGCCACGAAATCCTGTCTTCACATCTCTCCCTCTCTATCGCAGGCCCTCTGAGTTACAGAATATTAGTGCTGCAGCTTGAAAAACACATTAGCGTGTTTCACCTAGACACAGACACCACTCCAAAAACACAAATGCCAAGCACCGCCACTAGTCACGGTCAGTAGAAAGATAAGATAGATATTGAGTTAGCGACTTGACCATGGCATTGGGGGCTGGCCATACCAGGGCAGCATCTGATGCTCCCTGTTTTCTAGTCCTGTCTCCATCTCCTCAGGGGAAATTGACCGTGGGGGAAATTTATCCTCTGCTTTTGAAGTAATAATGCCACCTTAAAGAGCAGGCATTCTGGAACACTTTAATTAGAGGGGAAGGCACCAGAAGGTATAATCTGTATCTTCCAGTGGATATAACTAAATGAAATAACTCAGAGCTTTCAACGCATCTTTAAAGAACATGGATGACAATAATATTTTATACAGAGAAATAAAGGGGGAAAATGGAAGGAGTTTCCAAAAACTATAGGTGAAATTGAACTGGATTAATAATCTCTTTCCCATACAAAGTGAATCAGCTTGACAACTAGGTGACTCAGAAATCACCATAGGCTTAAGACAATGGAATGGCCATTGTCCTGCCATTCTCAATGCTGATCAAAAATCTTTCAAAAAGGAGAGTTCCTGGATGCCACAAATTTCCTTCTGATGTTGTTTCCTGGTTCTGTCTTTTTGGTCCCCAGTATAAATGATATCACCGTTCCCATCAGTTAGACATGAGGTACTGTCAACTCATAATTATAAATGCCTCCCCTACCCCCACCCCACCCCCCAGCATTCTGTTACATGGAGCTGTCAGCGAGGCTCATCTCCAAATTATAATGGCACTATTTGCTTTATTTAGGTTTGGGTGCTATAGGATAGATGTCCTTCTAGAAAAGCATGTGCATTTAAGATGGCAGACCAAGAGTGATTTATACAGGGAATAACTCCTCAGTCTGTCAAAGACCTGGCAGAATCTTCCTGGGAAAACTAATTGCAGCCAGTTCCTTCCACTGCTTGAAGATGAACTATGGGCATCTCTGCTAGCTATCATAAGATACAATCTGCCAGCCATAAGAAGAGAAGAACCCAGATTCCTCAACCTCAACATTTGCACAGCACTGATAATGCTAAGTTTCTCCTAAAACCAGTCATTGAGATTTGAGCGTCCCCTTTACAAACACGCCATTTTCTTTTGATCACTACCAAAGCCCGCAACCTTTCTGAGCCATTTAAGACGCAGACAAAAATAATGTTTCTGAGCCATTAACCACACAGACACAACTGCTGTGAACGCTGGGTCTGAGATGCCTCCTAAAGGGTAGGGATGCCAGCGGCTGATTTGATGGGGAAAGGGGAGGAAAGAGTCTGTCCCGAACATCGGAGTTCAGAGTTTTCCGGTCCACTGAGTGTTTGCTCTACTCCACCTGTTGCGGTTCTTTCTCCCCTGCCCCTTCTCCCTGACCGCCCTTCAATTTGAGAGCCACATTGTAGTTGACAGCAGCTAAGGAAGGGAGCACCCTGTGGTGCAGTCTCCCTGCAAGACAGGGAGCCGTCAGACCCCCCCCCCCCCCGGGGTCTTCCTGCGAGAAGCCCAGATTCAATCCTGCCTGCTCCTCTAGACCAACAGGTCTCAACAGGGGTGATTCCTCCCCCAGGGGACATTTGGCAATGTCTGGAGACGTTTTTGGCTGTCGCTGCTGGGGAGCAGAGAGTGTGCTCCTGACATCTAGGAGGTAGAGAGAGGCTGCGCGGCTGCATATCTGTCTCTGCACGGGCCAGGCCCCCTCCGCAAGGACTTGTCTGAACCAAAACGTTGACAGTGTCGAGGTTGCAAAACCTGCTCCAGATTTTAATCAAGATTTTAATCAAGTGTAAAGAAGAGGATTCAGGCAAGCCTTTCCCTCTTCCAGTTGGCACAAAGCCCCGTGCGGAAGCCGCACCCCAGGCAGGAGCCCTGTTTCGGGCCCTCAGTTGCCTGATTCAGCAGATCACACTTTCATAATGTAATTCAATTCTGCCTCATTTTTTTAATGCTATTTGGGCACTTTAATATAATTTGGCAAGCTATTATAGTTGTTGCAGCTGCTAGTTTTGCCCTCAATACTGATTCCACTTATGACCTCAGCCGGAATAAGATCTAAAGTTTGAGATGATGTAAGTGAATAAGGATTATTAGATTTATTCGTATGGCAATTTAAATAAGAAACTGCCTGGCTCAGAATAAGTGGTAAATGAAAAATGCTAGTGATTTATAGACCTGTCCGTTTTCAAGATTTATATGATGTGTGGGATGATTAAGTAAGAGACAGGCCTGATTATATGAAATATGTAATTTTTGTAAATGCAATATTGGAAGCAAGCGGCTAAACAGTGCTGCATAGCAACTCTTGGCTAAGCAATTTTTATTACATGATTATTGGAAACCAGTATGCAGAGTCATGTGAGAAGCACACATGAGTCCTTGCTCTAATTCTTTAGAGTCAGATGGGAGCATGTTCCTAGAAAATGCGTCGAACTTCAGCCTTGAAACCTCAGTCCCATCCCAAAAATGCAGGGCAGGTTGTTGATTTCGGACCTGAGTCAGCGACTGCCCGCCAGAGTAATTCGCTTTTGAAAAGGATTCAGCCGCTCTGTTTGGGTCACAGCAACCAACTTATGAAATGGAGATCACCCATTTGTCACATTTTAGTGACACACTTTGGGGAAGAAGTTCATGACTCCCAACGTACAGCGAATCAGACAGAGAAATGCAAGAGACCGTGAGGGGTGCTCCCAGGGAATTCACCCCTGCATCAGGTTGCCTCCCCCTTCCAGGAGCCTCAGGATCCCACAGATGGAGCCGAGGGCCCGTGCACCCCTAAGGTTTTGGGCATAGCTCTAAAGTCAGCCAGGGGACTTCCGGGAGGAATGAGCCATTGTCTCTCACGAGTGGAGAAGACATATTTAAATTATTTTCACAGCTGCTTAGTACAAACAAAGCAAAATGAAACACTTATTCTAGGAGAACAGAGAGACATGGGTAGCAGACATATTTCTTCCCCAAAGTGAGTGTAGGACCTTGGGTAAATTGTCCATGACTGTAAACTCGGGGCTATGGCTTCTTTATCCATTTCTCAGGGTAGATATGAGCTGCTAAAGGGATCATCAAAAGGAAAGCCCTGCATAAAGCAAAGGGCAACATCCAAATGCAAAAAAGAGGTTCAGAAGGGAAATAGAGGCCAGAGTGGAAACAGGAAACACCTTCGTTCAATAAACATCCACAGAGGCCCTTAGAGTTCCCAAGAAGAGCAAGTCATGAGATCCTCGGGGGAGCTCAGGACTGAGTTTGGGGGTTATCTCAACTTTGCAGTGTTTGTACAACAGATTAAGTGCAGAGGATGAGAGGAATCTGGCCAGGGACGCAGGGGGGCGGGGGGGGGGGGGGGGGGGGGGTTGGTTAGCAACGTAGAAAACTTCACAGAAGAAACGACACTCAAACATTCAGCTCTTGCAGAATGTAGGGGGATCAGACAGACAAAGAAAGGAGGCTTCTAGGCCGTCCCCATGTTGGACCACGCTGGCCCTGGGATCCCAGGAAATTACCAACATGCATTTGGTTTGCTATCCGGAGCCGGGAGCTCACATGTCGCTCGCTTTGTGGGGGAGAGCGTCACGATGTGCTGCGGATCCAGCAACTTTCAAAGCCGGCAGGGTTCAGACACTCTCTCTTCAATTACAACTTCATACTGAAATTTAATATCCTTCCTAAATATGCAGAATGGCCAGTGGATTATAGCAATTATGCTCACTCCATTCTTTCTCTGATCAAATATAATTCTTTTCAACTTTTAATGGGCCCATGGAGTTTTAATAACTAATTCGAATTCTTCAATATAGTGATTTTAATAAGATAAATATTTTTCTTTCATCTAACAGTAAATGGTTTGTTTCAGGGTCCTGATAAGCTGATTATTATTTCTGAAAGACTCATGTCACCCATCTTGATCAAATGTGATGGCATAAAAAAAGATCATATTTATGTGAAATGAACTGATTTTTAAAAATTCAAAATATATATCTCATCTTTTAGCTCTGGATTTCTTTAATAACCTTGAAATCGTAGGCTCGGATTCTCTGAGACAGAAGAAAATAACAACGAAAAGAACCTGGGCTGTCAAATTATGGCTAGACTCACTCAGAAAAGAGAAATATTTTTAGTTGTTAACTGGAGACAATGCCATGGAGCAAAAACTATAGGTCAAGGGCGAGAAGAGTAAATTAAATAATCAGATGCATTTATTTGTTGGAACTTTATCACCACACCTTTTCAAAAGCCTACTTATCCAACAAAGGTAGGTTTTAGATTTATTTTCTCATTATTACATTAACAGGTCCCCTAATATTTTCCTGATCAGTTTTACGAATTGATTAATAAGGCAATCATAGTGTGGGAAAGCTTTCCCATGCCACTTGATATTGATGTCATCTATTTAAAAAAAAATGGTCAACTGTGCACCTGCTATCCAGTCCAGGCATGTTCAAAAATTGCAGTCTTAGAAAGATAATGGAATGACCATGACCTCAAGTACTTTGAGCCAAATAGCAACTGTCAACTCCTGATAGCAGTATTTGACCTCAGAGGCAGGTGACAGAAACCAACCTGAAACAGCCATTTTCTCAAATTCAGTTAAAGATAATAAACCATGTTGGAAGAAATCACCCACCTGAGTAAGGAAGCCTCTTGTAATCAATGACCTAGAAACAGGCACCATGATTTGGGTGAAAAGTATCAGCTGCCAAGGGATTCTGGGAATTTGTTGCTTTAGATTGAATGCCCACTAGATTTGGAAGAGTTTGGGTGTTTTTTTTTTTTATTGTTACTGTTTTGCTTTCTTTTGCTTCATTTTTTATTCTTCTCAAGGAAAATTTCAACATACGTAAAAGTAGAGAGGGGGCTCCTGGGTAGCTCAGATGGGTAATAATTCCACTCTTGGTTTCAGCTCAGGTCCTGATCTCACGGTTCTTGAGTTCTGGCCCCACATCAGGCTCTGTGCTGACAATGCAGAGTCTGCTTGGGATTCTTTCTCCCTCTCTCTTCACTCCTCTCTCTCTCTCTTTCAAAAAAAATAAATAAACTTTTAAAAATAAATAAGTAAATAAAAGTAGGGTGAGCAGTATAACACAGCCCTATCTCTGCCCATCATGCCGCTTCAATAATTACCCTCTCAGGGCCACTCTTGTTTCATATATACTGAGGCATCATATCATTTTACACATAAATTTTAAGCAAATACTTAAGTGCCTATTTCTAAATGATTTAAGTATACATTTCTAAAAATAAACTTTAAAAAAAACCCAAATTCTAAACCATTATCACCCCCCAAAAAAATAAGAATAATGCTTTTAATTTCATCAAGTGTCCACCCAGTGTCCATTTCTCCCAGTTGTCTCCTCAATGGTTTTTTTTTTTTTTTGACAGTTTGTTCAAATTGTCCAAATAAGGGCCACATGTTGCAGCTGGTTGTCATGACTCTTGAGTCTTTCTTCGTCTACGGATCCCCCTCCTCCACTTTAATTTTCCTGGCCATTCGCTTACTGAAGACATGGAGTCATTTGTCCTAGAGTTTCCCACATTCTGGGTTGTGCCCTCTGTGCCCTATTATTTTCTGAGAAGCGATGGCTAGATGGAGCCCTGATTAGATTCAGGTTTCATTTTTTGACAAGACCACTTTATTAGAGGCGTCATGAGTGCTTCTATCAGAAGCGTCATGGTGTCTGGTTGTCTCCTTCTGTGATGTTGGTGGCCGCTGATGATCGATGGTGTCTGTTAATATAGGCTGTTTAGAGAAAAGCATTGAACCACAACATTCAGAAGGTTTTGATTTAAAAAAAATAAATAAATAAAATCAATTTTACTCTCTGCCAGGCACTGTGTTCTGCAGAACGCAATGTCTCGTGTCACCACGATTACACCTCTAGGAAGTGGCACTAGGGGAGAATCTGAACCCCCAGTGAGTCTTCCGCCAAAGCCCATTGTCTTAGCTACCACAGAAACAAAGCACCTTGAGCGGGGAGGTGAAACTGGGAGCCAAAAAATGTTTGAATCTTAACCAAACACCATATGAATCTATTCTTTTAAAGTAGATGAAAGTACCAAGTAACTGTTTATTCACTGGCAAACACAATCATTGAAGACATCTGTCCTCTGATAGGGGATGTGAGTTTGACTATAGTCGGTGCCATCTTGGTGCCGGCAGGGAAAGAGGCAGAGGAGGCTGGGGACAGCCTGCACTGGACAGCACCACAAATGTCACCAAACTGGAGGCTATGATGTGCTGTTTCCAGTCGGCTCCGCCTTTTGCACAAATCAACTTAGAGTTATGTTACCCATTCTCCATGTGCAAGGGGCACCAAAATTAGAGTCATTTCATTAATCTCCCCAGCCAGGGAGAAGAGGCTATATATCACTGCAGGTTGCATTGACAGCAAGACAATAACATTACATTTCCACAGTGCATCAATTAGCATTTCCCTCAATTCATTTGCTATCAGTGTCTCTATAAAAATACCTTATAGTATGTCTCTCTGTCTTTTAGATGTCAACAAGACTCGCTTTCAGATAAACATTTTATTTTTGGGGGTAAAAGAAGAAAAGTAACTTCACTTTAAATGACATCTCTAAACAGATAAAAAGATCAATATCTATATTTTTGAATGCTGTCTCATTCCCACCACGGAATCATGCCTTGTGATTAGGAAGAGGAAGAAGAAGAGACAAGGGGAAGGAAGAGGAGGGAGAGAAAATGAAGGGAGGACGGACTCCAACTTCCGGTATTCAGGATGCTAGCTTTTATTACAAGAAATTTAAAGAAATGTCAAAAAAAAAAAAAAA
>NC_043701.1:48844725-48931547 GCF_006229205.1 Suricata suricatta | reverse complement strand
ACCTCTCACAACTCACTTTTAATCTATTTGTCTAGGAGTCTAATTCGAGAGTCTAAAGGGGCCCCCCCACAACTTCCTCAACAGTATTTATTAGCAAGAAACGCTGTCATGGTAAAAAATTTCTGGAAACTATTCTCTGAAATAGTATTCCTTCCCAGTTCCTTTTAAGAGCAATTTAAAGACAATCATGTATGATGGGAAAAGAATCATTTTGAATAGAGTGAACCATTATTAAAAATAACAAGATATCAGAGAATGCACTGTAAAATAAAACTCTGAGGCAGGAAAGAGTCCAGGGATTTGTGCTCTCATCACCTTACTGTTGCTACAACCTCCAGGAGGTCTTTACATTGCCCAGATCCACGTATTTGGTTCTTTCATCTCACACCAACTCACTATGTTTTGAAGCGTTTCTGTAACGATTTATTAAATGTTAGTCCTTGCAAACAATTCCGCGGCTCTGTTACCCAGCTTTTCTGTCCCAGCCCCATGAACCATTTCATGTCACAAGGCTGTGAACATAAATTTCGATAACACTAAACATCTCTTAACTGTGCACCGGAGAAACCACTCAGGGAGTGAGTAAAGGTCGCGCAAACAATGCGACAGACAGGAAAACAAAGCCGAGCTGGTTCAGACCAGGACTCGCAGACCCCCGGCTGCAGACAAAGGAGGACGGAGGCTCCCGGGGTGCACGGAGCCTTGCGCATGCGCCCTGCTAGAGGGATCAGATGGCGCGGGGTAATGAAGCGGAAAGAGCAGGGACAGGCTGCAGACACCCAGTGCTGGGCAAAAACGCTGCTCACTAGCTCTGTGGGTCCGGGCAAGTGGCATTTTCTCTCTAAGCCCCAGTCTCCACGGCCGCAAAACGAAGAAAATACCACCCTGTAGAGTTATTGTGGAGACCCAAGAGATAACATAGAGAGCATCCGAGTGTGTGGTAGGTGCTCAATAAACGGTATTCATTATCATATACCATTGTAGCGCTGATCATCATCCCAGATATGTCAGGTGCATCACCATAGCAACACGGCTGTCCTTAGCTGATTATGTAGAAGACGAAATTGAAACAAATTTAAATAATACCCACACCTCTTTTAGACATTCTTCTAGAATCTGGGCTGTCTGAAAGTGGATTCGTGTGAGTGGGTGGCCTGTTCACGTGCTCCATCCTGCCTGGGCATTCATTGCTCTCTTCCTCTATTCAGACTAGAAGAGAGTGGGTATAGTAAAAGAGCACAGGTCTTTAAAAAGCTACATGGAGTGAATGGAGCCACCAAATTTCAGCAGCAAAAAGTCTACACATAGAGCTCAGAATCCAAAATGTCATTATTAGCTTTAACATTCTAAATTAATCAGTCCATCCTAAATCCACACCTCTGAGGCAGACACAAAAGCCAAATATACTGCTTTGGAATGTTGTTCAAATATTGATGAGTTTCAAATACAGTGTATTAATATAAAGAAACCATAGGCCACGTCTGAAAGCCAGACTTGACCCTGGAGGCTAAAAGGGATCCAAAGATAAATATTTACTCTACACATTTCCTTTCAGAAGCTATATGGGAATACCAAATAATATCCAGGTTAACTATTCATGTTACTTTTTTTTCCACCCCCTTAAAAGAAAATTTCTGGAGTTACAAAGACTACCTACAAACTGACCTAATATGAGAAGAGTGGGGAAAAAAAACCTAAGAAAATAAAAATCAACAGTGTGTTCCATTGTTTCTCCAGTTCCAAGCACATACACATACGCCACACAAATGCACATATACACTTAGCTGATAAAACAAAATATTAGCCTTTTGAGGGGTGCCCGGTGTCTCAGTTGGTTAAGCATCCAACTTCGGTTCAGGTCATGATCTTACAGTTCATCAGTTCAAGCCCCACGTCAGGCTCTGTGCTGACAGCTCAGAACCTGGAACCTGTTCCTGATTTTGTGTCTCCCTCTCTCTCTGCCCTTCCCCCTGCTCATGCTCTGTCTCTCTCAAAAATAAATAAAAATTTAAAAAAACAAAAAGAAAACAACCAAAAATATTAGCCTTTTGACAGGAAAAAAAAGTATTTCCCTGAAAAAATTCTACCACTGTGAGAATAATGTTGAAGCATTTCTTCTTATCTTGCTATTCCTTAAACATGGGCCTGTTAAACATTTTATTTCCCCAGTTGAAACTACAGGAATATTACAGAAAAAGCTCTGTATGGCCATACTGTTTAAGATGGATAGATCATAAAAGGTATCTTCCCACCTTCCGAAGAAGGCGTATGACTGGGACCTATGTTTATTCTTGTGAGGTTGACATGGGCTAAAAGAGATGCAGATGAATCTGGTAGGCTCAGAAACGTATTTGTAATTAACATAAGATTAAATGTCACAACTCCTATTTGGCAAGAGTCAGGGGTGGGGGTGTGGACAATTACCAGAAAGCTTGGGAAACACAGACCAGCAAGGGAAGCCTGTCTCCCTTTGAGAAGATCAGCATGCTGCTACTCTGCTCTGTCTCGGGGTTCAGACAGCCTCCACCATGCATGGGACCACCAGATGCAACTGAAAGGACCACAACACCTTCCGTGGGCTGGACGGCCACAGAGGGGGTGCCAGAGTGGCTGTTAACCACGGAAGAAATCTGACTAAGGGGGCCAAGGAAGGAAGTCACAACCTCCTGCATCTGGCCCTCAGCTCCTGGATCACGTCAATTAGTCAGAACCATGAGTTCTGAACCAGCCCGGCACTTCAGCCAGTCTGGTAAAGAGACCCTGAGGGCTGTCACAGGATGCCCCCAACAGCCCATCATTTATCCACATCCAAACTTAGTCCAAGGGCCTGGGAAGCACTGGGGTTCTCTGATCAGGGCCTGCCTCACCTGTGGCTCTGCCCAGATGTGATTTTAAGTATGGTAAGAATCTCTTTCTTGAATCATTCCCTCCCCCATCCCCAGTGCACCTCACCCATCTTCCCAGGCTGAATGCTTCAGAGAGTCCTATCTTTGAATTGCCTCTGTCCGGAAAGAAGCTTCCTTTAAAATGCAAATGTAATGAGGCAAATTATTTTTAAAATTTTTTATAAAGTTTATTTATTTTTGAGTCAGAGATAGATAGAGCATGAGTGGGGGAGGGGCAGAGAGCGAGGGAGAGACAGAATCTGAAACAGGCTCCAGGCTCTGAGCCGTCAGCACAGAACTAAGGCAATTTTTAAAAAAGGAATTTAGCTTATGCCAGGTCCATCAGGAAAGGGGAGGTGGAGGACAAGGAGGCAGGAAAAGAGCCTGGGGAGGGGACAGTCCAAGTGACGGACCTGAGATGGGCTCTGAGCACCCCAGGAGACAGAGAGGCTCTGGGTGCTGAAAGAGTGGCTTCGGGTGAAAAGTGACCAAAAAAAATTGCAAGCACGAGAATGGAGGCAGATGGGGGAGGCCACGTTTTCTCCCCATCTCTTCATCTGGGCCCCGGCTAAAGTCCCAAAGGATCTAGAATAGGTTGGACAAGCCCGGTCATAGAGATTTTTCATTCTCCCACACCTGGTCCTGTTTTCCGTGACCTAAAATAAGAGTCGGTACACCAGGGCTCACAGGCCACATCCGGCCCACCCCCGATTTTGCACCCGGGAGCTAAGAATGGTTTTCACATTTTTTAATGGTGGGCAATAAAATCAAAAGAAGAATACTTCCTGACATATGTAAATTATATGAAATTATATGGGATTTCACTTCTCATAAATAAAATTGTATTGAAACACGGCCACACTCATTTGTTTACACGTTATCAATGACTGCTTTCCTCTCTCAAATCCTAAAATATTTATCACACAGCCCTTTATAGAAAAGGTTTTCGAATCCCTGATCTAGATAGTGGTTAAGAGCATGTACTCTGTGGTCAATGGTCGGGGTAGATGCCTGGCACTTCTTAACTTTTCAGGCAAGTCGCTTAATTTCCTTCTCTGTAAAATGGGGACAAATTGTTACAGATTGAGTGTAAGAACTAAACTAAGGGCAGAGCCCACAATCCGCTGCCTTGTAACCATTCAATAAATGTTAGCCACAATTGGATTTTAATGTGATTAGTCACTAGCACATTATAGTATTCTTCCACATCTCCCTGTCCTCTGTTCCAAGTTAGAATTCATCTTGTGCTTGAATAAGATGTCCTTGAACAAGACTCTGGGAAGCAATCTGCTTCAGGGGTGCCTGGATGGCTCCGTCCGTTAAGGTCCGACTTCAGCTCAGGTCATGATCTTGCAGTTCATGAGTTTGAACCCCGCTTCAGGCTCTGTACTATGGCTCAGAGCCTGGAGCCTGGTTTGGATTCTGTGTCTCCCTCTCTCTGCCCTGTCTCCCCTTGTGCTCTGTCTATCTGTGGGGAGCAGCAAAGATCTCAGCTGCTTGGCCATTTGCTAGCCGGATTTGTCACTCCCTGAGGGGAGTTGCAAAATAGGCAGGGGAGCGCCACTCCCTGTCAGTGAAGCCAAAAGACCAAAGATCAACCGCCCTGCCGGGGACAAGCGCGCTGGGACCTGGCATTCTGGGCTAAGACAATTGGCACCTCAATGCGGGGCTCAGTGAAGGAACACGACCTGGCTTCGGTCAAGACATCTATCTGTCTTTCTGCCTCTGTCTCTGTCTTTCTCTCTCTCACACACACAAATAAATAAACATTAAAAACAGTTTAAAAAAAAGAAAGAAAGTAATCAGCTTCAGAATACCCACCACAACCCAAAGCTTTTGGGGAAACAGTTGCGTAACAGGAGTGGACAATCATTTTGCACCAACCTCTAATCCCTTGGAACCCAACCTTCTATTTATTTCCCATGACTTATGGTAAAGCAAATAAATCACCTTATAACCACTTTGACAAAAAAATGTAATTAAAGCAGAGAGGTGATCTGAACCACAAATACCTCTGATGAAGCTACATGGGCTTGGGCAGCATGAGTTGAAATGAATCACTGCTTGAAGCACTCTCTCACCAGTTGGGAGGAAAAAAGCAACCAGTTGGAAGTTAGGAATCTTGGGGTAGAAGCTTTTTGCTTTAATTCAAGAATTAAAGAATTAAATAATTCAAGGTTGGTTTGTTTGTTTGTAATGCTCATTAGTCATCTCAGGTGTCTGTGAGGGATTAAGTTAGGGAACAAGCACTGGAAGAATAAATAAAGCTCGGAGTCGCTTGAGGGTAAAAAGAGACCGAAAGAATTCTTGAGGGTGTGAAATGAAGAGAATCAGCCTCTAATGCAGGCACTGGCCCTCTAGGAGTCAGCAAAAGCCCCAACAGAGGTAAGAAAGGCACGCAGAAGGCCATTATTCCCATGCTTCTAGACTTTGAGTTAAAATAAGGGAGCAGGGGACAGATTCTAAGCGCTTGGGTCAGGTGACAATAATATCTACCACTTTGTGAATTCTCACAATAAGTATGCCAAGCAATCGACTGAGTATTTCATGTGCATCATCATATTTAGGCTGCCGAATCCAGTTAAAACGGCTTTCTTGCCTCCATTTTACAGATGAGGAAACTGAGGTTTCGGGAAAGCAAACAACTTGCTAAAAAGCATGTGGCAAATAAGCAGCAGAAGTGGAATTTTTTTAATTTTTAAATTTCTTGACTTAGCAATACATGCATAATAACTCATGTGTTCGTGTGTAGTGAAAAATAAGCAAGTAAGTCTCCTTTCTTCTCTCCCTCCGTAGAGGAAGGTGCTAGTGCTGGTTTCTTTTGGATGCACTCTAAGAAATTCCACGCGTTAACGAACATGTGTGCACACGTTCCTTCACTCACAAGTGTAGTGAAGTAGACACACTCTCCTATTGCCTGTTGCCACCCCTCCACCCTTAGTAATACCTTTTAGAGAACTTTCTGTATTGGAATGCATAATTCTGGGATGTGAACCAGACCACCCAGCACCCAAATCTGTGCTGGTGACCATTTTGCCACAGCGTCTCTGCGTACCAGTGAGGAGGGAAGCGGGAGACGTGAGCGCTGCCCTCAGAGTCTGGCTCATAGGGAGAAATTCTCCTTGAGTATTTGCTGTTTCTAGGACAGGGCAGTAAATCCAAAGAACAGCAAGACCTAGTTTTCCCCTACGTTTATTTGAAGTTAAATCACATATGCCTACTACCAAGCACGCGAGCAGGGATTACCCAGCACAGACAGAAAATGACAATGGGTTTAGTAGAAGGTGAGAACCGTTCAGCAAGGAAAAGAGGAAGCTCAGATGGGAAAGGAAGTGGCGGGAGGAGGGGAGGCTGGCGGCTGGAGGCGGGCGTGGACAGCCCACAGGGAAGTCAACAGGTCAAGCAGAACCTGCTTTTCAGCCGCACTGTGATCACATGCTGTCGGCTGCGGTGTGTGTTGCAAGTGCTTTGCTATAAATCATGGAAAGCTTCTCAGCTTTGTGTCCCCTTTGAGAATACGAAGGTGGCTCCCAACAACAGTGATCTTCAGAGGGTTTGTGCCCTGTCCTTTCCCCAGGACAGGTAAAGACAGTGGGAGTCATTTGAGAAGCTTTTCCACCACTCTTCCCAACACTTGCCACCAGATATTCCGGAGGGGCGTTGACAAGAAGCACTATGCTTTAAAAGCAACCCCACATCTAACCCCCAGAAGCCTATCCTGATGTCACCCTGCCTTCCTGGTGGTGCGGGCAGCTTTCTTGAGTGCAAGGAAGAAACTGCATCTTCTAGGTTCTGTGCATGGTGTAGGGACATTATAGACTCTGAAATCATTTGGAAATGATGAGGGGTAGAACTGCCACTGCTATCAGATTCTTGAGAAAAACTCTAGACCCTCCTGGATTTTATATCTAAAAACTATCTTTCCAATAAAATAGAATAGAATGTATGAAAAGGCATATTTATGTGTTCACTGGGCATATTTACACATGTCTGTGTGTGTGTATGGACTCTGAGTCTCAGTGCCAAATGGATTTCTTACACTAGGGCATGGTCCAAAACGTTTGAAATCCATAATCTGCTCCAGAATATTCCTTTTCTTTTTTTTTTTAACTTTTAAAGTTTATTCATTTTTGAGAGACAGAGAAAGTACGAGTGGGGGAGGAGCAGAAAGACAGGAACACGCAGAATCCGAAGCAGGCTCCAGGCTCTGAGCTAACTGTCAGCACAGAGCCTGACACGGGACTTGAACCCCCGAACTGTGAGGTCATGACCTGAGCTGAAGTCAGATGCTTAACCGACTGAGCCACCCATGCACCCCTGCTCTAGAGTATTCTAACCTCTCTGAATTCAGCAACATCTTCTTGAGGAATCCAAGCAACTGGACCGTGCCTAGATGTGCAGATCTCATAACCAAAGGCAGTTTAACCTCGTTAGGAAAGCCACGCATTACAAAGGCCAAGAACAGAAGGTGAAGACACCGTTGATGACTAAATCCACTGAGAGAGTGTGTGGGAACACCATGCTTCAGGATTGAGTCACAGGAAGCCGGCAGGTAACACGTCAGCATTGGTAATTCAGGCCATCCGCCGAGCCAGAACTGAATGACCTCTGTTGCCCCTTTGAGTGACGCTGTGGTTCTGAACCCACAATGGCTGGGGCTTGTCTAGCCCGTGTGCATTGATTTGAAATGGACACTGGAGGGCCAGGCTCAGCAGGCCTCCAATATTAATAGGCACGGGCATTACCTGGATGCTGGTCAGACGTCCCGGTTCCCAAGCCCTCTCGCCAGAAATTCTGACTCAGAAGGGGAGATCGTAGAGTTCACAGCCCACCTACACTTGGAAACCACCGGAAAAGCAAAGCATTCCATTCCCATGATGGCAGTTAGGTCAATATCCACCTGCTGGCAAGCAGAATTAGGCAAGTATACAGGACCAGGAGGCTGCGAGGCACTGATGGTTTTTAAAAGTATCTTTTAGGCCCCTGTGTTAGGGAGCATATAAACGAACTGTGTGTAGATGTGTGCACATGTGCACATGTGTAATTTAATTAAAGAAGGACAGGAAAATAGGGGACTAGGAAGAGGAAGGCGACAAATGGAAAGGGTATGCACTTCTTTTCCTATAACATTTGGGGAACAAGATCCAATCTACTGTATTCACCTAAAATTTAAAAAGGGTAGCGATATGAATGAGGTCAGAGAGTTCCTTAGAGGCCCTTTTTTTTTTTTTTTTTTAATTTTTGGGAGAGAGAGACAGAGTGTGAGCAGGGGAGGGACAGAGAGAGGAGGAGATACAATCCGAAGCAGGCTCCAGGCTCCGAGCTGTCAGCACAGAACCTGATGCCGGGCTCGAACCCACAAACTGTGAGATCATGACCTGAGCCGAAGTCGGACGCTTAACCAACTGAGCCACCCAGGCGCCCCTTTAGAGGCCCTTTCTAAACAGTAGCAGGTGGAGTAACTGACAGTCACAGAACAAGCCAGGGGGGTGTCAGATCGGGACAAACAAGGAGATCACACACCCAGGTCTGATGTGAACACGGGAAGAGAGAGGCAATATCTGCCTATGTGAGGTTGTTTTCATTTGTTTGTTTTGGTTTGGTTTGGTTTTTTTGCCTGACGTCCGATTTAAACTATAGTTGGTTCTTTTGACAGATAATGAAATAGAGAAACAGACTTCAGAGTTCGTTATACGATAGAGAACTAAAAGTCAGATATAGCCAATTATTTACTTCAAGGCTGTATGGTTGGAACCAACACTTGAACTCAGAGCTTCTTTGGTGAATGTATTACATCTGCTTGTCCTGGATGTGAATGGCTGGCCAACCACATAGGGAAAAATAAAGCAAAGGCCAGAACTGACAGTATCGTGTGTACCTGGGTAGGCACTCAACCAATATTTGTCAAATGAGTTAATGTCTTCTTTAAAAGATATACAGTGTTGAGTCAGAGGGCTGTGAAGAGCCCAAGCCGAACACCTGATAGCTTCTCTGTAAAACATGGCCGGGGCGCCTGGGTGACTCAGTTGGTTAAGCACCCAACTTCAGCTCAGGCCATGACCTCTGTTCGTGGGTTCATGCCCCACGTCCGGCTCTGTGCGGACAGATGAGCCTGGAGCCTGCTTTGGATTGTGTGTCCCTCTCTCTCTGCCCCTCCCCCTCACACTCTTTTCCCCCACTCAAAAATAAACCTTTAAATAAAGAAAGAAATGAAATAAAAATAAAACATGGCCGATAGTCAAACAAGTTGTTACTGACCCCTTACTCGTGTGCCCAGAACAATAATAATAGCTAACACTCACTGACCGCTTTCTAGGCGCGAGGCACTTGCTTTATGTCCCTTTATGTCCTTTAATCTTTACAACTATCCTATGGAAGTAGGAACTGCCCTAATCACCATTTCACACAGCAGGAAACGGAATTACAGAAAGGTGAATTAACACAGGCCCTTACTGCACAGAACTTGTAAGAAAAATCTGAGAACAAGCAAATTCTAACTAATGGCTGCTGGATGGGATTTATCCATGCAACAGGAGTTGAGAGTCGTTAGGGCTTTAGGAGTTAGTTTTATAGGAAAAACCAACACAGGCCATAGGACTGGAGAAGAGTTTATGGCAGAAGTGGGATTTTAGCTGCATTTTAAAATCCAGGCAAGATCGAGATGTGGGAGAGAGAGGCATCAGAAATAAAGGAAACCGTGTAAGCGGGGCGTGGGGACCAAAATAAAGAGGGCATGCTCAGGGGGCCTTCCTGCCTGGAATGGAGATGTGCGTTGGGGATTGGTGAGAAGTCTGTTTGGATACTATGGAGTCTGGTTATAAGGGACTTAGACCCAGGAGAGGGAGTTTGGCTGCTTACTTAAGAAGCCTGCCTCTTTCTTGACTAGGAAAGAGCCCCAAGAGAACCAAACATAAAGGGCATTAGTTTAGTAACAGCCTGTGATAAGAACAGGATGAGGTGGCAGCTTGAACGCCCAGAGACCAATATGGCAGCAAATGAGGCAATAGACACAAAGGAAAAAAGACCTACCTTCAAGACGTTGTAATTTAAAAATAAGTAGCCATGCTGAGTCCTCCCGTAGGCCAGACCCTGTGCTAGGACCCGGGGAGCGCACCCTGCTGCATCAGCACAGCAACCCTGGGAGGGGTGTTATGGTCCCCATTCTAAAGAAGAGAAAACTGAGGCCCTTCCCCCCAGAGCTTATGATCTTAGTGACATAAACAGCCTCTGGCAATGAATGGGATGTCGCCATTTCTTATCCAGAATGGGTCCTGTGAATGGTTTCTAAGTCACTTGAGGGCAGGGAGGCATTTGGGGGCGATGAGCTCTGTTTGGGGTTGGGCGAGTCTGAGCTGACTACGTGTTTGTAGAGGGAGATGAAGATGCTAGAAGAAGCACAGAGCTTATCTCTAAGCTTGGAGGCTCCTGTCAAACTCAAAGACGTGCCGGTGAGGAAGTCTTTCTCAACCATGCTTGACCTTTGCATCCAAAAATCTTGTTTAATCCCTACAACAGTCCTAGAGGTGGGTATTGCCCCTGCAAGGTAACACACTGAAGGTTCAGAAACTAGCCAGTAAGTAGAATGTTGGTTAGACCCCAAACACTTCGACTTCCAGAAGCAGCACACGTCAGGAGGTCCCTTGGCTGGATAAAGAATGAGTGACCCCTTCTCACGAACCCGTCCCCTTTAGGGCCATTCGCTGCAGGCTTCAGACTAAAAGCAGTCAGAACACAAGAGGAAACACGCCTTTTCTGGAAGCATTCTGGCCTTCTGACCAGGTGTGGCCAAGAAGCAACATCATTCAGTAAAGTGTATTTGTAAGGGGTTATTTTCCCTTTTATTGAACATTCTTATTCCATAATTATACAACAGCTCTTTTAAAAAGGACAGTATAAATTGTAACAGATTTGTTCCCCGTCAGGGGTCTTCGGAGCACCTGGAAAAGAAAGTCTGCCAATCCACCAGTAGGTGTCTCTGTTTTTCCTAAATGAATCACCCTCTCTCTGTTCTCTGCCACTTGGTTTCAGATCCACTTAAAGAAAACCTTTCTCAACTTGTCCCCAGAGATCCCAAAACACATTTGTCTAAAATCAAAAAAATACCCTTCCTACTTTGATTTCTAAATGGAAAAATATAATGAGATCATTTCTGTATCTCCTAGAAAAAAAATCACTGTTCAAGTTTCACATTCTCACTTCCAGTAAATCTTGTAAAACCAAGCTTATACTAAAGAATACACTACCCTCAGCTTTAGCCCTTACTATTACTCATTGACAAATTTTGAGGAATTTTAATTTTGAGGAAAGTAGACTCATCTCAACAATAAAATTTTAAATTCTGGGTGCTTAAAGTAAAAGTTTCTAAGTAGACCCCCCCCCCATTGTTAATAATTAGACAAGCTCATATTTTGAGCAGAAATGGAATCTCCTGGTTTGGAAGTCCCTATGATAGAAAGATGCTGAAAAAGAATTTAACCTTACGGTGACAGTAACTTTTCATTTAAAACATTTGCAAAGCGCAATCAGAAGCTTGTCAGCCATGCTGGCTTTCATGGTTGGAAGGCCCTGCGACTCTTCACCTCAGGGTTGTGAGTTCAAGCCCTGCCTTGGGTGTAGAGATTACTTAAAACCAAAATCTTTTTTTTTTTTAGTTTTATTACTTTCTTCCTGCTACACCTTTTCCCCTCAAGACATTTGAATTTTTTAATTACATAAAAAATAGTAACTAATATTTCCTGAGGTTTTTCCTTCCTGAACAAATTGGGGTCCCGCCTTCAATATACCCACTGTGGGCCTTGAGAAGCAGCTTTCCCATGTCCAAGCAGGTCAGTCCTGTTGGAACACATCTCTGTAAACATGACCTTCGTAAGGCAGGAAAACCTTCCCCAGGCAAACTGTTCAAGTCAAGATTCAGGTTTCTACGGTGACACCTTTTTACATCCTGACCACTAAGCCAAACTCAAGGATTCCTATTTCAATGCTTAACAACACACATCTACATAAAAAGGGGCACATTAGGAATAGACTTGACCCTAATGGGGGAAAAAAGCCTCAAGAACTTCCAATAATTATTCAGAAGATTTCAAGTTCCACTTAACATTCCATTTCAGTGCAAGGAGTCAGCTTCTATTGAAAAGCACATTTTAAAATGAAAGGCACAACAGGAGTCTCAGCCCAGACATGGGTCTGTGTTTTCCCAGAAGAGTCAGGGCCTGAGCCTTTCATCCCTTACCTCTCCTACGTGCAAAGGAGAAAGGCATCCATGGACTTGGCTTTGAGCCCATTAGCCTAGGCTAAGCTGCCTAGATTTCACTTTTTCATGATGCATCATTGTCTTTTGTATTCAAAGGAGATGCCACATAACGTACTAATGTGTGACCTGAATTTACTGCCGAGTTGGATGACAGGACTAGCTGTGCTTGAGATAATTCCTTGCACCAGAAATCACACCGAGAATGTGTCCATCGGCTGGTATTATGCCACCAATGGCATATCACTCTCACCTCCCCTTTTTTTATTTTTAGCTGTTAAGAACAGGTGAATACCACCCATCTCTTTTCAGGCCTGCTCCCCTTATTGAAGCTTTTGGGGGAATTTCGAGCTGGAGAAGGTCCACGCGACAGAGAAGGCCACAGCTCACATGGTAGAATTGGCGGAGTGATCACGGTGTCAGGAAAGGCCTCAAAGGACTGGGCACCGCAGACCCTCCCCGTCTACAGTCTTAGGGAAGAGGGTGGGAACTGGAAGGTCTTTTGCTCAGTAGCTGTTGTATAGAAAGAACCAGCTTTTCCACAGAAAACCCACTCAGGGCTTGGGCTTGGAGGCCGGGCAGGGAGGAGCCCAGGGTGAGGCTGGGAAGCTGTGGTCTGCATGGCTGGGCCGGCTTACTTAGAGCCTGGCTCTCTCACCCCTAGCAGTGTGGTCTCCCACAGTCAGCCCTCAGACCTCAGTTTCTTTCATTTGTAAAATGGGAATCCCAAAATCCATCTTCCAGGTATAATGGGGCTACTTTTCTGCAAATAGTAAACAGATACTATTTTAGCAAACATTTTAATGAAACACATGTATAAAAAAGTTGCACAAATTGTAAACTCGGTGAATGTTCACAAAGCAAACACACCCAGACCAAGAAACTACAGATAAGGGGTGCCTGGGTGGCTCAGTTGGTTGAGTGTCTAACTTCAGCTTGGGTCATGATCTCATCCCTCATGAGTTCAAGCCCGGGATCAGGCTGGCTGCTGTCAGCACAAAGCCTGCTTGGGATGTTCTGTCCCTCTCTTTCTGCCTCTCCTCAACTTCTGCTTTCAAAAATAAATAAACTTTTTTTTTAATTAAAAAAGAAACAACAGCCCAAAGGTAGGAACAACCCAAACGCCCATCAATAGATGAATAGGTAAACAAAATAGGATATATATTATATATTATTCAGCCATAAAAAGAATGAAGTACTGATCCAGGCGAAAATAAGGATGAACCTAGGGGAGAATATGTTTCAGAGCTTAATAGAGGTCATAGGTGCACAATATTGTAAGTCTACTAAATGCCACTGAATTGTACCTTTTTAAATGGCTCACTTTATGTTATGTTAATTTCACATCAATTAAAAAAAAGAAACAACATAATCAGCACCTCACTCCCTCCCCAAAATAGCCACGACCTTGACATCTAACACCATAGACCAGCTCTGCCTGATTCTGAACTTTACATAAATGAGATCATCCAAGATGTACTCCGTGTATCCGGCATTTTTCACGGAGTGTGCTATTTCTCCGAGAAATCATCCATGTTGCTGTGAAAAGCAGCAGACTGTCCCTTCTCTCTGTTGTATAATATTCCATTGCGTGAATATATCATAGTTTCTTAAATACACTGAAATCATATCCCCTTGCAGCCTGCTTCCTCCAAGGCCAAGCCACGTGGCTTCTTTTTTAATAACAGTTTTATGAAGATATAACTCCCATACCATATAATTCATCCCTTTCAAGTGTTCAGTTCAATGGCTTTAGGCATATTCATAGAGTCGTGTAACAATCAGCCCACCTCGAGACCATATTCATCACCCCCAAAAGAAAGACATTCCCTATAAGCAGTCTGCCCAGCCACCTGGCCCCTAGCCATCAGCCCACAGTCTAGCTCTGTTGGTATAGATTTGCCTTTTCTGGGCATTTTACCATGGATTTATACAGCAGAAAACATGGCAGGAATACCCTATGACACAAAGGCCAATAAGCAACTTTGAATTTAAAATCTCTAATTTTTTATGTTTATAAAATAAGGCAATGTCCATGAAAGCCAGATATGGTTGAGATATGGTTGAGTTTTTAAAATTTTTAATAGTTTATTTTTGAGACAGAACACAGGCAGGGGAGGGGCAGAGAAAGAGGGAGACACAGAATCCAAAACAGGCTTCAGGCTCTGAACTGTCAGCACAAAACCTGATGCACGGCTCAAACCCACAAACCATGAGATCGTGACCTGAGCCAAAGTTATGCTTAACCGCCTGAGCCACCCAGATGCCCCAAGATATGGTTGATTTCTAAACTCCATTAGTTCCCATTTATATATTCCCCACTAACATATCACGATTAAAGGGAGGAAAGGGGAAGGAAGGAAGGACAAAAGACAAGCAGTCAGTTCAGTTATGTCCTGACCTCCCTGCTTTCTGGGCTCAAACTGCAAAGGGGAGAGGGAATTCTGTGAGAGGGTGAAAGGGCACAGGTCTAAGCCAAACTGACTCCATGACAGGCTTCAAGTTTCCCCTCTGACCTTGGAGGCCTAAGTGTCAGTTTCTCAGAATCATTAGACAATAAAAGGGCACAGATTGCTCAACCAGGGACCACCCTAGTAACACCCAATCAGAAGCGGCCAGCTAAAATGCTTATCATTCCTAAGGGCAGGCCTAGAGATAGAAGCTATAGATAATCACTTATTGCTTAAGGCTAGTTACACCCTACATGGGGGCCCTCCACCCTGTAATTGGTTATTTTCAAAGAAACACTAAATATTGTGATTGGGTCCCACCAAAAGTAAAGAACGTGCTAAACAAAATGTATGGTTAAAGTTGCCGCCAATGATTGGGTCACTGTACCTGTGTCACAATTTCCTGTAACTCCCCCTTCCCAAACCCCATAAAAACCCTGCTCAGCCCTTGTTCAGGGCTCTCAGCACAGATCCACTGCACTGGTGAAGTCTGTGAGCCCAAGCTAGAGCCCGTAATAATAAATGCCCTTTGCTTTTGCATGTGTGACTCGGTCTCCCTGGTGGTCTCTAGTTTTTGGGGACGATATTGTGATCTGTGCATAACAAGGGAATTGAAGACAAGTCCGAGGTGCCCTCGTATCCTCCTGTCTCCATATTGATGGAAAATCTCCTCAGGCCGCCTTCCCACAGGTTGCGCACACATCAAAATAAGCTTTCAGGGCAGCCTGGCTAACCTGACACTTGCTTCCCCAGCCACCCTGTTACCCTGAAGCTTACACAGCATCCAGAAGCTCTCAGATGTCCCCAAGACAGGGGTGCAAGGTGGAGCTAAGAGTTTGGCTAAGGAGCTTAGCCTACATGACCGCCATAGTAGGGGTGAGGAGCCTCTATAGCTGAGGGACAGAGGGCAGACCTGAGAGCGGTCCTAAATGGAAATCACAGCCAAACTTTTGCAGGGGTGCCTGGGTGGCTCAGTCTGTTAGGCATCCAACTTCAGCTCAGGTCATGATCTTGTGGTTTGTGAGTTCGAGCCCCACATAAGGCTCTGTGCTGACAGCTCAGAGCCAGGAGCTTGCTTCAGACTCTGTGTCTCCCTCTCTCTCTGATCCTCCCCTGCTCATGCTCTGTCTCTGTCTCTGTCTCTCTCTCTCTCTCTCAAAATTAATAAATAAACATTAAAAAAAAAACCTTTTTAAAGAGGTAAAGTCTGTTCAGTAGAGAGAGCCACCATGTCCCAAATGAGGTGAGATTCAAGCAGTGGGTACCAGCAGGATGGGAAATGGGACCTGCCTGGCCAAACCTCACCAGACACCCATCAGCACCCACCCAAGGGTCAATGCCAGGCCAGGGGCCTTCTCCCCCCTCATGCCATGAGGTTTCATAAGCTGCATGTCCCCCATTGAGCTGCCATCTTGGAAAGTTGTTGAGGTGAAGTGGAACTTGGCAAATTATCCAACAGGTACAGAAATTTATTTAAAAAATTATTTCACTTATGGCATTGGACTAAGGTTGATTTAAATATAAAAGCTCTTGTATAACCGGTGGAATGGGGGTAAAGAAGATCAGGTCAGCTATAATGAAGAAAAGATACTGCATTTTCTTACATATAGGAGTGTCTAAGTGTGAGTGGATTTGCAACCCTGATATAAAAGATGTCTTAGGAATTAAAGTGTTGAACATGCCTGACATATAGGTTCTCACTGAAACAGAGATATTACCATCAGCGCCATGCTCTCACTGTCCTTATCATTGCTGCCACTACAATAACTCACATAACCCAAAGCAATTCTGTTCTCTTTGGCATTTTAGCCCCCAGCATACTTTTTAGGAGCCTGTGCTTGCTGCCCATCAAGGAACAACGAATAACAGTAGTGCTGACCCTACAATCTTCCCTAGACCCCACTTGCACCCTTCACGCCTTCTTTCTCAGACTTCCTTCACCCCTCCTGTCTAATCCTCAGCCCAAAGCATCTTGACCCCTTTCTTCTGGGAAACATGATAGTCTACAACTAGACCACTTGAGTCAGTTAAAGAAAGAAACCAGAGGGCCCCCAAGAAGGGGGAAGCTAGATGGTGGTGGTGTTCTTTTCAAAAGTGTATGTGTAGGGGCACCTGGGTGGCTCAGTCGGTTGAATGTCCGACTTCCACTCAGATCATGATCTCATAGTTCATGAGTTGGAGCCCCATGCCAGGCTCTGTGCTGGTGGCTTGGAGCCTGGAGCCTGCTTTGTATTCTGTCTCCCTCTCTCTCTGCCTCTCCCTCACTCACACTCTTTCTCTCAAAAATAAATAAACATAAAATTTTTAAAAGAAGTTAGAAACGATTTTCTTAAAAGTGAGTGTGTGTGTGTGTGTGTGTGTGTGTGTGTGTGTGTGTGTGGTTACCAAGGCTTCCCAAACATCCAGAAGTAGGGGGGGGAAATGATGATTAAGTGTCTTTTGAGCATTGTTCACCTGAAACCCAGGAATTTTTTTATTATCCACAACTAAATTCATATATGTGTTTGCTTAAATAAATCATTGCATACATAACCTGGATTATCATACTCCCCCACCTTTAGTTATTGAATATCATGAATTTGTAATCAAACTCCTTCTCTTTTGCATTAACTTTGAAGGTCGCCACATTTCTATTCCCCACCCCACCTGACAGACAGCTTTGACTGGATGCAATATTATTCACTCTGGTGGATCCACAATCTTATCTGTATTTATAACCCCCTTAAAGACGTTCACAGTTCCTATGCCTAGAGTTACCATATGCTGAGGTTTTTCAGCATAACCCCAAGGTTGAATCTTTCTTCCATCATTTCTGTAGACTCACGCATATTTTCACACTATGTACCCCAACGTTGTGTTCTAAAACAATGGTCTATATTTCTATCCCCATTCCAAAAAGAACCCATATGCTGCATGCAAAGAAAAGGGGATGATTATGGAGGGACTTCCAGAACCTCATCACCGTCCCCTGCCACTCCCGTGGGCGGACATTAAAAAAGCCCACTTTGGGAACCCAACTGGTCATAAAATCAAACCAAGCAGCCAGAGTATCCCATTTACTGAGCTGTTACACCGGAGTAGCAGGAGCTACCTGGGGCTTCTCTGTTACCCACAGACAGAGCCAGACTCCCTGGTGGCTCTTCTGTAAGCAAGGGGAGATTGCTTCACCTCACTTTACTTCTCCATCAAATGGGACCAACAAGGCTGTTATAAGACATAATTGCTGTTTATAGAGAACGTCAGCATCTTAGATGAAAGGTGCCAGAGCTTGTCCAAGACGAGCTAATGCTTTGATCAGTGGAGTCCCAGGAAGGAAAATATACCCCCTGTCATCTGAGAATGATCTGCCTGCTCAGAGGCAAGGTTTCACTTTCCAGAAGACTTATGGGGGGACTTTTTGTTCTTGTTTGAATAGTGTTTAGAGTCCTTGAACTTCACTGCAGGTCTGAGGTTAGAGGAAGTCCTCAAACACAAAGGGAAATAACAACTCATTAGAACCATAGATAGGGCATCCAGATCATTCCTTCTACGCATCCATACACTGAGTCCATGGCCCAATGAATTACTTTATTTGCTCAAATCTGTCCTAATGTCCATGAGACATCCCCAAGGACTAGGTCAGCCTAATAATTTCAAACCACACAAAGATGTAAAAGTTCCTAAAATTACATGACATGATTAATGTGAGTTACAGGAAATGTTTATACTCCATTAAAAATAATTCAGTGGTGCCTGGGTGGCTCAGTCAGTTGAGCGTCCAACTTCAGCTCAGGTTATGATCTCGTAGTTCACAAGTTTGAGCCTCACGTCGGGCTCTGTGCTGACAGCTTGGAGCCTGGATTGTGCTTCAGATTCTATATCTCCCTCTCTCTGCTCCTGTCCCCTGCTTGTATTCTGTCTCTCTCTCTTTCAAAATAATAATAATAATAATTCAGAAAGCCACATACGTGTTCCCTCAAGCTGAAGTCTCAGCATGCAAACAACAGCATAGTGAGACGAGGTTCAAATTATTATTTGAGTCTAGAGAGAAAGAGAGAAACCTCAGAGTAACGTGGCAGAGTTTTGAACAAATATATAAAATGTACCCATGCCCCTGAGCGCAAACTTGAGGAGGCTCACAGCATTTGAAAATTCCTCCTTAGAAACTTTAGACAGAGCCTGAGGCCTATTCTTTTTTAAATCTGTCATAGTGTCAAGTCTTCATATTTGGAAGGTAAATTTGATTCTTTTAGACTGCTAAAAGGCATTAGGAACAGATGGGTGATTGAGTATTCTCCCTGGTAAACCAAAAGGGGGATGTGATTATGATGTAGTGAGAATGAATTTTCTCACATAGCTAATAAACAGGTCCTAAAAGCGAATCCACAGAAGGACTTCCAGAAACTGGAACACTATTCACTATACTGAACGCTGGTGTGTTAGGATTTGTCATTTACAATGTGCTTTGGCATAACGGGCCCACCCTGGCCCTTTACAACTGCCCGGTGCCAAGTCTGAGTACAGGCCCAGGATGTATGTAGCCTCAAAACACATCTGCAAAAGGGTACCTGGGTGGCTCAGTGGGTTAAGTGTTTGACTCTTGATTTCAGCCTAGGTCATGATCGCACTGTTGTGAGTTCAAGCCCCACAGCAGGCTCTGTGCTGACAGTGCAGAGCCTGCTTGTGATTCTCTCTCCTTCTGTGTCTGCCCTTCCTCCTCTTCTCAAAATAAATAAACTTAAAAAAGATTATTTTAGGGGCACCTGGGTGGCTTAGTCAGCTAGGCGTCCAACTTTGGCTCAGGTCATGATCTCACAGGTCATGGGTTCGAGTCCCACGTCGGACTCTGTGCTGACAGCTCAGAGCCTGGAGCTGCTTCCGATTCTGTGTCTCCCTCTCTCTCTTTGCCCTCTCACCTCCCACTTGTACTCTCTCTCTCTCTCTCTCTCTCTCAGAAATAAAATTTTAAAAAATTTTTAATTATTTAAAAATATCAACAAAATACAACATTGAGACTTTTTTTCATAGTGTTCTACAATTAATAAGATATATTTTCAAATACTCAATAGTGAAAGTTTACCCAGTAGTCCTCAGTTATGGTAAGTCTCTCTGGCGGTCTCCCCAGATCCACAAGGGTCTCAAAATAAAGTAGAGATCTAGAGGGAAAGGTGCCAACTCCATATCAGGAACAGGAAAGTGGTCTTTCAACTAGGTGACAAGTGAAACTTCCTCATCCTATACAAAGGCTAAACCAAGGTAACAAAGGTGAAAAACAGGAAGTTAAAAGACCACAGGAAATGTAAAAGCCTAATTCCAAATTCAGTATCTTTATTATCATCTTACTGGTCAACATTTCTTAATATTTCTTACCTCCAATCCTTTTCACCACATATAATCATTGCATCAGAATATCTACAACCTCTAAGATGCTTGCAAGCAGCCGAAAGAATTCCTAGGCCACCACATGCTCCCCTAGGCCAGTTTTGGAAAACGTGGAGGTGAGGATTTAAGCAGCGTTTTCTGACAGCACAGGGTGGAGGGGTGCACGTGGGGACATCTACGTCACTGGTCAGTGCTGTCTTGCAAAGACGAATCATTCCTCAGTGGTTGTCAAAATACATACCAAAGATCAAAATAATAGCTCTCTCTGTGCCTACAGCTGTTTGTACATGGAGTTTAAGTGGACTTATTCATATCCCATGAGCAGGAGGATATAAATGTTTCCTAGGGTGACTAACTGTCCCGGTCAGCCCAAAACTCTCCTGGTTTTAGCACTGCAAGTCCCACATCCCAAGAAACCCTTGGTTCCAGATAAACCAGAACAAATCATTGATCACAGGAATGGGTGCCCAGCTGAGGCTCTAAGATGTATTATAGCTCCCATGGGGAATAGAAGCCAGCTCGCCTGACATCATCCAGCAGGTCATTCTGTCTGTTTGGCTGGTGCTCACGTCCAAGAACTGACTTTCCCAAGCCAGCAAGAGAAGAGTATGAAGGCGAGACCGGGGCCCCAAGTTCAGAAGAATAAGTGGGCCGTCCCACACTACCTCCTGGACCTCAGAGCTGTCCTGTGTAAGTAAGGGGCTTACACATCAGTATTTTCAAACTTCAGACAATCGTTTGACATTCGTGGGTCATGAAATTACTGAGTTACAAACAGCATTTCTAATTGATGAAATAAAACAGAACAAAACAAGGAGAAAACACTGAGGACATCACACATGATAAGGGAGTATTGTTTGTAAAGCATGTTTCAATTACATATGCATGTCTGCATGTACTGGATCTCAATGTCAAACTCACTACCTAGGGCGAGTTTCAGTCAAACATTGAAAGCCAGCAGATTAGATAATCTCCATGTTTCCTTCTGACTCTGGAATTTTACAGTCCAACAGACTGTATAATTTTTTTTATAAATGTTTTTTCTCTTCTATTGTAAAAGATCCTGGAATAAAAGTTACTATTATCCTATTTACAGCACCCAGGACAGGACATTACAGTTAGTTCACTTGCAATAAATGTTTCTTATATTCTAACGCACCAGCAAGAACATATTCCAACATGATCATTGGCATTATCTTTCAGCTCCAGCAAAAGCAGAAGTCGTGGGGCCGGGTGGTGGTCTCAGTCAGTGGGAAAATGACCTCTTGAATATCATTGCTGTTCAGCCTGAGAGAACTCAAAAAGCCCGGGTAAAAACCACAACAAGGTGGGCAACAGCCTCTGCAGATACAAACTTTGACACTGAGATGAGATGCTGGGTTCGGGAACAATCTGGTTCAGTGCTGAAGAGATGAACACTCTAGCAAGGGAAAAGCAGAAAAGAGAAAAAAAGAGAACAGGTACATCCCAGGATTGAAAAACTGATAGCAATCACACATCAGCAATGACTTCTAGGAGCATGAAACACGACAGGTACTTCTGGCCAATTGCTAAGGCAAGGAACGAGAAGTATAGTTTTATGGATTGCCACTTTTCAATAGCAGGATAAAGAAAACACAAAGGTTGGCCATTTTTATATCAGGACGCATAGCTAGGGAAGCCATCTGTCTTCAAAGCTCTACCCTACCCCCAAAAGAAGTTGTGCAAGACTTTCCAGAGAATCAGGTCTTCAAGTAAAAATGTCAGCATCCCGAAACAAAAATGTCACTTCCTTTTATTTTCTTCTTTATGCCGCTTCCTTTTAAATCACATTCGGTCACTCCGGTGTTCAAAAGCTGGAAAATGAGAAGTCCCAGTCTTTTAAAAATTACGTATTGGTATTTCTTTTCCAAAATGTAAGAACAGAGCAGAAATAAAAACAACATTTTGGGGTGCCTTGGTGGCTCAGTTGATTAAACACCTGCCTACCAAATGGGTTATCATCTTACTGTTAGTGAGCGAGCTTGAACCCCACATCAGGCTCTCTGCTATCAGTGCGCAGCTGGATTCAGATCCTCTGTCCCCTCTCTCTCAGCCCCTCCCTTGCTTGCGTGCATTCTCCTCTCTCAAAAATAAGTTAGTAAATTAGTCAGTTAAAAACCATAACAGGGGCGCCTGGGTGGCTTAGTCAGTTAATCGACCAACTTTGGCTCAGGTTATGATCTCACAGTTTGTGGGTTGGAGCCCGGCATCAGGCTGTGCTGACAGCTCAGAGCCTGGAGCCTGCTTCAGATTCTGTGTCTCCCTCTCTCTCTGACCCTCCCCTGCTCACGCTGTCTCTCTCTCTCTCTCTCTCTCTCTCTCTCAAAAATAAATAAAACATCTTTTAAAAATTTAAAAAACAGGGGCGCCTGGGTGGCTCAGTCGGTTAAACCTCCGGCTTCGGCTCAGCTCAGATCTCACGTTCGTGGGTTCGAGCCCCGTGTCGGGCTCTGTGCTGACAGCTAGCTCAGAGCCTGGAGTCTGCTTCTGGTTCTGTGTCTCCTTCTCTCTCTGCCCCTCCCCCTCTCATGCTCTGTCTCTCTTGGTATCAAAAATAAATAAAACATTAAAAAAAATTTTAAAAACAAACAAACAAAACATCCCACATGGAAGCCTAAACTTTAGGCTACATCAGAAGCATAGTTGGTCATGGGATGGGCTCAGCCCCAAAGGAGGGCGCCTGAGACCCTGGGCCCCCATCATGAACTGGTGAGGAAAGTCCGTTCGAGTTAGAGAAGTACCGTTTCAGGGAGTGAGTTGACAGGGGCTACGGGTCGTGGGTGTTCCGGGCAAGTGAGGAAGGACGAGGAGTGTAGACTTCACAGAGCCGCACCGGTTCCGGACTCGGGCAGGCGACCGCTTGAGTCAGAACCAGGGGGGCCCAGCTCTCAGGAGGGGTGAACTTCTTCTCTGCCATCAGCACTTTTTACGACGTTCCTTAGAAGTAGGTATACATGAAACTTCAAAATGAATCCCACGCATCGACTAAATCAGCACCCAAGGGCTTTGCGGTCTTTCCGGTCTCTGCACTAGACTTCAAACCCCCAATTCCCAGCAAAGGGACCGACTCGTCCCTCCCAGCAGGGGCCACCCGCAGGCCTGCATCGCGGGGCTGGGTGGTCGCCTCTGGGCCCCTGGAGCAGTCCGCTGTGGCCGGGGAGCAAAGGGGGCCCCGCGACACCAGCCTGGGTCCCTCGACAGCAGGGCTGGGGCAGGTGGGTTTCCCCAAACCCACGTGACTCCTGCGGCTGCAGGAAGTGCAATCCTGGAGGCACAAAGAGACAGCGCAGACGCTGGCCCAGGAGAACGATCAGATCCGGGTACCCTGCAAGGAAAACAGAGGCACGGCCAGGAAGCGTCCTTACAGGGAAAGGATAGCGGTGGCTGCCGGCTGGGCCCACCGTGAGCAAAGGCCTGGAGGCCCGGTTGAACCATTGCTTCTGTGGCGGGGAGCCCTGCACGTGGTAGGGCGTCAATAACGATCGTCTCGCTGTTCAGTCCACGAACGCAAGCCGCTTACTTAGCAACGCAGGTGGGCTTCGCCTTTGAGGAACACGTGGGTCAGTGCGCAGGTCAGGGCTGCGGCCTCTGCCGCTCCGGAATCACGTGGGGAGCTTGCTCAAAATACAGATACCAGGTTCTAAAAGAGCCTCAAAACATCCCCAGCCGCAGAGCCTGGGCCCAGGAATCCGTCCCTCACTGTGGGCTGCACCAGATGTGGGCCAATTGGTTCTCCTGGGGAAACCGTGGTGTATTTGATTGTTTGCCCTGCGCTTCAGGTTAAGATGACTATTTCTCCAGTTGAACAAAATGGAGGCGCTGAGGGTATTCATACAAACATGGCTGGTGTGACCGGTCCCATTGTTGGGTGAGACGTGGTCCATGGGTGGAGGCTTTCTTGCCCCCTTCTCACCCTGCACCGGTTCTCCCACTCTGTTTTATTCACCGGCACCAGCCCCAGGGCCAGGAAGTTGCAGTTTCTGCGGCAATCCCAATGACAGGACCTCAGCCCCCACTCTCTACACACTTGGCTGATAATGAGGTCATCCTTTCCAGACCTGACACCCTGGGACCAGCCAACCCTGCTCCTAATTGTTCCCTGAAGGGACACAGTCAGAGCATGGAAGGTGAGCCTATGGGCCCACAGATCTCCAAGTACCAGCATCTCCCCTGCCCTCACCCTATCTCCCCAGAGCACAGGAATGCGATGGCCCTTACTCGTTTCTTGTCTTCCTTAGACACAAATATCTGTTGAGCACCACTGTACCCCGGACCCCGAATAAGCAAAGCGAGAAGAGTCCATAGACTCACGGGATCTTCAGTTCTCCAAAAGAGCGTTGGTGGTTCTTGTCCTTTAATTTTATGTTTTCGGGGCGCCTGGGTGGCTCAGTCGGTTGAGTGTCCAGCTTCAGCTCAGGTCATGATCTCACGGTTTGGGGGTTCTAGGCCCACGACAGGCTCTGTGCTGACAGATAGCTCAGAGCCTGGAACCCATCTTCAGATTCTGTGTCTCCCCCTCTCTCACCCTCCCCTGCTCAAGCTGTTTCTCTCTCTCTCAAAATTAAATAAAGCACTAAAAAAAATTTTTTTTTAATTTTATGTTTTCATTTTGATGATACTCCTTTTTAAAAATTTTATCATCTGCCATATGATCTAGAGTTTAATTTATATTTATGAATACATTCTCACCAAGTGAAGGACATCTGATATCACGTTACAATGAACAGTGAAGGTCCAAAAATACTTTGAGTGAACTAAGCATTTAGAATGCCAAGCATCCTGGGAGCCAAACTCAGAGGAACCTGGTCGTAATCAGACCCACGTTTTCATCCTCCTCACAGAGCCTGTTTCGACCCTGCGGCTTGTAACAGTTCACGCATGGTGAACGTAGCAATAAGTGAACGATAAAGAACTTTTCTGTCATTCTAGTAGTGCAATTAGACACTTACTGCAGATTTCCAGGACGTGGTGATGCTAACCTTACTTTTGAAGGAACAAGACGACTCCATAGAGTTATCAGCTGGCATTTCATTAAAATCAGCAATTCTGGAATGCTCCTGGGGGGAGTTTTAATTAACTATAAGGTCTGATTATTCTGAACTAGCAAAGAGGACCAGACTAACAAGCATTCTATGCATTAGCATTGAACCCAAAGGCCAAAGTAAATACAGAGCTAGACCTGAGACCACTGTGTCAAACCCAACATGACCTCTTAGTTTCAGAACGAAAGCATCATCTATCACATCAAATTAGCAGGGCTTACTCGAACAATACTGGTTTTGCAGATGTGTTTGTGTTTTAGTCACGAATTGGCTTTGTCATTGCCATGCTATAATGGTTTAGTACTTATTGAGAGCTTCTTACAGGCCAGGAACTATGCTCAGCGCTTCACATGGATTAGCTCATCAAATCCTTACACCTCTGTGAAATAGGTACTGTTACCTGCGCTTTGCCAGTAAGTGAACTGAAGCACAGAGAGATTAACTTGCCTAAGGTTCCGTACCACGGAAGCGACGGTGCTAGTGTTCGACCCCAAAGAGGTTGGGCTCCCGAACGCAGGTTCTTAACCACGATATCGTATTGCTTTATACTTTTGTCATTTTATATACACACATATATACATCCTTATATCATTATTTAATATATATAATGATATATAACATATAATGATATATATCGTATGTTAGATATCATTATATATTATATCATTATATATACATTATATGTTATATATCATTGTGTGTGTGTGTGTGTGTGTGTGTGTGTGCGTGCACACACGTGCATGTATAGGGACTGGCATGGCATGGAATATATATATACCATGTATAAAAATGGAAATATAGAATTATATAAATACTATGTACCATAATTTATATAGCTTTGATTTGTACCTACTTAAGTAAAATAAATTTTATTTAATCCAGGGGCGCCTGGGTGGCTCAGTCGGTTGAGCATCCGGCTTCGGCTCAGGTCATGATCTCACGGTTCATGAGTTTGAGCCCCGCATCAGGCTCTGGGCTGACAGCTCAGAGCCTGGAGCCTACTTCAGATTCTGTGCTTCCCTCTCTCTCTGCCCCTCCCCTGCTCACACTCTGTCTCTCTTCTCTCTCAAAAATGAGTAAACATGAAAAATTATTTTTAAAAACATTTAACTCATATTCAGCTTATAAGAATTTCTTTTTTAATGAGGTATAATTTACATCTAACATTATTGGTTTTGGGTGTACAAAATAATGATTCTATATTTGGATATATGTTGAAATAATGACCACAATAAGTCTAGCTGACATGGATAACCGGAACCCAGGCTGAAGCCCAGGGATGACTTGCAAAAGGAAAGGGTCTAATAACCACCTCAGTTCACAAGCCCTCCTGTTCCTTGCGTCTCCCTCTCCTTGTTCCCCAGTACCCCCTCTTCCCTGGGAAAGTCCTGCTGTGTGTGGACCTCTGAGCTCGTCTCCACTCGCCAAGCTCCTGAACATCCCCAGCACCGAGGTTCCCATGAAAGGTTCTGGTATTAGGTTAGATCCTGAATAAATGGAAGCCTGAGTCACAGCTAACTGCAGTCTTTGAGCCCAATGTACTGCTCAGCCCTCCCCTCTCACATCTGCACTCGCTGCCCCCATCCGCAGGGCAGGTAAGTTCCCCTCTTCCACCTCCCAGAACTGGCACCTGACGGCGGGGTATCTATCAAAGATCTGCTTCCTCACCTTCCTCCCTGCCAGTCTCATGTTGCTATGTTTGTCCTTTGGCTCAATCAATTGAAGCCTATGTAGCACATTTGACAGCGCCGCTGAGGTCGGCAGCTCTCCAGGCCAGTAGTAGTACAGAAGTGAAACTATGCTATTAAAACCGCATTTCAAGGGAGCCAGGAAAATGCAAGCAATAAACGCATCTGTTCTGCTGGGAGGGCCCGTGAATTACCATCCTCCCTCGTTACCATCACGGAAGATATGAAGCGTAATTACAGTTAACGAAACATTCTTGCACGTGACATGGGAACTGTGAAATCTGAGTGTGTAGAGCGTACTTGGAGTTAGATGGTTCAGAGACAGGTCACAGCACTCGCTTCCTACTGCGAGCACTTGGGCCAGCAGCGATGATTTCAGCCAGAACAACTGAACCTTGGTGACCTCGATGCCCTCGGGTTGCATCTGGTCCACTGTCCCGTCCCAACTTCATGAGTGATGAAAGGTGGTCACAGCAGCAGCCCCATGCCTTCCTGGTCCCTGGATCACAGCTGTGACATTGTGTTCTTGAAGTCAGTTGCCTCCTAGTGGTCCAGCTTCCTGCTGGTTGCAGAAGAGGCAGCTCCCCTGGCAGCCAAGTTTGGAAGTGTGTTCCAGAAGCCATTCTGGCAGCCTGGAACCTGTTCTCTAGCCTTTCATTGATTGCTACGTTCCTAATTCCATACATCAAATTCCCTTTTGCTTTAGGTATTTATTTATTTATATTTTTAGAGAGAGAACACAGGTGAGGAAGAGGGGTGGAGAGAGAGAGAGAGAGAGAAAGAGAGAGAGAGAGAGAGAGAGAGAGAGAGGGAATCTCAAGCAGGCTCTGTGCTCAGTACAGAGTCCGTCCGACACGGGGCTCAATCCCAGGACTCTGAGATCATGACCTGAGCCAAAATTAAGTTTCAAGCACTCAACAAACTAAGCCTCCGCAGCACCCCTCCTTTTCTGCTTTAAGTACTCAGAGTGATTCTTGTTTCTTAACAAGAGCTTAGACTGATACACTCATATTGATTCTTGTAAGGCCAACAACCCTGTGAGGGAAGTATTATTATCCCCTATTTACAATCTGAGGAAACTGAGACATAAGGAGATTAATTAGTGGGTCCAACGTCCTGTTAGGGAGTGACAGAGCTGGGTTTCTAGTGCAGACAACCTAGCCCCACAGCCTGTACTCCGAAGGCTACACTGCCGCCTCAGTATGCTACATTAAGTACCAGGAATTAATGGCGCCCCACTGGAGTTGAATTATTTTTGGGACTTGATGTTATTCCACTGGTGATTCAAATCCCCAGAAGAATCTGACTGGCCCAATTCAGGTCTCAGGTCCCCCCTTCTTCCCCCCGCACTGAGTTCCGTCAAAAATTGCATTCAGTGAAATAACCAGAGAGTCTAGCTGTCATTTCCTAAGAACAGGAAAGGGGGTGCTGGTCGGACCAAAACAACAGGTGTCTACCACAAGTACCAAGACTGATCTGAATCTGGTCATTGCTCAAAAGTGGCACGGAAAAAATAGACAAAAAACGCCCAGATGTTAGGTGGAAACTTGGCTTTTGTTCAGTATGAAATAGTCCCGCATGGACCTTGCAAATCACTCATGAAATGTAAAGACTGATAAATCACGTAGGCATGGTCTCAAAGCTGCCACGAAACAAAGCCAGATATTCCGGAAAGAAAGCGCGCAGAGAGATGACGGTGGGGGTGTGATGACTGGGGGCCGCGCTCAGCACGCCTCGCACCCACACCCACACCCACCGCAGGCGGGACTTCTGGGACGCTCTGGCCAGAGCTCTGCCGAGCTTAGCGGTGGCACTTTGCACACTATCGGGGTGATCAGCTAGACAATATCCTTGTGCTATGAGGTGCACTGAAACAGTCTCTTTGCCCCACGAGAACCCGATGCCCCAGTTCCCGGTTCAGAGTGTCTTTCTGGGCACTTGGCGGATCCGTCCATTTCCTGGAGATTTGTAATCTGATTTCAGGGATAAGTGTGGTGGTCCGTGTGAGCGGTTCAACGCCGCTGATTCAGTATTTCTGAGTTGTTGTTTAAAGATTTTTTCCCCCCAGAACTTTAAAAACAGTCTCTTTTTCTTTCTCTCTCTTTTTTCCCTGCCTCCTACCCTCCCTCCCCTCTGTCACTTATATGGATATACACTATTATGTCAGGAAAATCCCTAACTGGCATATGTTATAATCCCTCTCTCCCAACGTATAAAGGAAAACTCAGATTTTTAACTCCGAGACAGGCATTCTTTGCTGTTTTTAGTAAGATTTTTCCCTTGTCCATGATTCCCTGTGACTTCTCCTCTGATGGCTTCCCCTCGCTATTCCCTGCTTTTTGCTAAGGGTTGACTGTGTAGCTGAGAGTTGGTTACAAAAGCATATCCCTGAATATCACATTTTTCAAAGCTCTACCCTTTGCCCCACCCAAACTTCATGTTTTTACTTCTTCCTACAATATAAGTAATCTCCCAGCTATAAATTCCTGAACCTCAGTGGTTGAGACGTCCTTCCCCATCTGAGCATTCCCTGAACTGACCAAAATAAGAAGGGCTCAGGCATCATTTTATGAAGACCGCCTTTCCCAATGATCCAGACCACAGGACACAGTGTAGAAAGAGCAAGAGGACTTGCTCTAGTTGAGGCCAGCCTCCGGCAGCCTTCAGCAAAGCCACACTTTGTCACCAGCCAAAAGGATGCTGAGGTTTTCACTTACCTGTGTGGATAAAGTCATGCCCAGGAAAGAAGCAGAAATATCTGAACCCCTAGGCATTCTTTCTTCTTTTATTTTATTTTATAAAATATTTTTTATTTGTTTTTGAGATAGAGAAGACAGAGCACAAGTGGCGGAGGAGCAGAGAGAGAGAGGGAGACACAGAATCCCAAGCAGGCTCCAGAGCCCGACATGGGGCTTGAACCCACAAACCGTGAGATAATGACCTGAGCTGAAGTCAGATGCTTAACCGACTGAGCCACCCAAGCACCCCTTCTTTCTTCTTTTAGAATAGGCAGGGAATTTCAGGAAGGTTGGGTCTCAACTGATATGCCTGATATTCAATGAGCAGAAATCAGTGCTGTTTACCGTATTAGCTGAGACAGAGAATATGTATGGGATCAAAAGGAAGCAAACACTGCCTCCGACACTGGTGAACAGTTGGGTCATCACAAGTCAAAGCTCTCTGAACATTTAAGGAGAATGTTCTCAAGCTTTCTCTAAGCTTCTGAACAATCATCTCTGTGTAGTAAATAATTTACATCAACTGAGAGGACAGTAGGGACCTGCATCAAGTCGTGGTGAGACAGATGACTTGCAAGTGACAAATGAGCAGCAGAAATGGTCACACTGATGTAAACTATAACCAATGTTAGGGCAGTTCTAAAGCAAACTCCTCCCTAACGGCATTTCATACTCAGAGTCATACCCAGCTCTGCCACGGCAGAAGCTCAGATCTTTTGCTTGGAAGTGCCAAAAAGTAGTCTTTCCTGAATGCAGGTGCTGGGTGAATTTCGTACCTACGGGTGAGGTTGAGCCTGGTCACTTCCCTTCTTCATATCGGACATTGAAAGGAAACAAGAAGATATTATTTCCCCTTTTCATATCAGGATCCCCAAACAACTTATTCTACCACCTCTCTTATATTTTTTAATGAAAACTACACCGATGTAATGCTGATTGAAGAAGATATTGGGGATGGGGCGCCTGGGTGGCTCAGCCAGTTAAGCGTCTGACTTCAGCTGGGTCATGATCTCACAGTTTACAAGTTCAAGCCCTGCATCGGGCTCTGTGCTGACAGCTCAGAGCCTGGAGCCTGCTTCAGATTCTGTGTCTCCCTCTTTTTCTGCACTTCCCTCGTTCTCTTTCTCTCTCTCAAGAATAAATAAAAACATTAAAAACATTTTTAAAGAAGATATTGGGGGGAATACCCACCACATTACCAAATCACTCTACTAAAGCTGCCTTACCAATTTATATCTCCTCCTTTTATTTCTGCAAAGTTAAGACCATTGTGTGTATCTGATTTGTTCATCTGCTTTTTTTCATTTATCGTTATGGCAAGCATTTCCTGCTATTTCAAGTTTCACAAGCATTATCTTTAACAAAAGCATACGCCATCATATTGTTAGCCGTAATTTACTAACTCATTTCCCTATTGTTCATCCAGGTTAAAAGAGTCCCTACCTGCACAAAGCCTAAGAGGTTTCCATTCGCCATTAAGAATGGAGTTGTAAACTCTATTTGGAGAATAATTCCTATGAAAGCTGTATATGACTCCCCAGATGTAAGAATGAGGCCAGCTAGGCTAGATTAAGCTTTCACTACAAAGAATAGGGACTTGTGGAAAATTCCAGAAGCTGGAGCTTTATTGTAGAACTGAGATTAGGATGGGAGGAGTAAGGAATCCATCTCAGGTACAAAAACAAAGCAAAACAACAACCCCAAAACCCCAAAACCAAAAATCTCTATGACCAACATGACCCATAATTAGTTATGTTCCTTTTTTAAATTTATTTTTGAGAGACAGAGAGAAATAGCATGAGCAGGAAAGGGTCAGAGGGACACACACAGAATCCAAAGACAGGCGCTAGGCTCTGAGCTGTCAGCACAGGGCTGATGCAGGGCTCAAACCCACTAACCGTGAGATCATGACCTGAGCTGAAATCGGACACTTAACACACTGAGCCACCAAGACGCCCCTAGTTATGTTTAATACTGCTGTCTTTCATGTTTTCACATTTAAACCTTTATCATGAACACAACTTTTTTCCTATGAAATAACTTTAATCATTACTTTTTTGTTATTCTTTTTTTTCCACTGAAAAAGGAATAAATCTATGTATTTTTTTAAAAAACTTTTAGGGGTACCTGGGTGGCTCAGTGGGTTAAGCGTCCAATTTTGGCTCAGGTCTTGATCTCGCAGTTCTTGGGTTCAAGCCCCATGTCGGGCTTTGTGCTGACAGCTAGCTCAGAGCCTGGAGCCTGCTTCAGATTCTGTGTCTCTCTCTCTCTGCCCCTCCCCCACTCAGGCTCTGTTTCTGTCTCAATAATAAATAAACATTAAAACAAATAAAAAAATTTTTAATGTTTATTTATTTTTGAAAGAGAGACAGAGTGTGAGGGGGAGAGGGGCAGAGAGAGAGGGAGACACAGAATCTGAAGTGAACTCCAGGCTCTGAGCTGTCAGCACAGAGCCTGACATGGGGCTTGAACTCACAAACTGTGAGATCATGACCTGAGCTGAAGTCAGATGCTTAACTGACTGATCCACCCAGGTGCCCCTAAATGTAGTTTTTTTTTTAAATCCAAAACAGAATAGAGTATCTCAGATCACCAGACAGATATCTTTCATCAAGAAGCAAACATTACTGGGGCACCTGGGTGGCTCTGTTGGTTAAGTGTCTGACTTCAGTTAAGGTCATGATCTCACAATTTGTGCCTCCCTATCCCTCTGGCCCTCCCCCACTTGTGCTCTGTCTTGTTTTCAAAAATAAATAAACATGAAAATTTAAAAAAAGAAGAAGCAAACATGACTAATAGTCTCTCCTGTGTCCTTACAGAATTTTTCTTTGCATTTACATGTGCACTTCCCTTTATATTGTTTACACAAATGAGGACACATCCTAGATTGCCCTTGCTAGTTTTACTTGACCTTGGATCTCAGATTGATGTATCTTGGCACATATAATCTAGTTCATTACTTTTTAAAGAGCCGAATGGCTTCCTAGTATGTGAAAGTGCTATAATTTATTTAACCATTTCCCTGGTGAGAAATATTTTCATAGTTTCTAGATTTTTGCTTGTTTTCTATTACAAATCATGTTGTAACCATAATGCTTTTTGATAGATTGGGGACAACGAGAAGTCTTTGATTTCCTGAGCAATCTTAATTTAATACAATAAATGATTTTCATACAAAGCATTTTCATACACATTAAAATAACTTGTGTATCCTTCCCCTCTCTTCCTCGGCGCTGCCTGCAGAGGTGGCAGGCATCTGTTACTCGGTACCATGGCCGCCCTCAGACCTCTGGTAAAACCCAAGATCGTTAAAAAGAGGACCAAGAAGTTCATCCGGCACCAGTCAGACCAATATGTCAAAATTAAGCGCAACTGGCGGAAACCCAGAGGTATTGACAATAGGGTGCGCAGAAGATTCAAGGGCCAGATCTTGATGCCCAACATTGGTTATGGGAGCAACAAGAAAACAAAGCACATGCTCCCCAGTGGCTTCCGGAAGTTCCTAGTCCACAACGTCAAGGAGCTTGAAGTGCTGCTGATGTGCAACAAATCTTACTGTGCAGAGATTGCTCACGATGTCTCCTCCAAGAACCGTAAAGCCACTGTGGAGAGAGTGGCCCAGCTGGCCATCAGAGTCACGAATCCCAATGCCAGGCTGCGCAGCGAAGAAAATGAATAGACAGTTCATGTGCACATCATATTTGTGTTAATAAAACCATAAAACTATCAAAAAAATAAAATAAAATAAAATAAAATAACTTGTATAGATGCCAGAAAGGTATTTGATAAAATGTAACATTTTATTTCTGATTTTTTTTTAATGCTCGGAAAAGAAAAAAAGTATTTTCCTATTTAATGAGGATTTAATAAGAAGATAATAGAAGCTTTCCCATTCGAGTCAGGGAAAAAGACAAAGATCCCCACTCGCCCCACTGTTCTTTAACGTTACTTTAGAGTTACTAGTCAATGTAAAAGAAATACAGAAGTACTAAAATTGGAACTAAGGAGGTAAAATTATCTTTATCTGCAATGATGTATAATAAAATTGGAAAAGCACACAGAAAATCAACAGAAGAATGAGTATAAGTAATAAGAGCATTCAGTAAGATGCTTCTCATACAATCTTGGTGACTGCTAAGTGGCTCAACCCCTTGTAGCAGAGGGTTGGGAGGGGCAGGGATTTGGACCCTCTATAAAAACTAAGCATGCACCTAGGCACTGAGTCTGTGAATTTCACTTCCCAGAAATGTACCCTTCAAATACACGACCGCACGGACTGAGACACGGATGGCACAGGTATGTATAAATACATGGATGTTTTATTAGAGTATTTTTCACAATAGCAAAAAGGACAGAAACCACTTGCATTTCAAGAAGCTGCCTGTACATGGATGAGGCGGCATATGATATAAGCATAAAATTTTCAAAGAATAGCCAAGAAATCAGTCTCCATGAATATCTCTAAGGAACAAAACCCAGAAAGGAGAAGACAGCTTTATTTTTCATCACATGCCTTTGATATGGTATGAATTTGCCATGTGCCCACGCCCCCATATGTCCGCCTTTAAATGATTTACTTTTTGTACTAAGTGTAAGGCTTTTCCAGTAGACACGTTTAGTTTCAAGAAATCCTTGATCAAACCCAGAGACTGATTTCTAGTTCAGATAGACGGATGCCCTTTGTGCAATTAAGAAAACCTCCTCATTGGCATGAGGGGGAGGGAAACACACTTTAGTTTTTTAGTGTTGTGTGGTCCTGATTGGGGTTGCACTTGTTATGTCTTAATTTTCTTGTGGATAAAAAATTGAGTCTTGATAGCTTGGAAATGGTATGACTGTGTTTCTACTCAAGGGACCTCACAGGTCAGTATTCCTCAAGCCCCGTGTCCAGGTACCAATTCGCATCACTGAACAAGCTGAATTCTGCTGGTAAATGACTCAGGAACCACCCAGCTTTCCTGAAGGTCTTCAGGGACCCAGCCAAACAGAGTGCCTTGACTTAAAGAACTTAGTCGAGACCAGGCCAGAGAGGGGCGGGGGAGGAGCTCACCAGGGGGCTGTTCCACTGTCTCTAGCTGGCTCCTTACTTCTCAGCGATGACAGGGTTCCATTGGAACCTCCGTCCCTTCTTCTTCTGTCCTTCTCTGAAGTTCACATCTAATGTAGGGAGAGGCAGCAAAGATTTAAGGACATGTGTTGTTTGCACCAGAAAAATGTACCTCTAATGGCAGTAATGTTTTACCCTTAAAATTACTCAAGACTTAACTACATTGCTGAGAGAAGATGGGTTGCACCTTTAAATGGGAAAATTCCCAGACCATACCCCCAGGAACTCTGCTTCTCCGGTAGGGGGTGAGACCCGGGAATCTGTATTTTTAAGACATTCCCCATGGAATTCTGATGGACAGCCAGGCTTGGCAAACACAGATATAAATTATTCAGTTACACCCAAATTACTGTGAGCGTGTAACTGTCTAATAAATTTTGATGTGACCCTTGGGGGGGGGAGTCCCAAGACGAATTGTTTTCATAAAAGAATTAAAGTAATCCTCAAGAGTGAGTAAATTCATCCCAGTAAACACATTGTAGTTACTGCATTAAGTAAAAATTTTGTCTGCCTAATCAATAATGAAATAAGCAGAGAGAGGACATTTTAAAGCCTGCAGGAGACATAATTCAAACACTAGCCTAGATCTGATAAATATTTTATAGACAATCAATTTTATTTCATTCTACTTGAGAAATGAGTAAGGGCCTATGATCCTGTTTGGCAACATCAGGTTTTTAAAATAGAATTGGAAGCAGGCAGGGTTAGTTACACTAATGGGAATTTCTCCCTCAAGGTGAGTGTTAGCAATCCCATAACTAAGGAACACCTGGTCACTTTCTGTCCTCGGGGTGGGCCACTTCACCTGGTCTTTTGGCTCTGCCTCCCAACTGCGGATCTGTGGGCCATCTTTTGCCGGGTAGGGGTGGAGAGAAACCTCTCAGTTCTCCAGTGGTTTACTGGTTCCTGCAAAACTGGGACCTGGCCCTCCCTGACTTCCTCCTGCTGAGAACCTTGCAAAACCTCAGGCTCTTTTCATTCATCAACTGACTGAACCACAACAAACGGGTCTGCCAACAGTGAGTGAGGCTGTGGGTTCACATCCACGGAGGGTGAAAGTTGGTCTGGGGTTTGTGTTTGTGTTTGTCTTTTCTCACCCTAAGTTTCCCCTCCTAATGAGTAAGGTGTTTGGTAAAGGATAAAATCAAGCCAGTCTAGAAGGCCTTCAGCAGTTGACAAACATATGGAGAGATTCTCTCGATTACAAACTAGGAATAGAGTCTCTGAAAATTAGGTGTTTCCGGGTCTCAAAAAGTTTCAGGACAGGGCCGTCCAACTTCATGTGAAAATGTACTTGAGAAACTGGTTGTCAGAGTTAAAGCTGAGATTTTTCTTCTAAGGGACACGGTAACTTGTAAAGAACGTTTCCCCCATTTCCCTGACCTATAACCCTGCAGGCTGCTTGCACTGGGTGATTGATTTGGGGTTAAGACTGGCGAGACTTCCGCGGTATTTATCTGGGATGCCACTGCCGGCCTCTAGAAGTCGCACTTTCTAAAAGAACTTGGGCTCGCTCTCGGAGGCAAGGGGAAGAGTTGGCGATGTGTCCAGACCCCAACGGTAAACTCCCTGAGAACCACCCTTTTTGGAGAGAGTGTGCCCAGAAGAGAGGAAACTAAGGCACAAAAAATGTGAGAGCCGTGTGTTTTATTTCAAGACAAAACGAAGGTGAGGACAACTGCACAGGGATGTGTCCCGCCACTGCCCCCAGCCTCCCCTCCCTCCACGCGCCCCCCCTCCTCGGTGCAGACTGTCCCCTGCTGGCTAGAGTGAGCACTGTGGCTTGAAAAGCATGTCCTTTTGTTTTGGAGGTGGAAAGAGAAGGGTCTCTAGAAGAAGGTTTAAAGAACAGGGTGATGGGGCGCCTGGGTGGCTCAGTCGGTTAGGTGTCCGACTTCGGCTCAGGTCATGATCTCATGGTTCGTGGGTTCAAGCCCTGCGTCGGGCTGTGCTGACCACTCAGAGCCTGGAGCCTGCTTAGGATTCTGTGTCTCCCTCTCTCTCTCTCTGTCCCTCCCTGCCCGTGCTCTGTTTCTCTCTGTCTCGAAAATAAATAAACATTAAAAAATAAATAAATAAAGAAATAAAGAAATAAAGAACAGGGTGAGGAGGCTCAGTGTGTGAGTGGAGCCAGAGTGGGGCAGTGACGCAAAAAGCCCAGCAGCCTTCAGATCCACCCACCACCAACCAGAAACGAATTGGGACAGAGGGTTGCCACACCCTGCTCAGCACACTTGCACCTAAGAGGAGAGAGATAACCAACCGGGAGTGGGAACAGCTGAAGGCTGAATGAGCATCTCAGTACCATACCTTTATTATCATGATCTCAGTCAACTGTCCCTCCTTTGGCAGAGGGGGTACTGAGGAGAAAGGGGGAGATAGAGGTTGCTAATGCATTTCTCATATTTCTGTATTTATAATGTACAGGAATACATGACTGAATAGATTGGATAAAAGAATGCATGATTCTTTGAGATTCATATAAGAATTCTTGTGTGCAAATTATGTGAAAACCATATAAAAATTCAGAGCCTTGACTCTTTAATTAGCAAAACACATTACTGCAAGTTGGTCAATGCATATATCTCCCTTTCACACATACAGGTTTTTCGTGCAGGTATTGAAAGTAAAATATTTACGCTGACCTTCAAGAGTTTTATTTTAGATGAGATGGCAAAACACGCCCATGTAGTAATTTCAGATCAATATGAGGCAGAAGGAATTAGAACCTGGCTGGTGCAGACGTGGATGAAAATCAGGATGATGATCTAGAGAAGGAAGGCGTCAAGTGGAGCTGGAGTTTCTGCTCCAGTAAAAGGTTTCGTGGAGAAGACGCAGGACTTCTGCTGAACTCTGAAAATAATTTGGTTAAGTGGATACGGGAGTGGAGGTGAAGGAAGGTTCAGAGGGCAGAGTATGGAGGTTCCTTAAAGATTTAAAAATAGGACTACTGGGGGATCGGGGGAAGAGGTGGTGGTGATGGTGGAGGGCACTTAAGGGGAAGAGCACTGGGTGTTGTATGGAAAACAATTTGACAATAAAATATTATGGAAAAAAATAAATAAAAATAGGACTACTGTATGATCAGCAATTCCATGTCTCCAGTATTTATCTGGAGAAAATGAAAGCACTAATTCTAAAAGATATATGCACCCTCATGTTCACAGCAGCATTATTTACAATAGCCAAGATATGGAAATAACCTAAGTGACCGTCAATGGATGAATAGATAAAGAAAATGTGGTGTACCTAGATATAAAGCAAAGTTATTCAACCATAAAAAAAAAAAAGAGTGAAATCTTGCCATTTGCAACATCATGGATCTCAAGGGCATTGTGCTAAGTGAAAGAAGTCAAACGGAGAAAGACAAATACTGAATGATCTCATTTATATGTGGAATATTTTTTTAAATGTTTATTTATTTATTTTGAGAGAGAAAAACTGAGCATGAGCAGGGGAAGGGCAGAAAGAGAAGGAGAGAGAGAATCCCAAGCAGGTTCCAAGCTATCAGCACAAAGCCCAGTGTGGGGCTCAGTCTCACGAACCATGAGATCATGACCTCAGCCAAAATCAAGAGTCAGCCACTTAACCACCAACTGACCCACCCACATGCCCCTTATATGTGGAATCTTAAAAAAAATCAACCACATAAATATGTGGTTGTCAGAAGTGGGTAGTTGTGGGTGAGCTAAATGGGTGAAGGGAATCAAAATGCACACACTTCAATTTATAAAATAAAGGTACAACATAGTTAATAATACTGTATTACATAATTGAAAATTGATAAAAGAATAGATCTTAAAAGTTCTCATCACAAGAAAAAAAGTTCTGTAACTGTATGATGACAGACAGTAACTAGACTCCTTATGGCAATCATTTTGCAATATATATAAATATAAAATCATTATTTGCACATCTGAAATTACCAAAATATTATTTAGCAGAAATTACCATAATATCATTTGTCAATTGTACCTCAATTTAAAAAGAAAGTACAGGGGCACCTGGGTGGCTCGGTTGGTTAAGCGTCCAACTTCAACCCTGGCCGTGAACTCACAGTTCAGGAGTTCAGGCCCCTTGGTGGGCTCTGTGCTGACAGCTAAGAGCCTGGAGCCTGGTTCTGATTCTGTGTCTCCCTCTCTCTCTGCCCCTGCCCCCCTCACACTCTGTCTCTGTCTCTGTCTCTCTCTTTCCTCTCAAAACTAAAAATAAATATATAGAACATAAAAAAATAAAAAGAAAGTACAGAAGCAGGATGAGAGGGGCTGTGCACAGGACAATGAGAGAGATGTCTGCCTGCCGCTCCCCCTAGTCTGTGCCAACGACATTCCCCTGCTCACTCTACTTCATGATTTAAATTAATCTCCCTAGCTTCATCATCATCTCCCAAATTCCCAACCCATTAGTCACTTAACTTAATCCCCCAAATTGCCATCCCATGTCCTTAACATACTCAGGTATTACCCTTTAGCATCCTCAAAAAAGCCCCACGAGCCAAGAATAGAATAGCTCGAAGGGTATCCGTCACATTTCCAAGGTGATGGGATCCCATCTGACATTGGCTGAGTCCAGAGCCTGTACCACTAACTTCTACAAAATTGTATACACCAGTGACCCGGTGATGGGCAGCACCGAGCTGCATAAAGCTCTCAGATATGTGTCCTTAGCCTGCACAATGTTTAGAAAAGCAAAGTGACTGGACAGATAGGCTGCCTGCCCAGCCAGCTGAATTTCTATTCTCCTCCTCTCCTAGCTTCACACATTTATGAGACCTAGCCAGGCAGTGGTGCTTGGGATCTGGGGCTGACATGGAGGCGGGGGAAGGGGAAAGGGAAGAAAGCGTGTTCTTGAAGCTCTTCTAAAAGAAGACTTCACAAACAGAAGACAAAAGAAAGGAAAGAGAGATGACAAGTGTACAAGGGTTTTTGAAGGCTGTCGTTCACCATCAGAATCCCTTGGAGAACTTGTTAGAAATACAGAGCCCTGGGTCCAGGGAATCCTACTAATTCTTGGAGATGGCCAAGGAGTCTAAATTTTTAAAAATTTTTTTCAATATTTATTTTTGAGAGACAGAGAGAGACGGAGCATGAGCAGAGAAGGGGCAGAGAGAGAGAGAGGGAAACACAGAACTCAAATCAGGCTCCAGGCTCCACACTGTCAGCACAGGGACTCAAACCCACGAACCGTGAGATCATGACCTGAGCCAAAGTCAGACACTTAACCACCTGAGCCACCCAGGTGCCCCAAGGAGTCTAAATTTTTAACAAGCTGCCAGGGGTTTCTGATATACATTTATAATTTGGGAATTACAAATTTATGGACTTATACTTGTTCCAGAAAAATTTCTCACAATCATCAATTTTTCCCCTTTTTACAAATATAACTCCTTGCCATATCTACTGGAAAATAGTTTCACATATGTCCTGGAAAAACCTTTAACCACTTAACTTTCCTTTCTCTGAGCACTTCTCTTTATCTTTGAGCTTCAGCATGCCAAAGTGAAATCAGTCCCAAATCCTTTCTTGACCAGCCCTGACATCAAAAAGCTTCATTGTAATCCAGCTTCTAAGCCATTGTCACCATTTATTTCTGGGCTGTCATTACCAAGGAGCTGGTCAGTGGCACTGAGAATAATTTTTTCACATTGACCAAAGATCAGGGCTCATGAGCCACAAGACATATTTGAGGGCCACAGGCAATCACTCAGCCTCCTTCTGTTCATCCCCTAGGAAAGGTCAGCAAGAGAAATCCCTCTAAAGCCCCTGGGCAGTGGGGATGCCCATTTCCTTGCCCCTGACTTTGGAAAAAACTTTAAATCTTACCTTTCCTTTGAAGTGGGGCCCGCCACACCCATAAACTCCTATTCATCCAGCTCAGAAGTAGTGACCGTCAAAATAGTAATCAGAAATCAGTGTTGCCCCTTCTATTCTGTCCTATCTCACCGTAATTTCCCTTTACAGCACTCATCAAAATCTGTAATGATGTATTTCATGTTTATTTTGTGCACATCTATGCATCCTACTTGACTGACACCTGCATGAAGGCTGAGATCATTTGCTTGGCCTGTCCTTGTACCTATAACCTATGACTATGTCTCGCACATAGTAGGTACTCAATTTTAATATTATTGAAGAATGAATGAACGAACTTACATTTATTGACTATTATCAATGTTGTCAGGCTCTGGGCTAAGTGCTACCAATACCTGGTTTGTTTTAATCTTCCTAACAATCTTCCGAGGTAGGTGTTATCATTACCCTTTTTGAATAGATAAGGAAGTTGAAGTTCAATGAGGTCTCATGGATTTGTCAGTGACACAGCTAATAAGTGGGGACCCTTGGATTCAAATACGACTTTGTCTACAACACAGCCCTCAGCCACAATCCCATACACTTTGAATCATTGCAAATGGGGAGTGGGATCGTTAAGACTAAGACAAGATAATCATTTTAAAACCTCTAAATTAGCAAAAAATATGAGAGAACTGATAATACTCAGTGTTGGTGAAGATGTGGATCACTAGGCACTCCAAATACATGGCTGGTAGGTATATATTAGCAAACCATTTTAGAAGAAAGGTTGGCGATATCTAATAAATTACATTATACTTATACTATAGCACAGTGTATATAGTAAACATGAATAAGCTGGTGTGGCTGCTGTGGAAAACAGTGTAACAATTCCTCAAAACATAGAATTACCACATGATGCAGCAATTCCATTTTGGGGTACATATTTGAAAAGGTATTTGCACACCCACGTTCACAGCAGCATGGATTCACAAGAGCCAAAAAGTGGAAGCAACTCAAGGATCCCTCGATAGATGAGTGGATAAACAAAATGTGGTGTGAACATATGCATCAGTGGGTATGATTTAGCTTTAAAAAGGAAGACAGGGGGCGCCTGAGTAGCTCAGTCGGTTAAGTGTCTGACTTCAGCTCAGGTCATGATCTCACTGTTCTTGGGTTCGAGCCCCAAGTTGGGCTCTGTGCTGAGAACTCAGAGCCTGGAGTCTGCTTCAGATTCTGTGTCTCCCTCTCTCTCTGTCCCTCCTCCCTCATTCACGGTCTGTCTGTCTGTTTGTCTGTCTGTCTGTCTCTCTCTTAAAAATAAATAAAACATTTAAAAAATTTTAAATAATAATAAAAATATAAAATAAAAAGGAAGACAGTTCTGACACAGGCCACAATATGGGTGAACTTTGAAAACATCCTGCTAAATAAAACAAGCTAGACACAAAAGGCCAAGTATTGTGATTCCGCTTATATAAAGTTTCTAGAGTAGGCCAACTCATAGAGATGGAAAGTGGAATGGAGGGTTGCCAGGGGCTTGGGGGCAGAAAGGACTAGGGAGCCAGTGTTTAATAGAGAGTTTCAGCTGGAAAGATTAAAAGTTCTGGGGAAGGATAGTGGTGACTGTGCACAACTATGTGAACGCACTTAATGCAATGAAACTGTACACTTGAAAATGGTTTCGGGATCGGGCCACCTGGGAGGCTCAGCTGGTTAAGCACCTGACTCAGTAGCAGCTCAGGTCACGATCTTGCAGTTGGTGAGATCAAGCCCCGTGTCAGGCTCTGACAGCACAGAGCCTGCTTGGCTTTCTCTCTCACCCTCTCTCTCTGTCCTGCTCTTGTTCTCTCTCTCTCCCTTTCTCTCTCTCTCTCTCTCTCTCTCTCTCTCAAAAATAAATAGGAGCCCCTGGGTGGCTCAGTTGGTTAAGCATTCAACTCTTGGTTTCAGCTCAGGTCATGATCTCATGGTTTGTAAGATTGAGCCCCACATCACCTTGAAGCCTGTTTGGGATTCTCTCTCTTTCTCTCTCTCAAAATAAATATACTTTAAAAAATAAGTAAATAAACTTTAAAAATGGTTTAAGGGTAAATTCTATATTAGTAAATTTTACTACAATAAAAAAAAGTGAATGAGCAACGTATTTGCTCATTTTCCTGTCGATAGACTTTTTGAATAGTTCCAGTTTGTTCATTTATTGTTGCTATTGCTGACAGTGCTCTTAGGAGCATCCCTTGACATGTCTCATGTGCAAGAAAGTGTGTAGAGTGTACACCTAAAACAAGAAATTGCTGGGTCAACTTTTCTATGCCACATTGTTTTCCAAAATGGTTGTACTCTATTTTACATAATTTATGTCATAAAACTAATGTGTAAAAGGTGTTCAGGAAATGTTAAATAACAGTCAAAAGGAGATCGGTGAATCTCTCAATTTACCCACCTATCTAGAGGTATACTTCCCAGATGGGGCGCCTGGGTGGCTCAGTGGGTTAAGCGTCCGGCTTCAGCTCAGGTCATGATCTCACAGTTTGTCAGTCTGAGCCCTGCATTGGGCTCTGTGCTGACAACTCAGAGCCTGGAACCTGCTTCTGATTCTGGGTCTCCCTCTTTCTCTGACCAACCCCCCAACTCATGCTCTGTCTCTCTCTAAAAAAATGAACATTAAAAAAAAATTTTAGAGATATACTGCCCAGAAAAGGGGGCTCCAACCAGACTTATCCATGCCATATTTTACTCCTTTTCTGGGCATCCCTTTTAAGATCATTGGCTGATTGATGCTAGCTGGTGGTGGACCGCCAGGCTGGCCAGAGGTCTGGAAACTCTGAAAGTCAGGGAAGAATGAGAGGGGCGCTGGTCTGGAAAGCGCTCGGCAGCTTGTTGAAGAGCATGATTGAGAAGTCCAGCTACTCTGTGCTCGACTAAACCACTGTTCTCTCTGGGAAATTCATCGTCTTTGATTAAGTGCGTCACCTCAGAAGGAGTCATCCACAGAATCAGCCTACAAAAAGGAAAGGGCAAGTTAGGGGACAGAAGAAACCTACCATCAACTAGCAGAAAACTTGTTTTATAGACAGGGATTCATTCTGGGGAGTTCCAGAGAGTAGGTCCAGTGGTTAGAGGCCACAGGGGAGCTGTATGAACAGAGTGGGGCAGGCACCTGCGAGGTCTTGGGCAGGTCCAACCATTTAGACTCTCATTCCAGAATCAAAGGCGGGGGAGGCCAAAGAAGACGACAGTGGTCCTCCCCTGCTCCGTGATAATGATGAAAATGCATCCAAATGGTAGGCACCCTGCCTACCAGTGACAGCGTTTAGTGTCAGATCCACTCAGTCAATATTGGAGTTGGAATTTCTGTCTCTTTTTCCATAACCCATTCTGATTTTACCATGTACCCAATTAGCCCTTTTAACAGAAGTCGTGGTCCCTGGAGAATTAAAACTGCTGCACAAGCTTAGGTTTTACTACTGGTGAAGGAAGCCATGCACTCCACTCATAAAAGGCATATCGTTTTTTGTATTTGGCAGACAAGGCATCGTTTGCCACCTCCCCTATAAATAGTCTACCATCTTCTCAAGTTTTTTTCCCACACGCATTTTAAAAAATTTTTTTTAGTGTTTTTTATTATTTTTGAGAAACAGAGAGAAACAGCACGAGCAGGGGAGGGTTAGAGTGAGAGGGAGACACAGAATCTGAAGCAGGCTCCAGGCTCTGAGCTGTCAGCACAGAGCCCAACGTGGGGCTCAAACTCACGAACCGTGAGATCATGACCTGAGCCAAAGCCGGACGCTTAATCAACTGAGCCACCCAGGCTCCCCATCCCACACGCATTTTAAAGCACTTCCTTATTCTGCAACCGAAGCGTTTCGATTGTCTCTTATGGAAGCCCACAAGATACTGAACTTAAGGATTTATATAAACAGCCACAGGCAGTTGTTTTTGATACCGTACAATGCAGTCATGAAGAAGGGACCGCAAATAAGTCAGCTGATTACACGTCCCTTTAAAACCGCTGAATGTAGACTAAAGGCCGCTGAAAGGTTTTAATCAATACTGACTCCAGCTCGAACACCATGAGAAATGGTGCCATAATGCTGATGTCTTTTCCTAAATCTGGAAATTTCTTAACGAAGCAGTAATTAAATCCGTGAAAATTAGATTTATGTGAGTTGTCCCAATCATTTTAGCAGCCATCACGAAACCCAAACCCCACCGATATACTTTAAAACGTCTGCAACTGGCAAATGGTGAAAGGTCAGGTCCACACTCATTTATTGTGCAAGCCACCCCAGGGAAGCCATATATCAGCCCAAGCCTCCCCTGCCGGTAGGAGAATGATTTCAGAAACTCCTCCACAGCTGAGGTCAGGGCCCCATGGACTGTCTTTGTCCCTTCGCTGACATGTGGAGTCACTGTGAGATTTTCTGCTTCTGCTGCTGGCACTGGCATCAGGTCAAACCTGGCTCCAACACTTCAGTGTGTGCTGAGTCAGAACAGGTGCAGGAATGAAGTAACCACTTTGTACCCACATTTGAATATTTTGGCCCCTGAGCAAGCTGGCTCAGGTGTGCTTCCTCCTTTCATCTGCCACGCGTTTGCTCAGCCCAGGACCGGTTGTTCGCCCAGCATGACCTGAACAGGTTGGCTCTTCCTTGTCATCTGACGAGTTACTACTGACAGCGTGTTTGAAGCTGCCTTCTCATTCTTTTTTTTTTAACGTTCTTTTTTTTTTAAGATTTTTTATTTATTTTTGAAAGACAGAGAGACAGCATGAGCCAGGGGAGGGTCAGAGAGAGGGAGGCACAGAATCTGAAGCAGGCTCCAGGCTCTGAGCTAGCTGTCAGCACAGAGCCTGATGCGGGACTCGAACCCAGGAACCGTGAGATCATGACCTGAGCTGAAGCGAGAAGCCAGATGCTTAACCGACTGAGCCACCCAGGCGCCCCTGCCTTCTCATTCTTAAGAGGCAACTTCTTTCTGCTGTGGAATCACTTCTCCCTTCCAAGCAAAGGGCCAGGGGCACTACCGAGATGTGGCCCTGAGCTTATGACCGGAGACTGTCATAAAAGGGAGGCAGTCCTGTGTTTGGCCATAAGAGTGTCTCTCCGTCTTTGTGTCTTTCAGAGAGGAAGCACAGGGAAGGGAGGACAAGCCTCCCTTAGAGACCTAGTAAGGGAAGTAAGAAGCTGACTCAGATTCACAAAGAACTTCGCAACAGAAAGTGAGATCGTCAGCATTTCGTGCTTTCCAAGTGGGCAGTACCAAATACATAACCTACTTTTTAAGGTTAATAGTGATTATGAATTAGGGGCTGGCTTGCAGACTGACATGGGCTGAGGCTGCTGCTGCTGAGGAAAATCAAAGCAACCATTAGAGACATCAAGGTCTCTTGAACACCATGGAGCTTTACCTTTAACACACCAAATGGCGATGTGGCCTCACAACGGAGACGTCTGAGCCAAGGGCTGGGATCCACCAGACTGGTCCGGAGGTGGTGCTGAGAGAAGGCAGAGTGACATAATCAGAGGTGAGAGGCGGAAAGAACTAGATGCCCAATATCCCAGAACACTCTCATACACCAGCACAGGGCTGAGGACGCGCCCTAGAGAGGACATGGCGCAGGGGAGAAGGACGAGGCCCCGGCAGAGTTAGGAAGCGGTTGCATTGACATTCTCAAAATAATTTTTTTTTTAACAAAAATCAAAAGCGTATTTCTGCAGCCCAAAGTGGAAAGGACATCTGTTTCTTCTGAAACAAACAAACAAACAAAAAATGGGGGTGGGTAGATGAAGGAGGTAAAGGAGTCTTGGTCTGGTATTAGCCAGTTCTGCAAGGAGATGAAATGGACCCCCAAGTCATCATGGGGGTCCGGAGCTGGAGCACTGGGCTGGGCAGGCAAGAGAGGGTGGTGCTGAAGGGCCGGTTTTCTCCCCAGGAAAGCAGGGCCCAGGGAAGTGCAGAGCCCCGGGATGGGGGAAGCCAGGCAGCCCAGTGGACTGAAGGCCCCTGGACCACGTGATGTGTGGACACTCAGCCTCCTATACCTGGCAGTTTCCGGCACTCTCTGTACCCCACCTTCACCAAGCTATTATCAAGAAAAGGAAAGATATGTTTCATGGTCCCAGGGAAAGTTTTTTCTAGAAGGAGTCAAATTTTCTTTTCTCACGTAGAAAAGAAGAGAAAACAAGCTAATGGGGCACCTGGGTGCCTCAGTCAGTTAAGCGTCTGACTTTGGCTCAGGGCATGATCTTGTGGTTTGTGCATTTGAGTTCTGTGTGGGGCCCTGTGGTGACAGCTCAGAGCCTGGAGCCTATTTCGGATTCTGTGTCTCCCTCTCTCTGCCCCTTCCCTGCTCATACTCTGTCTCTCTCTCTCTCAAAAATAAATATTTTTAAAATTTTTTTTAAAAGAAAGAAAAAACAAGCTGAATCATCAGAAAAAAAAATTATAACCTTATACTTAGTTGAAACTGCAGGGATTATTCTAAAGAAAACGGGAGAGACACATGGGAATCACTACAGATGGAGGCCACGAGGGGCAATCATCGATGTGAACTTGGCCACCCACCAACCCTTAGAACCAAGACCGCAGCAAACCATGATCTGGGCCAATTGCCATGGAAGGGGGTGCTGTAGCCCCCTCTACTGCAAACTGCTGGGGTGTTTGGTGCGGGTGGGCACCATCTTCTGCTTGAGACCTCGAAAGTTCAGAGTGCACAGTCAGCACCCTGTGTGGCTAGTTGACTGGTAAGGGTCTTTCACAAGCAAATGGATGGGTGAGATGTATTAAAGTGGACAATTCTTCCTAAAGGCCACATGAACGGAATACTGTCAAACCTCTGACCCTCAGAAAGTCATTCAAGGAATCTTCTAGATCCTCCCTCCATATGTCCTCCCTGTTTAGCACCACCACAGTCTGACCGAGTCAAGGGTGAAACAGCATCCATGGCAGTGTGGCCCGGGAAAACATGACAGGGGACCGCTCTGCACGGGGTCGGGGGCCGTGTGGAGTAACGCCAGAAAGGGGCAGAAAGAGGGACTGTGAATGGCCCTGGAACCCTTGGGCCACATCAATGCAGCATTGTCTACGGTTTATCCGGACGGGAGGCATCCCAAGGCATTCGGCACACACTCAAGGGGTGAGGTGATAGTGATGTTGATATTTTCTTGCTTGGTTTTAGTTTTCATTCCCAGGGACATAATCTCAATGTAGAGTTTCCAGGCATAAGTTCTGCTAGAAATCTTGCCAGTTCTGCCATCCAGCGCTTTTATAAGAATCCAGTCAGCATTTACAAGAATGCAGTCAGTCGGGACACTTCTTGTATTTTCTACTATTAAGACGCAAATGAGGGGCACCTGGATAGCTCAGTTGGTTAAGCATCTGACTTCGGCTCAGGTCATTATCTCATTGTTCATGGGTTTGAGCCCTGCGTCGGGCTCTGTGCTGACAGCTCAGAGCTTGGAGTCTGCTTTGGATTCTGTTTCTCCCTCTCTCTCTACCCCTCCCCTGCTTGTGCTCTGTCTCTCTGTCTCAAAAATTCAAAAAAATTTTAAAAAATGCAATCAGCTTATGGCCCCTGAGGGAGACTGTCTAAAGACTAAACAGGCTTCTTTGCCCCAGAACTTCTGGGGGGCAGAGGGGCTCGCCATGTGAGTGGGAGCTGGGATTTGCAGCAAGAGGATCGTTGTATGTAGCCTTTCCCACCATTCTTGGCCACCAATCCCTCTCTCCCCCACCATCTCCCCCCCCCCCAAAGAACCACATGACCTCTGTTTCCTAGAACAGCGTTGCTTTAATATTAACTGAAAATAAAGGATGAGACCACCTGGACCTCTATGAAAAGCATGCGGTTGGAACCCTATTGGAATAGGCAGTGATCATCAATGGCGCCTAAATTCCATCAAGGTAAAAGCCCACGTGAAATGTTACCATGTATGGATCAGGCTGATGCCCACTGAACCCACAGATGCACCTGAGTATCACAAAAAGGAAGGCACGCCTAGGTGTGTACACCAAAGAATTAAAACAGGTGTTCAAGGAAAAGCTGGTACACGAGTGTTCGTAGCATCACTCTTCACAAAAGTCAAAAGGTGAAAACCACCCAAAGACCCATCAACTGATGGATGAATAAATTCAATGTGAATAAATACAAAGTGGCATATCTGCCCAAGGGAACACGGTTCAGCCATGAAGAGGAATGAAGACCTGACACTTGCTACGATGTGGCCGAACCTTGAGAACACCATCCTATGTGAAAGAAGCTGTCCTAAGAGGCCACATATTATAGGATTCCATTTATATGAAATACCCAAAATAGAAAAATCCCTGGACACAAAAAGCAATTAGTGGTTGCCAGGGGCTGGTGGAGGGAGCGATTGGTGAGTGGATAAAGGGTTTCTTTTGGGGGTGATGGAAAATTCCGGATTGAGTGATGGTTGTGCAACATTTTGCATGTCCTAAATGCCACTGGATGCGCACTTTAATATGGCTTAAAGGGCAAGTTTGATGTTAGATGTATTTTACTACAAAGAGAGCACGAAGGAGGGAAGGAGGGAGAGAAAGCCGAGAAGGAAGGCGCACCTTTTTGATGGGGCACAACAGGCAGCTCATCTTCTATGAGATAGTTGGGCCAAAAAATCCAACTTGATTATGCCTCTGGGCTACCAGTTTATAGGAAAATGGGAAAGGGAAACATTTAACAACTCCATGCAGACGCATTCCGCAAAATAGAAAATGTGGAACCCTAAGGAATAAATCACCAGGTGTCTTTACCATATAAAAGATAAAGGAGGGGGAGTAGGAGGGTGGACAGGCAGAGTGTAAAAGGTTTACAAGACCCATCAGCCAAAAGCAATGTGTGAGTGATGTTTGGATTTTGATTTAAACAAGTTAAGGGTTTTTTTTAAGTCTTAAGGGACATTTGATTACTGACTGGATTTTTTTATGATATTAAGGAAATATTGGTAAGCTCATAGCTGTGATAATGACATTATGGTGATGCAGAAGGAAGATTTTATTTTTAGAAATACATATGGAAGCATTCATGGATGAAAAGATAAGGTTGGGCTTTGTCATAAAGGAATTCAGTACAAGAAAGGGGAAGAAAATGGATGGCAATTTAGAAGAAACAAGATTAGCTGTGAATTGATAATTGCTGGAAGCTGGGTGTTCTAATTTTGCATTAAGTTTGAAAATGTCCATACAAGAAGTATTTTAAAAATATGTTGCTGGGCAACAAACGAAAAGAGGGACCTAAGTCTTGGACATGGGGTAATTTTCTAATGATCAGATCTCTGGTAGATGCTCAAATTAGACCCAGAAATTGTACGACTAAGATTTTTATATTTGCTTTCCATCCTTCCTGCCATATTTGGGAGGGAAATACCATTCTCGTAAAGCAGGGTGGTGTCAAGAAGAACAAAAATAAAAGCATTTTTTGAGTGTTTGCTGCATGCATGTGTTATTTATTTATTTTTTTTAATTTTTAAGGGCACCTGGGTGGCTCAGTTGGTTAAGTGGCCAACCCTTTTCTTTTTTTTTAGTTTTTTAATGTTTATTTATTTTTGATAGAACACAGTAGGGGTGGGGAAAAGAGAGAGAGGGAGATATAGCATCTGAAGCAGGCTCCAGGCTCTGAGCTGTCAGCAGAGAGCCCAACACTGGGCTCAAACCCACGAACCATGAGATCATGACCTGAGCCAAAGTTGGTTGCCCAACCAACTGAGCCAACCAGGTACCCCAGTTTTGCAGTATTTAATGGAAAATTGGAAGTACCTTAAAATGTCCATCCAAAGAAAATGTGCCAGCATCTTTTTATTTTATTTTATTTTTTTATTTATTTAGTTTTTGAGAGGGAGAGAGCACACACAAGCAGGGGAGGGGCAGAGAGAGAGGAGACACAGAATCCAAAGCAGACTCAGGGCTGCTCAACCCCATGAACCATATGATCATGACCTGAGCTGAAGTTGGTCGTCCAACCGACTGAGCCACCCAGGTGCCCCTTAAAAAGCCAACTTATGATTCATAGTCTCACTGTTGGTGAGTTCGAGCCCTGAGTTGGGTTCTGGGCTGACAGCACTGCTCCTGCTTGGGATTCTCTCTCTCTCTAAACAAACAAAGAAACAAACAATTAAAATGTATTTATTTTGAGAGACAGAGCATGAGTGGGGCAGGGGCAGAGAGAGAGAGAATTCCAAGCAGGCTCAGTGCTGTCAGCACAGAAACAGATGCAGGGCTTGAACTCACCAACGGTGAGATCATGACCTGAGTCGAAATCAAGAATTGGTGGTCTAACTGACTAAGCCACCTAGAGGCCCCTGCATGTATTAATTTCTTGTTCACAATCCTCAAACAGCTTCCTATCCCACTCAGATTCAATACAAATTCTTTACCAGTGTCCATGATGTCCAGTATGATTTGGCACCAAATACCATTTTCCCTTCCTGCTGCACGGGCCTCCCCATTATTTTTTTAAAACAGTTGGCACTCTCGTGCCTCAGGGACTTTGCACCCACTGTTCTCACAACCTGGAATATTCTTTCGCCAACTGTGTGGTTCTCTCCTTTATCTCCTTCAAGTCAGACTTTCCCTAGACACTTCCTTAGGTAACACAGGTGTGTGCTCCCACACACATACCACCACTCACCTCTCCTTTATCTCTTTTCACCTGCTTCATTTATATCTTATAGCATTGATCACCCTCCCTGACAAATCACTTGTTGATTGTCTGCCCCCACTGGACTGCAAACTCCGACAGACCTCGGCTTTGCTTTATTCACAAAACAGTGCCTGGCACATAGTAGGTGCTCCCGGATTGGCTGGATCTATTAAACTGCGCCAAGATGTTGGCAGGGCCCCCAAATGCCTTGCGGTGAGAGAAGACTTAGCCCATTCCAGCGGACAGCAGGGACGGCGGGAGGGGGTGTTCCAGAGCTCTTCTGAGGCTCAGATGACTCTTCTTTTCTTGAGAAGAGTGAGATTAGATGAAGGCGCAGCTGAGGGGGTGGCACCGTCTGCTGGGGGAAAAATATCTTGGAAGAAATGACACAAGCAGACGGAGAGTTCAGGGGTCACAAGAATGCTACGGACTCATTGGCTATAGATGGTTCCAGGCTCTTAAATGAATTTAATGAATGAAATTCACTAATGAAAATTAAATGAATTTGTTTCCAGGGGTGAGCTGGCCAATTCACAGATGAATAAGCCATTCCTAGTGGTAAATTATCCACTGGGCAATCATGTGGGGGGAGGAATTGGGCCCTGCTAGCTGTCGAATGTATTTTGAAGACTCTCACACCTGCCCACGGTGACCTCTTCAATTGCTCTATAGGTTGCTGTCTGAAGGAATCTGTGTTTTTCTCTAGAGGAATCCGGGGAGCTAATACCCTCCCCTTTAGCACCCAGGTCAGACAACTCACACTTCAGAGGCTGGGCTTGGTGGGTTAAACTACCCGACGAACTGAATTTCCATATGTCCTAGAAGAGAGCCATGAGCTTATCTGCTTGAGAACCAGCATGGCTGGAGTCACCGAGCTAGGAGAGGGACCCGTGTCTTCTCAGCTGCTCACTTCCTAGAAAGCTGTATGGTAAAATAGCACCTTAGTGATCTGAATATTTAAATCAACAAGGTGGTCCTGCTGATTACAAGATTCCAGTAGGAAATACTTTGGGGAAATCAATAATCCTTAATTTACAGTTTCAAAGATGAAACCCATCTCTATACTTCCAGTTTTTACATGGCAAAGTGTCACCTGACATCAGCCAGTTTCTGAGCTGTGAGCCACCTCGCTGAATATCAGTGTCAGCTAGGCCAAATAACATCTCTTGACTGAGAAGATTCTCTGGCCGGCTTTCAGAGGCAAGGACAGATGGCATTCCGTTGGGGGTGCTCCCAGCTCTTTGTTTTAGCAAATATTGACACTTTTGTGGGACACAGACCCAGATCCTTGTTCTTCCTCCCTCATCTCGGCAATCCCGAAGGCTTGGAGAGAGACAGGTCCATAAAACTGGGTCAGTGCACTTGCCACAATTAAAAAAGACATATATCAAGGAGGGTAATGCTCATGGTGAATCGATGCTTGTAAAAGTCACACACTAGTAAGCAGTAGTCTGTGGTCAGAAATCACTTTCGGACAGAAATGAGAGCGGATAGGTGGGGAAAGGGGAGAAAGTGAAGAAAAAGCCTCTCCAAAAAAAATCCCCATTACTGTGGAAAACGTTTGTTAAGATCCCCAAAATATGTATATAAAAGGGTTTATTGTGAAGTTATAAAAGTGAAAATATAACGATTCATCAGTAGCAAACTGTTCGACTAGATCAAGACACATCCATTTTAGAGGATATTTTGCAGCCTATAAAGATGAAAGTGTGGAGCTATATTTGTTGAATATGGAAGATGTAATCAATAGAAGTGGTTTTTTGAAAAGGTACAAAAACCAATTTGTTACCAAAGCAACTTACCTTTCCAAAATTACAGAACTCACATAAGTTATATAAATCATACAAATTATTTTTATAAAAATTGTACGTGTGTGACAGAGAAAGAAAGAGAGGGAGACACTAAAAAAGTAGTTATCTTTGGGCGGTGGGCTTCTAAGTGATGTTAAGTTCCTGTTTCCTTTCTGTATCATCTGTTTGTGTTGTTTTACTAGGGGCGTAAGTTGCTTCTATCATTTGGAAGCCACAGATCAGCTTCTCCTGTAAAAAGCCTGAGACATTTGCTCGGGCCTTGCTGCAGGGCTGAGGTAAAGGACAAGGGTCCAGTGCAGAGGGAGGGAGTCTGAAGGTAAGACATGGGAACAGGGTAAAAAGCGTTCAAATGGCTGCCAAGCCTCCCGCCCATCTGTCCTTACGGGAACAGGCCTCCTGAGAACCAATGTCAAATCTCTGTTTCAGCATCACCCCATTCCAAACCCTGGCTCTCAGGTTACCGTGAACCCAGTGGTACCCAGAGTCTCCTGATCTTTATTCAGGAAATATCCCTTCTTATACAATAGCAAGAACAATACCAAAATGAAGGCAGATATAAACGCACCTACATTCGTTTTCTAGAACTGCAATGGCAAATTGCCACAGGGAAAGCTCGATGACTTGAAACGGAAATGCGTCTCTCACATGTGGTTCAGAGTGAGATGTCGGAAACCAAGGTCCTGGTAGGACTGTGCTCCCTGTGAAGGTTCCAGGGGAGAATCCTTCTCACCTCTTCTGGCTCCTGGCGGCCCCTGGCACTCCTCGGCTTGTGGAGTCCTTGCTCCGATCCCGGACTCTGTCTTCACACCGCCTCTCCTTCTCTGTGTGTCTGTGTGTCCTTTTCTCTTTCTTATAAGGACACTCTCAGTGGATTCAGGGCTCACCCTAGTCCGGTATGATTTCATCTCCCTCCTCACCTTATTATATCTGCAGAGACCCTATTTCCAACTTAGGTCACAGTCTGAGGTTTGGGGCGGATGTGAATTTTGGGGGGACATAATTAGGCCCTTCTACTATCATAGACAACATCTGTTCAGCAAACAATGACTCAGACTAGAATTTACCTTGTTTTTAAATATTTTATTTATTTTTGAGAGACAGAGACAGTGCAAGTAAGGGAAGGTCAGAGAGAGAGGGAGACACAGAATCTGAAGCAGGCTCCAGGCTCTGAGCTGTCAGCACAGAGCCCGACGTGGGGCCCGAACCCACAAACTGTGAGATTGTGACCTGAGCTGAAGCCGGACGCTTAACTGACTGAGCCACCCAGGCGCCCCTAGAATTTACCTTTTTAAAAAGGAGGCGGAAGGCAGGCAGGGATTGGTGGGAGGCTCAGAAGCGGTTCTCTGTGGCCCAGAAAACCCTGCCTCTGTCTTGAAGTGTGACAGGGTGCTGCCTTGGAATTAAGATCGGATAGAGATTCTGGAGTATGGGACAACAAAACTAGGAATTAGAGAAGACTAGCAAGGACAAAGAAATGCAGGAATGGCTAATGATGTGCTTTCCCAAAGAGAACATTATACCTGCTACCAAAAATATAAATATGCTTGAAGGAGATGATCAAGTAACTGAGAGAATTCAGGGGCTAAATTAATCATCAGTTCAGATAATAAAAAAACACATCAACTTTACTAAATAATGATCAGGGTCGTTGGCCTCAAAACTAGTTTCTTAGTGTAAAAGAGGCACCAAATGGGGCCTCTAGAACCTGGACTTACATTGATTCCCAATCAGGGATTCTTAGGCTTTCTATGTTCTGGATGATCAGTGACTTTCCCCACAACCCAAGTTGTGTGCAGTTTCCCTATCATCAAATCGTGTGAAGTTATAGATTGAGGATTAATGCATTCTGGATTTCATCCAGATGTCATCACCCAGTCACGAGCACCAACAAAAAAATAGTAAGGAAGATGTATCACAAAGCCAGAGAGACACATGTACACGTTCCCCCTTCCATCTGGAGATTTAATTAAGAGGAGAGTGTGTTTTCTTCTTCAAAGCTACATGGTAGTGCTTTTAGGACCGAAGGCCTCACGGTCAAGTGAGAACATGAGTTTGATAGAAACCAAACAGAGCTCCCCATTCATTGCCAAGACTGTCAGAGACATTGACGGCAAGAAGGGAACTCAGAAACCTGTCAGGTTCAAGTCCTCTCTCTGTGCAGGTAAGAGGTTCAAGGTCTAGATACGCAGGGTCCCTCTTCCAAAATGACTTGTGTGGACCTAAACTAGGATTAGAGCCAAGAGTCCCAAGCTTTCTTCATGACATGCTTGGAATGTTCTCACCAAGCAGCATTTCTTAAAAACCTGGACTGTCGGGGTGAAGCGCTACCCTACTTTGAACAAGCCACTCTAGGTTTGCATTAGTGTATGAAGTCACTGTGAGTGGCTAAAATAATAGCTTCAGTCAAAAAGAGCTAGATACCACAGAGGTGCTGAATGAGTGGTTTCTAAATGAACAGAACGCAGAACAAGACCAAAAGGGAGTGTCTCCGCAGATGTGCCAGAGACAGATAGTCTCGTCTTGGAAACACCGTGGGGTCTTACCTTCCAGCTTCCTCTGCTGCTAAGAGTGGCCATGTGGCTGAGTTCTGGCCAATGAAATGTGAGTGTGAGTCATGGGTACCACTTCCAGGCCTGGCCCATAACATCCTCCCCCCACACTTGATCTTCACTCTCTTTCTTCATCCCAAGCTGAATGGAGAAGATGCGGAGGACTGGGAAGAAGACAGAGCCACAGTAAGGAAATGGCCTGAGTCCTCCAATGACCCAAAAAAGTACAAACCCCCCTTATCCCAAACACTTTTTTGAACAGTGAACTAAGAAGTCAACCTTGATTGGGTTTTGGAGGTCATTTATTGGAGTGGTTAGCCACTGTGATTATGTTTGTGTGGGTGGTTAACCAGAACCAGGCTCACAATATTTGAGGGGCTAGGCACTTAGGGCGTGATGGACAGGACCAAGGTTGGCAATGCTAATCCCCTTTGCTCCCAGATGTGGATGGCGCAAATTCATAGATTTCTCACTCCCTGCTGATCAGCCTCACTCTGTCCCCCAGGCCTCTCCTCATAATTCTCTTTCTATTGTCTGTGTGTCTTAAACACACACACACAGCAACTCTGGAACTTTAACCTGAATATAAGAATCCTCATGCACACGACAGAGACAAGGCAGGAGGAAGCAGAGCTCCAGAGATTGTGAGTTCCCTGGCATCAGCCTAGCCTTAAACAAACCTATTTCTTGCATGAAGAGTCTTAGCTTCCCCCAATCAGAGGCATGCGTTTCATTTCTCATAAGCCTGTAAGTTAGAAGCTGAAACTGTGCCTTACATGCAGGATTGGTTACTTTGGCATAATAGATAAAAAGGAAAGAGCATCATACGATTAGGTATCAGTTGATTCATCATCACTAAGACTGGTACCAGATAGCAAAATGAGGCCATTCATAAATCTACTTTGCAGAAGCCTTTGATAAAATGTCTTAACAACTGCAGAGTCATTTAAATTCTAGTGGCTAATATCTATTTGGAAACTAGCTATGCTTAATTCTTCCTTCCAAATGAAATAACTTCTACCTTAATTCATGTCTTGGACTTTTAATTTTTTTTATGTTTATTTATTTTTGAGAGAGAGAGAGAGAGACAGAGAGACAGAGTGAGTGAGGGCATGAGCAGGGGAGAGGCAGAGATAGACACAGCATCTGAAGCAGGCTCCAGGCTCTGGGTTATCAGCACAGAGCCCAACACAGGGATCGAACCCACAAACCATGAGATCTTGACATGAGCTGAAGTTGGAGGCTTAACCAATTGAGCCACCCACATGCCCCTGTATTGGACTTGTAATAGGCTATTTTGCTTAATTCTGGAATTTCTTCTACAAATTTAAATTTCCTGTGGCTAATATTAGCGAAACTTTCAAAAGAAGGACTGCAAATTTCTAACCGGTTTTCTTTTTTGCTGATTCTGGATACTTACAAGGAGTTGCCACAGAAGACAGCAGCTCTTGACCGCTATGTTTTCATAGTAACTATTCTCCATGCCAGGTTGCAATTTTACATTTAAGATTGGGGTAAACTAAATTCGTGTATCTAAGGACCAGGATGTGCTACTGCAATGCTACTTGGTAGTTATAAATTATTCATTGACTATACCACTAACCACACAGCACAATTATAGTTGTATTTTCAGTGTTTCTTTCCAGTTGTCTGATGTCCTCTTCTGACACAGGGTATATCTAGGCTGTGTAACAAATTACCCCAAGATTAGTGGCTGGGAAGAACATTTGTTGTCTCAGAGTTTTTTCTGGGTCAGAATGTGACATTTAGCTACATCTCTGGCTTGAGGGTCTTTCACAAGGTGCAATCGAGAAACTAGAGAGGCTACAGTCATCTCAGACTTCACCTGGGGTAAAATCTGCTTCAAAGCTCATTCAAGAGACTGTTGACAGGCCTCAAGTTCTCACTGGCTACTGGCTGGAGATGCTAATGCTTACCACACAAGCTTGTATATAGGGTACTCACAACATGGCAGCCCTCTCCAAGAAGGAGAGAGTGAGAGATGGACAGAGGAGGTAAGTGCTATGGTCTTAATTTTTGTGTGCCCCCAAAATTCATGGGTTGAAACCCAACCCCCAAGATGATGTTATTAGGGGGCATGACCTTTGGGAGGTGTTTAGGTCATGAGGATGGAACTATCATGGATGAGATTAGTGCCCTTATGAGAGCTGCTGAGAAAGCTCCTTTGGCCCTTCCTCCAAGTAAGGATACAACAAGAAGTCAGCATTTTGCAACCTGGCCAAAACCCACCCATGTTGGCACCTTGGTCTTGGATTCCCAGGTTCTGGAACAATAGACTGATGAATCACCCAGTCCTGTGTTATTTTTTTATAGCAGCCAGAACAAACTCAGCAAGCAATAAAGAAGCCACTGAGTCTTCTTGTAACCTAACCTCAAGGATGACATCCCATCACTTTTGCCATGTTCTATTTGTTAGAAGTAAATCACTAGGTTCAGCCCACACACAAGGCAAGGGGAGCATGGAGAGTCATCTTAGAACCTGCCTACCTCACAGGAATGCCACTTAAGGCACTGCTCTGCAAACTAATCCTGGTGAAAGAGCACCTTTCTTTCCCCTTACCCCAATCTGTTGTACATCAATACTTTTTCAAAATAAATATTCACTTCTAAAAAAAAAAGCATGAAAAAGCAAACCCACTGATCATGTGTTGGGTGTCACATAATGTCAAACTGCTATAAAAACTTCTGAACATTCTTGATTCTATTACTTACCTCATCTGGACAAGGAACAAATCATTTTGTGGACTGGTGCCAGTTTTGGACCATCCTTTGAGTAGCACCAATTTCAAGATTTTAATAAATACAGGTGACTTTTCAAGGCTTTTACAAGACAATCGTTTGCACTTTTCACTTGGCTATTGCTGGATGGTGGGATTCTCGAAGTTTTAAAAAAATCTAACTAGAAGGCATTCCTTCTGATCTCCACCCTCTCTGCAAACCTAAAATAGGGGTCTTTTGTTTTGATTAAAGTCAAGAGTGTGCAGGATTGGTTCTGAGTCTCCTGTTTAAAATTTTACTGCAGGGTCCTTTAGGGACCCTTCTCTTCACCAGTCTGTAAGCAGGAGTTAAGGCACTTTTGAATGAAGCCTTCTGATGGCTAATATGATTATCCACGCACGTATTTATTTATTTTAAAATATTTTTTATTAAGTAATCCCTACACCCAACGTGAGCCTTAAATTCACAACCCTGAGATCACGAGTCGCACGATTCACCAACTGAGCCAGCCAGGTGCCCTCTGTGCACATTTTTGAAGATGAGGGATCAACCCCTTTCCCAACGAATGTTAGGAACTTTGAGGATCCTTCCTGATGCTAGTCTGTTACTCAGATCCCTGAAAACACTTCTTGAGTATAAATCCTCAATTCAACTGAAATACAATTTTTTTTTTTGGAGCTTCAACTCTGTGTACAAGGTTCTGGAAGATAGGATCTTGAAGAAAGCCCCATCCCTGTTCTCTCCTGGCTTAATGGTCATGCATATCTCAATATTTTCACACGTGAGTACATCCTTTCTTTTGTTTCTAAGTGTGTCACACATCTATATCTAACCGCCCTAATGCAATCATAACTCACTGAGCACAAGTACTGATTTCATGTCCTTCAGTCTTCAGCACAGCATCAGGCAATTTAGTGGGTCCTTGTAAAAACTGGAATTAAGCAAACATTAACTGAGCCCAGAACCTGAATCCCCTGCCCAGGGAACTAAGTACTGTGAACAAGGCTTCTGGCCCAAACCTCACTAACCTGGCAATCATCTCCCTTCTTGCCTCTTTCCCATCCCCCAACCCATCGTTCAAGGCTTAAAGCAACTTAAAAAAAATTTTTTTTAACTTTTATTTATTTTTGAGAGACAGAGTTGGGCTGGAGGGGTGCAGAGACAGAGGGAAACACAGCATCCAAAGCTGGCTCCAGGCTCTGAGCTGTTATCACAGGGCCCGACAGGGGCCTTGAACTCACAAACCATGAGATCATGACCTGAGCCAAAGTCAGACACTTAACCTACTGAGCCACCCAGGCACCCCAGAGCAGAAGCAACTTTAAGAAGTCTGCTTCTGTCCACCTGGTTATCAGTGGGAAAAATGAAATCTAGTGTGAACTTTTCACACTGGGCCCAGAAGAGAAAACCATGTTGAGAAAGGGGCTTTTAAAAACAAGTCTTTCTTGCTCAACTCCTTACACAATTGCCAAACCTCAGTTGGTCATCCCCTTCTCTCCCTCCCCACTCCAAGGAAGGGAGTGAGGGTTAGTAAAAGCTACATTTGCAAGGCCCCGTACTGCGTGCCATGTGGGCACAGAAGTGAGCCAAACAGCTGTTTGTTTTTTTATCCTCAATAATATACAATGGGCATATCCTCCACTATAATACAAAGTGGAATGGGCCAAGTGTTGTACTGTGGGAGAACATATGGAGGAAGAGATCAATTCCTAATGGTGAAAATTCAGAGGATAGATCTTTGGGGTAAGCCTGGGAGGCTGGGTAACACAAACTATGGGTAACCCACGCACAGAACACTTCCTATAGCAAGTGCTGTGGTTAGTGGTCTACATGCATCTCATTTATGGTTCATAACAAGTGCTGGGGAAGTGCTTTTAGTAATCCCACTTTACAGTGAGGAAACTGAGGCACATACAGGAATTTGTCCAAGATCCAAGCTCATAAGCAGGGGAGTGGAGGATTTGAACTCATACAGAGTAGTTCTAGGTGCTCTTAACCTCACTTAAGGAACAAAGGAGACCACATGGAAAGGTCTAGCAGTGTGCAGGGCTTGCTAAGGAAACAGTGAAGAGTTGTGAGGCTGGAGCACAGAGCCTGGAGGGGTAAGGTGGGGGGTGGGGAGGAACAAGGGTTTGGATGGAGTGCTGCTTGATCTCAATGGCACCTGCGGAATCTATACGTAAAATTCTGGGCTTTACAAAGAATATTTCATCTGACTTCACCACATCCCTATTGGACAGGTACTATTATCCCCATTTTACAGATAAGAGAACTGAGGTACAGACAAGCTAACTTATTCAAGGTCACACGACTGACTGGCTGATCTTGGGGCCAGAATATGAAATCAAGGGTAATACTCCCAAACCCATTGTACCAGCCCAGTGTTCTCATGTGGGTGGAAGCCCTTTGCATGCTGCCGAGCGTCTCTGCTTTCCCCCTAGTTTACATATCCTGTCTCTTTCCACCCACCTTACTCCTGCCCCCCTACCCCCACCCCGCACATTCAGCTACAGCAGCCAGGCCCACGGGCACTGGGTTGGGGCCACCCGGTGGCCAGAACCACCTCTGCTCCCAGAAAGCTTTGCGTTCCCCGGGAATAAAGAACCTTTGAGCTGGGGAGCGCCGCCCCATGCGGGCCCCTCCCACGGGCGCGAGCCCGGGGCGGCCGTGGGCGTGTCCCCAGCGGCTGCGCCCGCGGCCCGGGGCGGAGCCTAGATGGGGGGCGGGGCCTGGTCTCAGCTCCCGGCTGCGGGGATACCCGGCGGGTTGGCTTTTCGGGCAGGTGGCTCCTCTTTCGTCGGTCCTGAGCCCCAGGCACGGCGCCGGCTGCCGAGGGAGCGTCTTTGTACCCAGCCCCGGGAGCCCGCGACGGCCCCTGCGCGCCCGCGTCCATTGTTTTCGCTTCTCGGTCTCTTCCGGGCAGGTGCCCACAGAGCTCGGGGCCCGCACGTGCCAAAGCGGCGGCCGCAGCAGCGCAGGGACCCGCGGGCGCCGGCAGGGGCGTCTCGGGGCACGCTGCGGGAGATGAAGTACCTGAAGCCTTGGTGGTCGGACGGCGGCGGCCTCCTGCACCTCACCATTCTGCTGAGTTTGGCGGGGCTCCACCTGGACCTGGACCTGGACCTGGACCTCTACCTGCTGCTCCCGCCGCCCACCCTGCTCTGGGATGAGCTGCTGCTCGCCAGCGACCCGACGAGCTCTGCCTACGCACTCAGCCCCTTCCCAGCCTCGGGAGTCTGGGGGCGCGCGGACCAGTTGCACCCCAAAGGTCGCGAGCCGGACCCCGCGTGGGAGCCCGCCGGCCGGCTGCTCCGGGAAGTGCGCGCGCTGGGGGTCCCCTTCATCCCGCGCACCCGGGTGGATGCGTGGCTGGTGCACAGCGTGGCGGCTGGGGAAGCCGACGGGGCCCACGGGCTGCTCGGCGCCGCCGCCGCAGCCTCCGCCGGGGGAGTCGGCGCCAGCGTGGACGACAGTAGCCAGGCTGCGCCGGGGCATGGCGGGGACCCCCGAGTGGCTGCCAGTAGTCCCTTGGCCGCCGGGGAAGAGGAGAAGGCACCGGCAGAACTGACGGCTCAAGTGCTGGACGCCGCAGCGAGCCAGGTAATCGGAGAACCGGGACTCGGGCACGGTGCTGGGGAAGCTGGCCGGGGGCCCTGGAGCGTTGTGACGGACCCAGGAAAGAGCACACATCCGCTCTTCTTCCACCCTCGGCCCCTGGGTGGTTGCAGTTTCGAGACCACTCTCGCCTCCCCTTTTTGTGAATCCAAACAAAAGCTGTTAGTGCTGTCGCTGTGGTTTTTGGGTTTTTGAGAAAGAAGTGGGTGAAATCGTCAGTATGTTTGTAGGGGATACCTTTCCTGTGTATGATGGCTGTCAAGGCCAGCTCGGGGCAGTGGAACGAAGATGGTCTTCGTTCAATACCTCGTGTACACGGAGATGTGTTTTTCCGGAACCTCTTTCCAACCGAGGGGGATCCAAAAGTGGCCTTGGCCACCTCGAGGACACAATTCTCTTTAGAACTCACGCTCCCGCCTAACGTGATGGCCCCTGCCCAGATTTTAACCCAGTTGTAGTTCAATTTTGCTGCTTCCCTGAATTAAGAAGCCATGGTTAGTAACCAGTCCCAGGGCAGTTGGCAGACGGTCCCCCTGTCCTAACCATCCCGGCGACTAAAAACCCTCCTCCCTCCTGGAACATGTGTGACTTCTTATTAGATTAAGAAAGCCGTACCGTGCCCATCACCTGGTGACTTAAGTGCTCTTTGGTTTATGAGTTCAGATCCTTTGGGTTAACTTCCTTTAGAAACAGAGTTCACCAAGCTGGATTGATGGAGATTTATCTGTGTGGTGCTCCCACTAGCTGCTGGAGTCTAAGGACACTTAGTACCAATTTTCACAGAACCACCTTGCCCAAAGCTCCTTCAAAGGGGCTTTTTCAATGACCTCTTGGCCCAAATCTCAGGGTTAACATTTGGTATCGATCAACAGGTGTTCCCAGGAGGTTTTTGTGGCGTGCAATCTCACGCACAGTGGGAACTGGGGTAGACTGGTCTGTTTGCTGCTCTTCAGAATTGCCCTATTTGTGTAGGCAGTTGCCAGACGAGCTTCTCCACCCTCTCCTGGAGGGGTCATTGTGCCAAAGTGCCTGTGATTCACTGTTATGCAGATCCGATCCCTTCCTCTTCCTGAGGCCGGAACTAATGGGATGGGAGTTAGAACGAGTCTGGGTGGGCTCCTGTCGAAAACAGAAAGTGTAAGGTTCTTCCCACCCGCTCCTCCAGGCTGGGCCTTCACTTGAACCCTCTGCCTCCTAAGGGGTGGTGCGTGGGGCACCCCCGCCTTTCCTGATTCTGTAGTGGGGGTGGGGAGAGAAACCCAGTGCTCCATGCTGTAGCAGATGGCACCCTCCCCTCCCCCCCGGTTAATATCAGCCGCCTTGCAACGCAAACCGGGACCCGGAGGGAGGTGAAGCTCTTGCTCTGCGCCTTTCCCAGCATTGCCTTGTTTAGTCTAGGCAAACCTGCATTAGGGAAAGCTGTGGGGGGCCAAGGCTTGGCCGCACCTCCACAGAGGCCTTGAGCCCAGCTTTCCTAGCGGGGAGAATGATGTTCATATGGGGCCATCCTGGGGCTGCTTTCCCCAGCCAGCACGTGCTGGACCGAGGCGGGGCTGGGGTGCCCCGGTGATGTTCATTCCAGCGGTGATGTTCATTCCAGCGATGTTCATCCCGGTGATGATCAATCAGGTGTTGAACACCTTTTGTTTTCACAGCCAATTCGCCTTGATTAGTAATGCCTTTTAAAAACAAAAAGAAAACATGAGCTTCTATTTGGTTGTAAATTTGTATGTAGTTGGTAATACCATTTTATTTTATTATTTTATTTTATTTTATTTTAAATTTAATTTAATTTTAGATGGAGAGGGATGGAGTGTGAGTAGGGGAGGGGCAGAGAGAGAGGGAGACACAGAATCGAAGCAGGCTCCAGGCTCTGAGCTGTCAGCACAGAGCCCGTTGCGGGGCCTGACCCCAAATCCTGAGATCATGACCTGTGCCGAAGAAGTTGAATGTTTAACCGACTGAGCTACCCAGGTGCCCCTATTATTATTATTATTATTATTATTATTATTATTATTATTATTATTTTATCAACCGTGTTAAGTAGGCAGGCCGGCCATCCTTCTAAACAATTTGTACTGAAGGAAGATAGAGGTCCAGCGATATCAGGGGACTTGGGGAAGCCACGCTGTTAAGTGGTGCCAGGAATGCAACCAGAACCTGAGCCTCCTGACCCCAGACTAGCATTGTAATTAGGCACCTGTGTCTGCCCCCAGGTTCTCCGAACAAGCAATGAGCTGGGACCAGGTGATGCTGCCCGCTCCTGACCTCAGCACCCACCACTCTCCAGGACTGGATAGACTTTTTTGTTTTTTTTTTAACGTTTACTTATTTATTTTGAGAGAGCACACAAGTGGGGGAGGGCAGAAAGAGAGAGGGAGACAGAATCCCAAGCAGGCTCCTCCTCGCTCTCAGCGCAGAGCCCAATGTAGGGCTCGATCCCATGCACCTCGAGATCATGACTTGAACTGCAAGCAAGAGTCGGATGCCAATTGACTGAGCCACCCAGGCAGCCCTGGATTGGCTTTTTTCAAAGCAAACTGTACCATCCATAATACTGAGGTTACAGTTTTGAAACCATGACTCCCAGGAAAATGGGCTGGGAAAACGGTGCAGGGTTTTCGCAATTGGCAAACCCGGGGTTAGGGATATCACTTCCTAAGGTGCCCTCCTCCAGGTTCCTTTAATCATTCCAAGCCTCAGCATTTCACCTCTCAAGTGGGAGAGTAACACTTCCAGGTTTGTGCAAATTAAACGGGAACAGCATGTGTGAAGTGCCAGCCCCATGCCTAGAAGATGATTGCTGTTCTTTTCTTTCTGCCTCAGTTCTCAGCCCACCCTCCTCAGCCAGTCCCCACTCACTTTATTTCCTTTTGTCTTGTTTATAAGTCTGACCTGGTTGTTTGCTTGTTGCTAGGTGGGGTGTGATGTGTTGAGCCAGCCTGCCTGGTTTTGAATCCCAGCTCTACCACTTACAGCTCTGTGACCTTGGGCCAGTTTCTTTGCCTGTCTGTGCTTCATTTTCCTCACCTGCACAATGGGAATAATGAAGGTGCCCACCACACAGGATTGGGAGAATCCATTCATTCCATGTTGGCTTAGAGGTATGGGGGTGCTTGGATGCCTCAGTTGGTTGAGCATCCACCTTTGGCACCGATCATGATCTCTGGTTCATGAGATCGAGCCCCACATCGGGCTTGCTGCTATCAGGGCTTGCCTGCTCTAGATCCTCTGTCCTCCTCTCTCTGCCCCTCCCCTGCCCTTGCAAGTTGGCTACTGTTAATGTGGAAAAGAGGGAGTGTTTTGTCCTACAGGAGCATCATAGATTTGTTTTGTTTGTTTTCATTATTTTCTAAAGTTTATTTATTTTTGAGAGAGACAGGGAAAAAGGGAGAATACCAAGCAGGCCTCAGGCCTCACTTGGTAAGTGCATGGAGCCCAATGGGGGGCTCGAACTCATGAACTGTGAGATCATGACTTGAGACAAAATCAAGAGTCGAACACTCCACCAACCGAGCCACCCAGGTGCCCAATTTTGTTTGTTTCTTAAACAGATAATTCCAGTGGCTTCTTTGACTCGTAGGAGATTCTGGTCTTACAGTATAATTTTCCATAATTTTTGTACATATGCAAAAATGTTTTGGAGTAGGGGATTTTCCAAGTATCAAAAGAAGTACTTCTTTGGTTTCACTTCTTAGTGGGGCTAATCATTATCTGAAAACAGAACCCGGAATTCCCCAGGGCAGACCTGCTTCCCTTCATAACCACAGCCATTCACTCACGACCCATGATGCACGGGTTTTCAGAGTAATGCACGGGTTACACACAGAACGGAACAGTTTTTGCAGAATTGAGCATATGTTGGCCTATGGGCACCCATCAGTATTTCAGAGAGCTGTCTCCGCTTTGACACTTGAGAAGCTTGTGGTCATCTTGATAATGGGTTTCAAGTCCCCAGGATAGGGACCCTGTGCTGGGTGAGGGGTCCAGCAGGACCTCGTGGGTTGGACTGCGTTTCTTTGAGTCACAGGAAGAATCTGATACAATCACAATCGATACTTGCTTTTAAAGGTAAAGGAAGAGAAAGCAGCTCCTTGATTGTTAAAAGTAAAATTTGTTTTTCATCTCAAAAGCAGAGAATCAATCACTGGTGCCTGGGCAGGCAGAGATAGATGAAATCCCAAACTCTGCTTGTTTTTAGCACACACCTGTGATACAGAAATAGTCTCATACCTTCATACATTGCAGTATAACCAAGTTTTAGAGGAGGCTTTTTGCTAAAGGACACAGTAAACATTCATGGGAAAAGATGGCACAGGTCACTGGATCAGCATACACAGGCAGCTATAAGAAAGTACCACCAACTGGGTGGCTTATGCAGCAGAAATTTGCCTCCCAGTTCTGGAGGTGAAAAGATCATTCTGAGGCTGAAGGAGAATCTGCTCCAGGTCTCTCTCCTAACTTCTGGTAGTTTGCTGGTGATTTTTGGTGAACCTTGATTTCTACTGTGTCAACCGGAGTCTCTGCCTTCATCTTCACAAGACAGTCTCCCAGTGTGCACACCTGTAACCAGACTTCCCCTTTGATGAGGACGCCGGGCATACCGGAGTGGGGCCCACCCTACTTATCTTAACTAATTGCATCTGCATCTACCCCATTTCCAAAGAAAGGCACACTCCTAGGTGTGGAGGGTTATGACTTCAACGTGTGAATTTTGAGGGACACCATTCAATCCATTACACGCTCACCATCCCCCTTTTCCTGGCAACTCTTGGGGTGTTCAGCTTGCTCAGCAAGTAGGCTGCCACAGTTTCCAGAAGCAGCTAGTCTGTGTATAGGATCATTTGCTGCAGGACTTGGTGGAAGCTCATGAGCAAACCTGGGGTGGTTTTTGCTGGCTTCATGCGCAACCCGCCCCCAGGAATTGTAGTTCAAACTTTTCCCAGCCAACTTTTCACCTCAGTATGTGCTTTATAGAAATACAACCTCTGCAGTGTCCCTTATATCATTTCCCTGCTTCTCAGCTCAGAAATCAGAGCACAGGGCTCGGGCTGGGAGACCAAGGCAGGCTGGGCTAGTGGTCAAGTGTACTTGACCCTGGAGTCAGACCTGAGGCTGGGCTGGCTGTAGATCTCTGCTCACTGCTAATGGGTTGTATGATCTGGGGCACGCTTCTTAACATCTCTGTGCCCTGGTTCCCTTATCCATCTGCAAAGTGGGACGGTAAGAGTTCCTTAGGGAGTTGTGATTTAGATGAAATCAAACAAATTAGGGTTGGCACACAGTTACGCCCTTGGTCATGTCTGCTACTGCTCTTAATTCAGCTGGGGCTGTAATGCCCCAGCCCCAACTTCTTCCAATTCCTTTTCTTGCAGGGTACAGGTTTCCAAAGCTCACAGTCATCTTTTCACTTTCATCTGGGGAAGCTACACCAGCTCATTACCTACCTACCAATTCCATCTTTTGTCATCTGAGGCTCCCCATTAGGCTAGTGTGACCCAGCTCCCCAGCTGCCTTAGCTGAGCTCATCTCCCACTTTCCCTCTACCTGTGGCCTACTTTCCATCTAAAACTTTCTCCCTTCCTTTTTCCCAGCCCGCCCCGTGCTCTCCTGCACCTCACTCTGTCACCTTTGCCCTGACTGTGGCCTTTCATCCCATCCAAGTCTTTTACTGCTAAATTCTCAGACTCCTCTCAAGTATCCTCACCTCCTCCACAAGCATTTCCTGTTCTTTCCTTTGAGCCCAGTTGCACTGTGTAATATTTCATATTTGGGCCTTGACATCCTCTCCTTGGAACTGCGGTGTCTTGACTTGGAAACGGAGTCTTCACCTGAACCCGCAAGTAGCACCAAGGACAGGGTTAATGGCAGAGGCTAGTGCAGCCCACCTCTGGAAGTTCAAGCCTCCAGAACTTCCAGGAGGCTGCAAGCTTGAACGGGCTTGGGTCATTCAAGGCTGGATAGAGTCCTGACTAGAAAAGTAGGTCAGATCTGAAATCCTGATAGGCCATCTCACCATTTAATGCCAGTTTGAGTGGATGGGGGCCGTGGAAAGCAGACTTTCAGGTTGGCATTCTAATTAATCAGGTGGTGAAATTTAGGATTGCCTAAAGTGATATAGCAAGTTAGTGACCTTACCCGGAATAGAACAAGTCACCACTGTTAAGCACTGAGTAAACCATCCCTCCCACACACTCCAAACCTTCAAACTTGGGAAAACAAGCTTCCCCCGTTTGTGGCAGCCTTTCGATATGAATACTTTACTCTCAAAACCTAGTTGTTAAGGATCTCTGTTAATATTCAAATTCACCTCTGGGCAGCTGAAGCTGGCCGAGGCTCAGGCACACACCGGGTTGGTTTGGGTTGAGTTACAGACGGTAGCTGGCAGAGTACGGACCGTGACACAGAGGCAAGGCATAGCCTTTTGAGGTTGGATGCACCTGGCTTCCCATCGGCATCAGAGTTCTTTAGAGAACAGAACCAGTATGATAAATATCTGTGTACCCATGTGTGTGCATGTGTATACATCTATTTTCATTTTTTATGTTTATTGATTTATTATAAGAGGGGAGGAACACAGAGAAAGAGAGCATTCCAAGCAGGCTCCGCACTATCAGCACAGAGCCCAACGCGGGACTCGAACCCACGAGCCGTGAGATCACGACCTGAGCCGAAATCAAGAATCAGATGCTTACCTGACTGAGCGTCCCAGGTGCCCCTCTATATCTGTTTTAGAGATTTGTTTCAGTTGGCTGATGCTGTTATGGAAGCCTACAAGTCCCAACTGTGGGGCAGCTGGACACTCCGAGCAGACACCGATGCGGCAGGCTGGAGGCAGCATGTCGTCTTCCTCAGGGAAACCTCAGTTTTGCTCTTAAGGTCTTCCATCAGCTGGTTGGGCTAGGCTAACTCAGATTATCAAGGTAATCTTTTACTTAAAGTCACTTGGTTGACTGTAGCTGTAACCACATGTGCAGAATATCCTGACAGCATCACCCTGGTTAGTGTATAATTGCATAACTGAGTACAAGAGCGTAGCCACTCTGACACCTGAAACTAACCAACACACCATCCCAGCTCTGGCTTGCAGAGGCACAACCTCTGTGAGCCTCACTTAACAGATTGTAGAAGGAGAATATTAACCTCTTTCTGGGAGCGTTCTTATGAAGATTAAAGAACACTAGTATAGTTCCTGGCATGTTAATAGATGTTTAACAGATGATTTGGTCTTACTGCCCCTGAGCCGGGGATCAGATCTCCCGGAAACCCCTGTCCTCGGGACGAAAGTGTCAGACTGCTAGGACATGCCAGGACTTGCTTTGCTGGAAATGGTTGAATGGATTGGAGATCTTCCATGCTGAGATCAGACTGAGGGAGGAACGTGAAGGGCAACTCAGATATTTGAAGAGCTGTTATGTAATGGAGGCCTTGGAATCATTGAGGAGACGGACCCTGAACCTGAAGGCTCATCTAAAGGAAGAACTTTCGGGGGGCGCCTCAGTGGCTCAGTTGGTTAAGCGTCTGACTCTTGGTTTCAGCTCAGGTCAAAATCTCATGGTTTGTGAGATTGAGCCCCACATAGGGCTCTGTGCTAACAGTGTGGAGCCTGCTTGGGAGCCTGCTTGGGATCCTTTCTCCCTCTCTCTCTCTGCCCCTCACTTGCTCTCTCTCCCTCTTTCTCATAAATAAATAAATATATATTTTAAAATAAATAAATAAATAAAGGAAGAACTTTTGTTTGCTTTAGGTAGGCTCCACACCCCATGGGAGGCTTGGCCTCACAACCCTGAGATTAAGAGTCACATGCTCTACCAACTGAGCCAACCAGGCGCACTTTTCTTAGCCTTTCTTCAGAGTGGTGTTCTTCCAAGGGTCTTCCAGTGGCTGTGTCATTTACTAAGTTGCTTGTTAAAATGTAGATTTGGGGGCCCACCCCTGACTGACTGAATTAGAACCTCTCAAGTGGGGCCTGGGAATCTGTGGTTCATGGCATCCCCCAATGATTCTTGGGCTTCTCTCCCATGGCCTCCCAATATCCCCGTCCCCCCCCAATGGAAGGGGTGCCTGGCTGAAAGCCTGCCTTTCTATGAATTTAAGGCCCAGAATGGCTAAAGGAATGGGCAGCAGGGCCTGGGCTGGTGTTTTAAAGCAGAAGCCAGATAGATCTCTAGTTCCTTGGTGGAGGTTGGGGGACAAGCTTGGCAAAAAGCTAATCATGAATTAAGAACTACAATTGAACAATCAGGTTTGGGGTTCTGACCCCGCTCACAGGCAAAGTTCCACATGTAACTTTTGACTCCCCCAAAACGTAACTACTGATGGGCTACTGATTACATGAAGAGTTGATGACACGTATTCTGTAAGTTATGCACCTGACATTCTGTATTCTTACAGGAAAGGAGGCTAGAGCAGAGTGTTAAGAAAACCACGGGGAAGAGGAAAAAACATTTATGGTACAATCCTGTTAAAAACTCTGTTCAAGCCTGTATTGTTCAAGGGTCAACTCTAGCTTGCACGTGAATGCAGCATGAAGCTGGTGCTTAAGTTCTAAAGCAGGCAAGGCCAGGGTAGAAATACCAGAGAGAGAACTCCCTGGGCAGGTGAAGACGTTCTGTATTGCAGTTGAGATGTGAGTTAAGAGGGGGCCTCTGTTTATTGAAATTGTATGGCGAAGGCTTATGCCTTCCTGCCTGTGTAAATCCTAGCTAAAAATGGTGATAGAGTAGTTCTGGGTGGAGGGGTGGAGGTACTGATGGCAGAGTGCTGATAGTGGCTGAAACATGGAGGGTTCACTATGTTTTGTTTTCTGCTTATTTTATGTGTTTGAAATTTTCAATAGTAAAGAAAATACAAAAATATCATGCATTTTGAGGCCCACTTGGCCTGTCTTGCCTGCTGGGGTAGTGTAGCATTAAATAAATGAATCAGAAATGAATTTTTTTTTCCTGATATTTCTTTACTGAGAGGGGGGAAGAGGGGACCGGCAGAAGAGAGGGAGAGAGAGAATCCCAAGCAGGCTCCACGCTGCCAGCGCAGAGCCCGATGTGGGGCTCAAACCCATGAACCGTGAGATCTTGACTTGAGCCGAAATCAAGAGTTGGGCACTTAACCAAGTACCCTGGCGCCTCTAAATGAATTTCTACTGCCTACCTACCTCACCAACACCCCCCCGGGGGGGGGGGGACTGCTTGTATGAGAAACAGCTCCTTTAAAATCAGCCTGTGAGTTGGAGCTCAGCCCTGGTGTCATAGGTGTGGAAACTGTTGTTTTTACACCTGACTTCTCCTAGTGGGCAGTCACATCAAATAACTTTTCTTTCGGCCTTGGGGAGCCTTCGTGCCAGTTGCTTGGCTGCCTCCCTGCCTCCTCCAGGGGCTTCAGAAATGAGTTTAGCTTCTATCACATGTTCTTAGGGAAGAGTTTCAAGCATATATTACATGTGGAGAGAGTGGCTGCCAGGGACCAGGGTAGTGGGACTTCCTGTCTCTGTTATCTGGCTTTAACAGTTGCAGTTCACGGCCCGTCTTGTTTTGTCTATTGCAGCCCTGCCCACCTCAGACTTCGTGTCTGGTGAGTCCCATGCCAGTTCTCTGCAGAGACTTCTCAAGAGAAGAGAAAAAGCTCACTTTTGTTCCTGTCTGACTCTTCCCACCACCTTCACTGACTCAAAACCTTCTGCAGATATTTCTGCATATATCCCTAAAATCTAAGGACCCTTCTGAATGCCACCAGTGCATAACCATTAACACACCTAAAAAAATCAACTATAATTCTTTAATATTCACCAAATTTCCAGTTGGTATTCAGGTTCCCCCCCAAACATCTCATGAGTAGTTTTTCCACTGTTGGTTTGTTGGACTCCCCATCCGAACGAGATCCACACACCTCCCACACCTCGCATTGTAGCCAGACAGACGGCAGTGTGACTTCTGGGTCTGGAGTAAGCCCTCATCTGTGCGGTGCAACACAGAGCATGTGGACGCCAGCGTGGGCAGGAGGGGGGGTGCAGTCGGGGCTCTGGCAGGAAGCACAGTTTACCTTAGGTGGCTCAGAGGAACAGATGGGGATGTTAGAGGACCCAGAGACTTGCAAAGGGAAGGGGTTGAAAGTGTTTCCGAAGCTGCGTGAGGAGGGGCCATCCTCGAAGATCAAGGGGTGTAGAAATGCTTTGGCCTTTACTTTGTTCGCTGCTCTCCAGTCTCGTGCTTCTGCCCCCCACTGCTGAAGCCAGCCAGCCTGCTCAGAGCCTGGAGTTTGCAGGGGACAGCTTCTGTGGGCACACACAGATCTGGAGGGACAAACAGGAACTGGTACAATGGCTATGAGCCGGCAGTGAAGGACAAATGCCTGCAGCCAAATCCTGGTTTTGTCACTTAAAAGCTGTGTGACCTAAGGCAAGTTGCTCACCCTCTCTGGGCCTCTGCTTCCTCCTCTATAACAGGAGATAACAAGAGTACCCATCTCTGAGCAACTTAAATGAGATCACGTATGTGGTGTTTGGCCCACAGCAAGTGCTCGGTAAATGTGAACTATAATTATTATAAACTGCTATTAAAAACCACCCAGGCCAAATAGAACACAGCCTCTATTTATCTGGCTCCTCGTTTCTCTCTAGACCTGATGACTCCAGCTTGCCTCCAGCCCAGAGACGGGCCTCAGAATTCACTGGCCTTCACCCGTCTCCCTCTGATGTCATACTTCTCATAGGCACCACACTGTTCTTTGTCTTTGAAGGTCCATCCAGCCCTAAAGGTCAAAGCAGGTCTGTCATTCCTCCCCCAGAAGCATAAATGAAAGGCCCAGCTGAGCCAGCTGCGACTGTTCACAAAGACTGTTTTCAGGGTCAGGCTCTGCATCTCAGTATTGAGGTCCCAGTACATTATCATAAGTATGGGCTTGGAGATCACGTGGTCAGTTATCAGGAACTTCAGGGACTTAGCAAGAAGACAAAAGCCCAGCTTTGCTCTCCTCTTGCCCTTCCCATTGCCTGCCCTGACTCAAAATCTGCACGCAAGGCTCTGCACCTTAACATTGGTGGCAGAGGGGGGCTGACTGGGTGGCTCAGTCAGTCAGTTAAGCATCCCACTTCAGTTGATCTTGGCAGTTCATGGGTTTGAGCCCCACATCAGGCTCTGCAGACAGCTTAGAGCCTGGAGCCTGCTTCAGATTCTGTGTCTCCCTCTCTCGCTCAAAAATAAATTTTAAAAATTTAGGAAAAAAACATTGATGGCAGAGGTGAATTACAGCTGGAAGGCAGGAAAGAAAAAATCAGAATTGTAGTTTTAGAGAGAATAGGATAAGTGTCATAAAAGAAAACCCAGAAGCCATGGCAGTTTAGAGACAAGAGGACTGAGTTTTAGCTTAGGGGCCCTGGTGACATGGTTGTGGACCCATGGGGAGGAAGAGTGGAGGTGCCTCCTAGCAGAGGACTGTGGTGCCAGTTCAGTCCGAGTCATTGGACTTGGAGCTGTGATGAAATGCTCCAGCTCACAAGTTTACGATGGCTTCCTAAGGCATGCGTGGAAACTTTCTTTTTTCTTTTTCTTTTTTTTTTAAATTGAGTCCCAGCCCCACAAGAGTAAAAATCACCTACACACAAATAAAAAGTAACTTAATGACAGGTTTGACGTACCCACTCTTTAAATGAAGAGCACGGACCATAAATCTCTAGTAGCTACAACAGTACTCGTAAAATGCAGATGCTCTGTGTCTCAGCACCATGTCACTGAGTTGAGAAAAGCAGGAAGAGAAGAGAGCAAAGATCATAATGACTGGTACCAGGGTCTGGTATTGCTTTCTCTTGACATTCTGAGGGAGTTGCCAGCAGTCAGTCATTAATTGCAACTCTTGAGAATAAAAAAGCAATAGGAAGGAGTAGGGATTAGTATAACATCTTAAATGTACAAAGTGCTTTTTCTCAACTAACTCCTTAAAATGTAAATTAGGAAATATCCTTCTGCTTCACAGATAAGGAAACTGAGGGTCATAGTGGCCCAGAGGTCACACAGCTGGTAGGAGAGGGATGAGCCTTTTTTACTCTGCCATTTTTGGATCTGAGCCCTCCCTCGGCTTTTGAGGTGCCTCGTAGGCTGTGCAAATTATGTGACAAGTGCCGCAGGCCTTTTTTATTTTCTTTTAATTTTTTTAAATGTTTTATTTATTTTTACTACAGAGAGAGACAGAGCATGAGAGGGGGAGAGGCAGAGAGAGGAGACACAGAACTGGAAGCAGGCTCTGAGCTAGCTGTCAGCACAGAGCCTGACCCAGAGCTCAAACCCACGAACATGAGATCTGACCTGAGCCGAAGCCGGAGGCTTAACCGACTGAGCCACCCAGGCGCCCCCTTTTTTACTTTCTAAATAGAAATGTTATGGCAAATCCTCTACCCCTCCCTGCCTTGAGATCTGGTCTCCCCTTTTTTCCCACCAGGATAAAATTGCTAATTGTGCTGTCACACATTGGATTCCCTGGTGGAGGGCTCTAAGACCAAGTGCAGTGTGCAGGATGATGATATGGGAGTGACTGTGGGCCTACGACTAGGGAAGGGAGGACAAGAAAGCAAAGCGAGGAGAGGTCAAGATTCTTTATTCATCTCTGGTCAGTCCTGAGGGGTGGGTGCCCAGGGAAGGCTCTGACCCCAGGGGAGGGGGCTGTCAGCAGTCGGGTGTTCTTAAAGGCATAGCTGGAGGCTGCGGTCTGCCCACCAGCCCTTCCTGGAGAGCAGTCTGGGTTATACAACTCCATGTGCATCACCCCGACCCGGGGAAGGTCCTTCTCATTCATCACTTCTCATAACACGTTCCTTTCACTTTATTATAATCGCTCGTAGTAAGTGATGGTTGAATGAGGAAGTGAAGGAGCAGCTAAGAAAATACTGAGCACCCGAGGCTGTGCATGTTCAAGCGTCTCTCTTCCCAGGTCTTTGGGATTCCATTTGCCATCCACATTCTTGATAGTTAGCAGTCTCCTCTGTCCCTGGCAGCCTCACAGATAGGGTGGCCGTTTGGGACAGTCTTTGTCCTGTTGCCCAGCTTAATTGTTAACAGCACCCCCTCACCCCTTCAGAAATGGACTGGTTCGGGTGATAAATTGTATCACTTGCTGCTAGACCCCCGGAGAGGCAGAACTGGAAAGGGCCCTCTCAGGAGACGAGGTGGGTACGCAGCACTGAAGTGAAGCGCTCCACCTGCCTCTCCTGCCTCCCTCTGCGGCCAGAAAGGAAGAGAAAGTCCCTGTAGGCAGCACAGCTCAAAGTCCTGCTCGACCATGACATTCCTCCCTTGGCTCCCCTGGCTGGCTCCAAACACCTCCATCCTTACTTGGAGTACTTGGGAATCCTTTCACACGTAGACTCTGCCCCCAACTTGGATCCAGAGCCCTGTCTCGACTGTCTTCCTGTCCCCACCTGCTTCATGGGTACACTGAGAGCTCCGAGATTATTGCTGCTAATGAGCTGCACTTTTAACCTTTTAGTTAGCCAAATAGCTTTTTATGTTTATATATTTTGAGAGAGAGAGCGAGAGACAGAGAGAGAGCGAGAATGCAAGCAGGGGAGGAGCAGAGAGAGAGAGAATCCCAAGCAAGCTCTGTGCTGTGAGCGCAGAGCCTGGCGTGGGGCTTGATCTCATGAACCACGAGATCATGACCTGAACTGAAATCAAGAATTGGATGCTTAACTAACTGAGCCACCCTGGCGCCCCACCTTTTAATTAGCAAAATATTAAGAAAGGAAGCCAGAGGGGCACCTGGGTGGCTCAGTCGGTTGAGCATCCGACTTCTGCTCAGGTCATGACCTCATGGTTCATGGGTTCGAGCCCCAAGTCAGGCTCTGTGCTGACAGCTAGCTAGAGCCTGGAGCCTGTCTTTGGATTCTGTGTCTCCCTCTTTCTCTGACCTTCCCCTGGTCATGCTCTGTCTCTCTCTCAAAAACAAAATGTTCAAAAAATTAAAAAAAAAAAAAGCAAGAAATCCAGAGTAGGTGGGGCGTGAGGAAGCAGATATGTTCAGATACCACTGATGATGATGCACATCAGCCCTTTTTGGAAGGTGGTGTGGCATATCCATGAAAGAAGCTGCAAACATCATCAACATGATTTATTTAAAAAGTTGAAAAATATAGGGGTGCCCCCCTGCTTGGGATTCTCTCTCTTCCTCTCGCTCTCAAAATAAAGTTTAAAAAAGTTAAAAATATAAACTGGTGTGGGCAGAATTCAAGAATTCTTTCAAACTTTCCAATAAGGAATTCTATTACATAAAGCTTCCCAATTCTCTTTTTCCAAAACCAGCACAACAATGATACCAACACCTAAAAAAAAATACATCAAAGAAATCTAAGAATCACTCTTCTGCATGCTCATGCAGAGTATTAAATAAAATACTAGCAAGGGATACAAGAAAAGTAGATGCAGAAAGCATTTTTAATGTATATATTCGTTATCCACTGTGGCGTAAAAAACTGTCCCAAATTTAATGGCTTACCACAGCAGGTATTCACTATCCCACAGTATCAATGGCTTAGAAATTCTGGAGCCGCTTGGCTGGTGGTTCATGTTCAGGGTCTCATGAGGTCACGATCAAGGTGTCAGTTGAGTTGTATTTATGTGAAGGCTTGACTGAAGTTGGATGATGCACTTCCGGGGTGGGTCCATCGTGGCTGTGGCAAGAAGCCTCAGTTCTTTGCCAGGTAGGGCTCGCCACATAGAGCTTGGTTTCTAGCACAAGTGACAGCATTCCCCAGAACAAGTGACAGAGGGAGCAAGGAAGAAGCTAGCGCCGTCACCCTCCCTTCCACCATACTTGTTAGGAGCAGTTGGGGTGCAGCCCCAACTCAAGCTGAGGGGAATCAAGCTCTGCCTCTTGGAGGAAAGAGTGTCCAATAACTTATGGGTGTAATTTTAAAATCCCTTTATTTTGTTTTATTTTATTTTTTAAAATTAATACTTTATTTTTACATTTACATCCAATTAGCATATGGTGCAATAGTGATTTCAGGAGTAGATTCCTTAATACCTCTTACCCATTTAGCCCATCCCTCCTCCCACAACCCCTCCAGCAACCCTCTGTTCTCCGTATTTAAGAGTCTCTTATGTTTTGTCCTCTTCCATGTTTTATATTTTTGCTTTTCATCACTTATGTTCATCTGTTTTGTATCTTAAAGTCCCCATATGAGTGAAGTCATATGATATTTGTGTTTCTCTGACTGATTTCACTTAGCATGATACCCTCTACGTCCATCCACGTAGTTGCAAATGGCAAGATTTCATCCTTTTTGATTCGTTTTGATTGCCGAGTAATGCTCCATTGTATGTGTATGTATATGTATATACATATACACACCATATTTTATTTATTCATTCATCCACCGATGGACATTTGGGCTCTTTCCGTACTTTGGCTCTTGTCGATAGTGCTCCTATAAACATTGGGGTGTACATGCCCCTTCGAAACAGCACACCTGTATCCCCTGGATAAATACCTAGTAGTGCAATTGCTGGGTCGTAGGGTAGTTCTATTTTTAATTTTTTGAGGAACCTCCACACTGTTTTCCAGAGTGGCTGCACCAGTTTGCATTCCCACGAGCTGTGCAAAAGTGATCCTCCTCCACCACATCCTTGCCAACATCTGTTGTTGCCTGAGTTGTTAATGTTAGCCATTTGGACAACTATGAGGGGGTGTCTCATGGTGGTTTTGATTTGTATTTCTCTGATGAGTGATGTTGAGCATTTTTTCATGTGTTGGTTGGCCATCTGAATGTCTTCTTTGGAGAAATGTCTATCCATGTCTTTTGCCCATGTCTTCACTGGATTATTTGGTTTTTTTGGGGTGTTGAGTTTGATAAGTTCTCTATAGATTTTGGGTACTAGCCCTTATCTGATATGTCATTTGCAAATATCTTCTCCCATTCTTTCAGTTGCCTTTTAGTCTTGTTGACTGTTTCCTTCACTGTGCAGAAGCTTTTCATTTTGATGAGGTCCCAAGAGTTCATTTTTGCTTTGGTTTCCCTTGCCTCCGGACCCATGTTGAGTAAGAAGTTGCTGCGGCCAAGGTCAAAGAGGTTTTTGCATGCTTTCTCCTCAAGGATTTTGAGGGCTTCCTTTTTACGTTTAGGTGTTTCATCCATTTTCAGTTTATTTTTGCATATGGTGTAAGAAAGTGGTCAAGGTTCATTTTTCTGCATGTTGCCATCCAGTTTCCCAACACTACTTGCTGAAGAGACTGTCTTTATTCCACTGGATATTCTTTTTTTTTTAATTTTTTTTAATGTTTTTTTTATTTTTGAGAGACAGGGAGAGACAGCACAAGCAGGGGACGGTCAGAGAAAGAGGGAGACACAGAATCTGAAGACAAGCTCCAGGATCTGAGCTAGCTGTCAGCACAGAGCCCGATGCGGGGCTCAAACCCACGAACCATGAGATCATGACCTGAGTGAAGCTAGGACGCTTAACCGACTGAGCCACCCAGGCGCCCCTCCACTGGATATTCTTTCCTGCTTCGTCAAAGATTAGTTGGCCTTTAAATTCCTTTAATACTCAATCTCCATTTGTACTTTTTAAAACAGTACCCTTCAGAAATAAGGATCGATCTTCCCACCATTAAATCCTCAAATTCATTCTTGCATCCACTTCCTCCTCCTGCTCTTGAAATAAAAGCTCTAATTTCACTTCTTTCTGAATCAGCCCTGCCACTTGTACTTTGCAGTCTGTCCTCTATTGCCTTCTGTGGGACCTTCCTTCACAGTTACCCTCCCTCCTAAACCATTCCCTTACCAAGGTACTGTGGTTTCTGTCATCTCTCACACTGAACAAAACACTGCTCCACCTGTTTCTCCACTCACTTCGAAGCCAACATGCCTGAAGAATTGTCTGGATGCTGTTTCTAATTTGTCAGCTCCCATTTACTCTTCTATACAGTATCACCGGCTTGGACCCTAAATTGATTTTTTTAGGTTTATTTATTGAGAGAGAGAGAGAGAGACAGAGAGAGAGAAAGAGAGTATCTCAGGCAGGCTCCACGCTCTCAACACAGAGCCCAACTCAGGGGTCGGACTCACGACCCATGAGACCATGACCTGAGCCAAAATTAAGAGTCAGATGCTGAGCCACCCAGTGCCCCCAAAATTGATTTTTCGAAGGCCGCCAACAATTTTCTTAATGCTAAATCCACTAAAGACTTTTCTGTCCTTACCTTGTGCAACCCCCAAGCAGCAGTCCCCACCATCAACCACTCCATTCTTGTTGAAGCACTTTCAGATTCTGAAGCAGTGCTGTCCTTTGGCCCCCCCTGCATCTCGCTTCCTGTTGTCTTTGCTGGCTCCCCTGCCTGACCACAGGATGTTGCAGTTCCTTCCTCGGGACCTAGTGCCCAGCCCCTTCCCCTTGCTCTGTCCTCTCCGGCTGGAATCTCGCTAGTTCCCTTAGGGTTTTGTCGTTGCTGCTGGTTTTGATGTGTTCCCAGTTTATACCTCCAGTTGAAACCTTCGCTGTAAATTCTGGATCCTCATCTCCCCAGTGTAATAAAGCATTTCTACCTGACTTTTCACATCTCAAATTTAACAGGTCCAAATTTAACAAGAACTCAGTGTTTCCTCCGTTCTCTTCCTAATTGTCCACCAAGTTTTTCAAGCCAGAAATCTAGAAGTCATTCTTTTTTTTTTTTTTAATGTTTGTTTATTTCCGAGCGAGAAAGAGTACACACAAGCAGGGGAGGGACAGAGAGAGAGGGATCTGAAGTGGGTCCCGCACTGACAGCAGTGAGCTGGATGCCGGGCTCCAACTCCCAAACCTTGAGATATGACCTGAGCCGAAGTTGGATGCTTAACGGACTCACTGAGCCACCCAGGCATCCCTAGGGGGTCATTCTTAATTCTTCTCTTTTCTTGATCTCCTATTTCCAGTCCATCAACAAGCCCTGCATATTCTCTCTCCACAATATAGCGTGGATTGTTTCTCTTTCTTACTACCACCTTCTTCCAGATTGTCATCTACTCTCCCTTAAATTATTGCAAGAGCCTCCCCACTGGCCTCCCCACTTGTGCTCTTGTGTGTTTACAGAGACCAGATGGGAGGAGGGGAATAAAAACAACCCTATGCTATTAATGATCAATATGAAAAAGACCAACACCCTGCTGGCAAAATGGGCAAAGGCCATACATAGTTCACAGAAAAGGAAATACAAAGGCTTTAACACTTGTGAAAAATGTCCAACCTCACTCAGTAAGACAAAGGAGAATTACAGTGAGATACCAGTTTTCATCTATCAGGTTGGCAGGAAATTAAGTTCCCACAAGCATTCCTGAAGGGCTGTTGGGTAGATTACAGCAAATAAAAAACGCACATATCCATTAACCCAGCATAAATTCTGGGAATTTATTCTGCTTGCACAGGTGTGCAAAGAAGTATGTATGAGAACATGTTAATATTGTTAGGTGGAAATATTGGAAACAAGTGAAATCCACATTAAGAAGCTAATGAAACATAACAGGCACATGAGTGCACTGTTGGGATGGTGACCGTTGCTTTCCATATATTCCTCTTTTCACACAGCTTTTTCTGTTTCTTAAGATTGCAGCTCAAATACCACCTCCCCTGAGAGCCCTTCCCTGGCCGTGAACTAAAGGGGGTCTCCTCCCGCTTCCTTCACGCGCCATCGCTTGTAGCTATTTTGTTAGTTCACTTGTATTTTTGGCTTCTTCCCTTTAAATGTAAACTCTGAAGGGGCAATCTGAATTTTTCACTCTTGTAGCCCCAGCATCTAGTATGGTGTTTGGCACTCCTTGTGTATTGATTGAATGAAGGACTAAAAAAATGATTGTCTCAAAAGTCCATGTTATCCTTACTGGCGAATCATTAAAAGCATACCCATTAGGGGTGCCCTATCTGACCCTTTATCTCAGCTCAGGTCTTGATCTCAGGGTTCTGAGTTCAAGTCCCGCATTGGGCTCCATGCTGGGCATGAAGCCTACTTTAAAAGAAAAAAAAAAGCATTCCTATTAAAGTCATGAGCAGGATAAGAATGTCAGGTATGATGGTCTGATTTCTAGCCCAGGGCTCCCCAAACGCTTGGTTTCCTAAAAGTTAAGAGCAATGGGAGCATCTTTTGCTAAAATTTGGTCTTTTGCCCTCAGTTCTTTTTTTGTTTTGTTTATTTTTGAGACAGAGACAGAGCACAAGTGTGGGAGGGGCAGAGAGAGAGGGAAACACAGAATCAGAAGCAGCTGCAAGCTCTGAGCTGTCAGCACAGAGCCCGAAGTGGAGCTTGAACCCATGAACCACCAGATCATGACTTGAGCCAAAGTCGGACGCTTAACCAACTGAGCCACTCAGGCCTTTTGCCCTAAGTTCTTAAAATAGTTCCAGAGCCATACAGGTAAAACGAATGTCTTACTATTTATAACAAGCCCTTGCAACCACTCTTGATTTATGTTAATGAGGTGGCTTTTGTTAAGTCCCTAAAGGTGGGGTGCCAAGGTGACCACTCCCTACTCCTTATACCTCTGGAGAAGCAAGAGCAACTGGAGATTCAGTGGTCACCATGCCTACCCAGTGAAGCCCATTTGTAGACCAAGTTGGTGGACATGTGGAGTTGCTGGAAAAGTGACACACTCCAGGTGGAAGGAGCCTCTATGCCCCTTCCCACATACCTTGCTCTGTGTACCTGATGGTTCTTGAATTACATTCTTTTATAATAAAATGGTCACTTGGTGAGTAAAAATTTTTCCTGAGATCTGGACTTGCACTTGACATCTGAAGGAAGGTGCGTGGGCAGTCTTGTGAGACCAAGCCCTTAACTGGTGGCATCTGGCACTCTCTTCAGTTAGGTAGCATCAGAACTGAGTTAAATTGTAGGATACATGGCTGTGTTGCGCCGGTGTATGGAAACACACATCAGGTGTCACATGAAGTGTGGCAGTAAAGGGTAGACACATTGAGAGTGCCTTCCTTGAATCAGCTATCACCATTATTATTAAATATACTGGAAGAAGGTGCCTTCTTAGCACAGCGGGCAGCGCGTCAGTCTCATAAATATACTGGAAGCATAACGAAAGCAACTGGTCAAGAAAATGAAAATATGAAATTTAAATATCGGAAAGGACGAGGTGCAAATAAAGCAATTGATATGGCTACCATATACTTCTAGGGAGAAAATACAGGCTAATAGAAAACTTAAAGGAAGAAAAATTCTGGGTCAACCCTTTGCTGCTGCATTGACCAAAGTGACTTTGCCATATATGGATTTTTAGGGTAACTCTTTAGCGAGATATAATCTCAGACTTTAAAAAAGTTACAAGAATGGCCTATATCCTTTACTCAGATTTACCTGTTGTTTGCACTTTGCCCCATGTGACTTTTATAATTATTGCTAGCTATCTCTACAGAATTCTTTTTGTTGTGAAACATTTAAGAGTGAATTGAAGCTGTTTTGCCCTTCAGGACCCAAATACTTGTATTTATCAAAATTATCAAATCAGGAAGTGAACCTAACTCTAAGGTCATTATCTAATCTGTCCATATTCACATTTTATCTCTGATCACAGGAATGTCGTCCTGTATAATATTTTTTCCTCCTGAATCAGCATCTCACCCAGGGTCATGCATTGTATTTAGCTGCCAAGTCTCTGAGGCACCTTTCACCTGGAAAAGTTCCTGTCTTGAATTTCTTGAACTCTAGATTTTGGAAGAGTTATTTAGTAAAATGGTCCCAATTTTTATTTGATGTTTCTTCATGAATATGTTGAGATTATGAATTTTCACCAGGAATACCACAGAAGTGGCCATTTATACTTCTCTGTATCGTATCAGAAGGCACAGGATGCCAGTTTATTTACATCTTGTGATGATGGATTCTACCAAGTGGTAGGTTTAGGTGATGTCGGCCATGTTTCTCCTGTAGTGTTATTTTTCTCTTTGTAATTAAGTAATCTGTGAAATGATACTTGAGACTATTAAAATACCTTGTTTCTTGTCAAACTTTTACTCCCTAGTTTTAGCATCCATTGATGACTTTCTAATCCTGCATCAGTTGCATTCTACTGTAAGAGATTTCCTTTTCCCCTCATTTACTTGTTTATATTCAAGTGGACTTTATTCTTGTATTTAACTCATGCAATTTAGAGTTTAGAAGTTCCTAAGCCCAAACAGCAAATTTGTAAACAAAGCAAGCTGTCTCAGGAATTGAGAATTTTGAATTTGATTACGTTCAGGCTTAAGTCTCCCTCAAAAATAAACATTTTTAAAAAATGGCAAGAGAGCTATTAAAAGAATTGATGACCCATCACCTTTTCCTTCCTTCCCCAAATTTAGACAGGACTCAGCATTGTAATTGCAGAAAAGAGCAAGACAGTAGCAGTTCACCAATTGGAAGTGGATCCCTACCAGTCTTCAGATATTGTGTCTAGGAATTCATCTACTCAACGAAGTATCTACTAAAGGTCTACTATGTGGCAGGCTCTGGAGTGGGCGGTGGGCATGCAGAAACCAAAATCAGCCTCTGCTCTCAAGAAACCAGCATTCTAGTGGGATAGATGACAAATAAATGTGGGAATGTATCTGCTGGTGCTAAATGCTATGAAAAAAATCATAAAACAAGGGAAATAGATCTTGATGGGAGGGGAGAGGTGCATATATATATACATATTTACATATATATGTATATTTACATATAAATATAAGTAACATGATAATATTTGAATAGAGACCTGAATTCAAAGCCATGGGTGGGGAGTAGGGGAGGGAGCAGAGGAGAGCCCTACAAGCAGGAGGAACAGCAAACACGAGCCGGCAGATGGGAAGGTGCCTGAGCGTGCCCGGCTGAGCCTTGGGGGACTGCCTTGTTTAGAGATGGTGAAGATGAAGACTCAGCCAAGGAGAAGTAGTTGGTGAGTTAAGATAATAGAGAAGGTACTTGGATGCCAGGTGAAGAACCTGTTTCCAGAAAGAGGGAGTATCTAAGGGAAATGTTGATCGTGTCTGATAAGGTGAACGCAGAGAACTGCCTGACTTGGGGAGATTCTGGTGAGTGGTTTCAAAATTTCCACAGGATTAGGTTCAAGAGAAAATGCACGGAGTGCAGAGGACTCTTTGGAGGATTATGCTCTAAAAGGGACCAAAAAAGTGGGATGGGATCTAGAGAGGAATATGGGACACCAAGGGAGGGATTCTTAGAGATGAAAGGTGGTATATTTCTTGGGTTGGTGGGAATAATCCAAAAGACAGGAAATAATTGATGTAGAAGAGGATAGAGTAGCAGAAGCAGTGTCCTTAAGCACAAGAGTGGGGTCACACAGAGCGAGATAAAAACAAGACTGACTCTGGATCAGGAGGGAAGCCAAGGTCAGATTTCAGTCAAAGAAGCCAGTACACCAAGTGAACCACTAGCATGTCAGCTTCCTAAAATTTTCTGCTCGTTTTGATTTCTCTCCTTGCTTCTGGCTGACATCTATAAATTTTACATTCCTTTGACCTTCATGTGTTATTTGCCTGTCTTTAAAAATTATATTTTTCTGCATTAGAGTATGGGAGTGGTGCTGCTGTCCTTGAGTTAGGCCAGTGTACTAAGCCTGCTGAAAGAGAAAAATTAAAAATAGATCGTTTGATGGGGCACGTGCGTGGCTCAGTAGGTTAAGTGTCCTGTTCTTAATCTTGGCTCAGGTCATGATCTCCCAGCTAATAGGATAGAGCCCTGCAAATTGAGCCCCTCATCAGGCTGCTGAGAGCCAGAAGCCTGTTTGGCATCCTCTCCTCTCTGTCCCTCCCCTTCTCGCATCTGAGCACCTCTCTCCCTCTCAAAATAAACTTTAAAAATAGGGGTGCCAGGGTGGCTCAGTTGGTTGTGTCTCACTCTTGATTTCAGCTCAGGTCATGATCTGTTTTGTGGGTTTGAGCCCCAGTTCAGGCTCTGTGCTGATAGCTCAGAACCTCCCCGAGATCACTCTCTGCGCTCCCCTATTCACTCTTTTTCAAAAAGAAGTAAAAAGTAGACCCTTTGAAAGAGTTTGAGTAGCTTTGGTGTTATGTTAGAAGGGGGAAATTGTAAGCTTTTAATATAATTAAAAGTATCTGTATATACAGTGTATGTTAATGGTTAATTCATGTCTCTAGTTAAATTGAAAAGTAGGACTGGACTCATGTAAGCATAGTTGAAAATACTGTGGAGGGGTGCCTGGGTGATTCAGTCAGTTTCAGCTCCATCATGACCTCGCGGTTCATGGGTTCTAGCCCTGAGTCAAGTCAGGCTCTGTGCTGACAGCTCAGAACCACCCTGGAGATTGATTCTGCTTCTCCCTCTGTCTCCTGCTCACATGCTCTCTCTCTCTCTCTCTCTCTCTCTCTCTCTCTCTCAAAAATAAAAACTTAAAAAATTTTCTCTCTGCAAGTCCTACAGGAAGGTATAAGTAGTGCCTGCTGTATTGGTGAGGGTAGGAGAGATGCCAAGGTCTCATGAACATGAAAATATCTATGGAGATGCCCTTTAAGGTCATTAGCTTTGTTAACTTCTAAAATTTTTGAAATAAAAATCTATTTTTTCCTGATTTTAAAAATGTTTGTTGTAGGGCACCTGGGTGGCCTGGTCACTTGAGAGCCACACTCTTGATTTCAGCTCAGGTTACGATCTCACGGTTGGTGGGTTTGAGCCCAGTGTCAGGCTTTCCACTAACTGTGGAGCCTGCTTGGGAGTCTCTCTCCCACCTTCTGTTGCTGCCCCTCCTCCCCCTCTCAAAATAAACTTGAAAAAATTACGATACTGAAATAACGCAATGTCAAACTTACCTTTTAACCTATTTTTTAAAATGATCTTTAAGCAGTATTATGCAGTTTTAAAGGTTTGACTTATTTGAGGAGATACAGATTTCTACTTAGCACACTTTTGGCTACTTTCACAGGAGAACGAGGTACTAAGAGAGAGACATCAAGAAGTGGATCACACCTCCCAGAATGAGGAAAATGAGCAAAGAATATCAGCCCAGGAGAAAAAACTACAGCATAAGAAGGAGGATGCAAGTGAAATAGCAGATAAACCTGACTGGGAGGCAGAAAAGGCCACTGAATCTAGAAATGAGGTAAGCAGATCAGAATATCCAAGCCTGCTTTGGCTGTAAGGTATATTTTAGGGCTTTGACAGTGTGTGTCAATAATGAATTCTGCATGTAATGCCCTAATGTAAGCAAATCAGATATATGAAAAGATGTATTTTTGTAAAGTTATGAAAGTGGTTGATTCACAAATGAAATCAGTCCACAGAATCCGTTATCTCATTAAACTCAAGATTGGGGGCAGAGGGAGTATATATGTATTTATACACCTACACCCACCCACACACCCACCCTCCAGGAAGTTGCTACCAGGTGTTTTGTTTGCCATGGCAAGGAATAAAGGCCTAGCACGCTAAACCCAGCAATCCTCAGCCGAATTCCAAAGGCCAGGCTAAGAGCTGGGTCTTCCTGCAGCCTGGGCTCCCCTCCTCCTTCCAGGTGGACCAAACTCTGGTTTCTGCTACGCCTTGCTAGGCTTCTCAGCCACCAGTCTGGCAAACAAATACTCCAAAGACAGGCCTGGAGGTTCCACAGACCCCACACCACTTGGCACTCTCACTTAGAAGGTACACCCTTGGGGACCTTGCTCTGATGGCCCGCTCAGCCATGACTTGCCCCAGACAAGGAACCACATGTTTGTATTTAACATGAAGACTTAGGAAGAATTCTAAGAGCTTTTAAAAAGGCTGACCATTTTGCACTTCAAGTATGGAATGTGTATATTTTTGTGCAAAATCTGTACCCAGCTATACAAAAAAATAAAAAGTTTAGAAACAGATCAACAAAGTCCTTTAAACCAAATGTCTCAAAATTGCTCTTGATAATTTCTTAAGTGTGGTAGACAGACTTCAAATGGTTTTAAGGCTCTCAAATAAAATGTGGGTATCCGCACATCCAATGAGATTCTGAAGAGAAGTGAGGGTGTCTTGTTTTTAAGAGGTGAGGGCTCGCCAGTCAGAGTGGCTAAAATGAACAAAGCAAGAGACTATAGATGTTGGAGAGGGTGTGGAGAGATGGGCACCCTCTTACACTGCTGGTGGCAATGTAAACTGGTGCAGCCGCTCTGGAAAACAGTGTGGAGGTTCCTCAAAA